>NC_135537.1:127258138-127558138 GCF_045843805.1 Urocitellus parryii | reverse complement strand
TGTGTACGTCTATTAAACCATCAGCTTAGAGCACACCCCAGATTTCAATGGAGCCTGCACCTGCCAGGCACAGCAGCCCCAAGCTCCCAGGGTGCCACAGGCATGGGGTTTCCTCTTTCTGCTTGGGATGTGTCCTTCCTCATCACCTGGGGCCTCTGAAAAGGAATTCCTAGAGACCTGTCCCTCAGCAAATCTAGGCAGTCATCTAGCCTGGGAAACGACCAGGGAATGTGCCCCCAAACCTGAATCCCAGCTTCAGGGTCCTGTTCACTCAGGTGTCACCATAGAAGTCCCCCCTACCAGTTGCTCACTCGAGGTAAGAAAATCAGAGCAAGGGCCATGGCTGTTCCCTGACAGTCACTCTGGGCACCAGACACAAGGCTGCTTCGGGGGCTCTGTCCAACTAGCCACCCCCCCACAACACCATAGCAACAAAGGTAACATTATGGTTCCAAAAAGTAAAAAAGAGAAAAACCACACACACACACACACACACACACACACACACACTGCCATGTGACAACTTTCAAAGCCACAGAGATAGCATTTTTCCACACCCTACAACTTGCCTGTCACTTCCTGACACATAGCTTCTTCAGTGCGAAGTCACAGGCAGAGGGCAATTACCTCTTCACACCATGGCAGGATGTGTGCCCTCTGCAGGAAACTGGCATGAGAACAAGATCCTGGCCAGTCGGGAGTGTGTGTGCGGGGGGTGCCTCTTCACACGGCCTCTATCTTGGAGGCAGGGAGGCTGGTGGGGCTGGGCCAGCTGTAAGCCAGCCGGGGCCAGGGGTGAAGCTCCAAGCCGCCCTCTGTCTGTGTGTCTGTCTGGCTCCCTACTCTGTGCCACAGAACCCAAGTCGGGCACTGGGGTTTTGGTGGTTGTAACAATGAATGAGCCACATACTAATCTCCAGACCGAAATGTGGAACATATTAACCCAAATACAAAGACATAAATCAGGAGGGGAGTTTATGGCATGAAAGAAAACATCTCTTCTCAGAGAGCAAGAGCCTGAGAGGTTGGGCAAGAGCCTTGTGAGTCACCAGCCAGCAGAGGGAAGGACCCACGAGGGAGGGGAGCAGGCAGGCAGGGAGGGGAGCCCCCAACGGGACCCGCGGGTGTGAGGGAGGCCCGTGCAGTATAAAAACACAGCTGCAAGGTTCCTAACGAGGCACACCTCGTCAGCAGTCTGAAGGAAAGTTGGGGGCAAGGGGCACCTCCCCCCAACTCAGGAAGCACTTCAAAACCTTGTTCTCCTCAGAGAAGATGGCAGGAAGTGGTCTGCCCAACGGCCACTGGTCACCCTTCACAGCTCACAGCTGTGCATCAGGAAGGGGCCCAGAACTCTTCGGGGGTCCCCAACCAAGCCCACGTGAGCTGCTCCTGACAAGATCGGCCACTCAGCCTTCCCTGTCCCTTGCTCCTAGAGAGAACTCATGCCTTCCCCACCAACTCACTCTACCCCGGTGGATTCCAAACCTGCCTCTTCCACACCAGTTCTAAGCACCTGCTATATGCAGTGAGGCATGCTCTTCCTGTTGTAGCAGTGGGGACAAGGAGTTTCCCCAGCCCCAAATAGCAAAAAGCTAAAGCAAAGGTGTTCTGAAACCCAGAGGCTCTGGAAATCAGCTTAGCCACCTATAAACTTTAGTGGGATTCCCCTCTCACCTATCTAGGTCATCTCCTCCTTACTCTGATGAAATAAGGTTGGGTATAGAAATCAACTGAGTCTCTTGGACTTTGACAATAGTCACCTGCCAGAAACACAAAACTTAAAAGTTCCTCCTTAACGTAAGGGGATAGGTTCCCAGACCACCAATGGATATGGGAAACCAAGGACAATATAGGACCCGATAGGTACATTGGGTCCACTGTCCTCGAAGGTACCCATGTCTGCCCACGCTCAGGTCCCCTTATAAAATGACACGGTATTTGCATATAACCTACACACACCCTCCCAGATACCTCAATCAACTCTAAGTTATTTATAATACCCAATACAATGTAAATGCTATGTCAATAAATGTCATGCTATATATTGTTTGGGGAATAATGATGAGGAAAATAGTCTACACATTTTTAGTACAGAAGCAATTTTTTTTTCTGAATATTTTTGGTTGCTGTTGGCCACTGTGGCAGTGTCCTAGGTTTTGACTCTGCTGACATGGGAAACCATCAGGGTCCCCTAGGCAGAAGCATGACATCATCCAATTTACTATTTAAAAAAGAGTGGACAAGGGGAACTGGGGTATTTAGAAAGTGACCGGTACTCCCAGGGCCTCAGGATGGCCACTACAGCTCCGACCAAGGGAGCCGTGGTGGGGTCACTGAGTAGTGGTCAGACTTTTTAAAAGTGTGTTTTACACCAAAAGCCAACCTGCTTCCCAAGACATGGGAGAGCATTTTGATCTCAGTACTTGCAAGGACAGATTTGTCATTTACTGAATTCAAAAGGCTGTCATAGTGGCCCAGGCTGGGGAAGAAGCCCAGGCATCTAGCTTTGGACAGGTTGTGTGGCAATGTGGAGTCTGCAGCTGGATACGCGATTCAGGGGGCTGAGGACTTGGGTCTGCACTTTGCCCTCAGGGTAACCAGATGCACTGGGCCCTGATGCTCTCTGAGGTGTGGAAACAGCCAGATGAAGTGTGTGAGTCGGGTACGGGTTGCAAGACAAGATAATCACCACTGAGTAAACAGGGATTTCGCTGTAGCCCTCCGTTGCTCAACCGGGCGTTTTTCCACTTCTCCCAGCCCACAGGGTGGGAACTGGTGTGTAGGGGGCAGGGCGGGATCTGGGAATGCAGTCAGACCACAGGCTCCCAAACCCCTGGCTGTGAACAGTTCCACTCACTACCTGTCAGTCACTCTGTCCTTGCTGGCCTGCCAAAAGATTCCCGAAGGCTCTTTCCTGTCTGGACTGTCAAGAGGTGTTGGGGTGGTCCCACTTCAGGGCCAAGCAAGCCGTGAGGACAGTGCAGGGGGCCAAGGCAGCAGCCAAGACTGTGTGGACCCCTCCTGGGGGCAGGCAGGCAGGCAGGTCCTCCCCTTCCACTGGACACCAGCACAGCATGCAAAGTACTCAAGGGGACAGGGACCAAAGGCACTCCGTCAGTGCTTCTGGGTACTTGGGTCCATTCATTCATTTGATAAATATTTATGAGGCTCATGTCAAGTGCCAGACACTGTTTCTAGGTGTTCGGGGCATGTCAGTGAGCAAAGCAGAAGGGGAAGTCCCTCTGCCCTCAAGCAGCACGTGTTCCAACGTGAGGCAGGAGAGGGACAGGGACAGGGATGGGGACAGCCGACCCTACACACAAGAAATAAGTAAACTCTAAAGAGTGTGAGGAGGTGATGGGAAATGGGGTAGTTCAAGGTCAGGGCGACCAGGGGGTCAAGACAGAGCAGGGGAGGGGGGTGGCAGTTTTAAATGGTTCAAGATGCTACCATTGCTTCTAGGTCACAGCTGAAGGTCTTCCTAGCTCTTCATTCATTTATTCCTTGACCTAATGGTCACTGAGTGCCCGCCGCGGGTCTGCCCCAGGCCCTCTCCATCCTCACGAAACTGACCTTTTATTCAGGAAGATGGGGGCTGAAGCAAGTAAATAGAGATGAGCAGGAACTCACTGCCTCAGGGGAGTCCTGCAAACATGCCAGTCATTTAAAAAACAACAACAACAACAACAAAAAAAAAAAAAAACACAGAACACTCTGGAATAGAGAGCTGGGCAACCCTCCCCAGACTGACTCAGATTCTTAGCCAAGCTCTCAGGGCCACCTTGGTCAAGGCTTCCTTCCCACAACACCACTGTGACCCAGTTAGTGACAACTGCTCTCTTCTTCTTCTTCTTCTTTTTTTTAATATATATATATTTTTTAGATATTGATGGACCTTTATTTTATTCATGTATTTGTATGCGGTGCTGAGAATCGAACCCAGGGCCTCACACATGCTAGGTAAGCGCTCTGCCACTGAGCCACCACCCCAGCCCCCCAGACTGCTCTCTCCTTGAGCCGTTTTCTAGGGTTTTTCTAGAAGCTGCCCAAAAGAACATCCTTACGCCTGGCCTGGTGGAGGTTGCTGAGCGTCTCCTGGCTCCAGGCTGAAGACCCGTTGTCTTCTCTAGAAGAACCAACCAGGAGGAACCTGGTTGGTTGAACCTCCGGGCAGTCAGTCCTGACCAAGCACCTGTAAGGCGGGTTTCCATCCCTCTTGCCTGACTGTGCTCGCTGACAGGGCCATGGCAGTCTGAGTACAGAGGGTGGTGAGCAGAGGAGGATGTCACACGCAGCCACACCTGGAGGCCCATTCCGTTTGTCACCTCCAACCTCCGACCACAAGTCAGCACCCTGTGTTCTGGAAGTGTGAACCACCCAAGGGATGGCCGGGAACGGAACACGACAAGGCTCTTCCTGTCTGGAAGAAATCCAAGGCTGACCTAGTACACACCCCTGGGGGTCTCCCTGCTCTGGACCCTCCACGTCTTTCCATTTCACATCCAGCTGTGAGCTGGATGGACCAATGCTGGCCCCTGGCCACCAATGGATGCAGCAGCCACCAGGAACCAACAGAAAATCTTCTAGTCTCATCTCCCACCCTGGGTGGTGGGGACTTGACAGCAGCCCTTGGGTTAGATGGGGAAGGTAGATTCCATCACTCTTCTTTCCCTTCCCACTACTGGGTCTCCCCCAAATGGCTCTGCTAGACCCAGATTTAATCCTAAAACCATGGCTGGAAGGTTTTCTCTCAAAGCACAGTGACACTTCTCAGGAGAACTGCTCAAGAGCCTCTCACACCACCACGGCTTCCCAGACAAGGATGGGAAGGAGGAGGAATGCATTAGGACAGTTATGCTTCCTTCTCTAGCCCCTCCCCTCATTCTCATCCTCTCTTATCATTTCCTCCCATCACAACTGTCACATGAAAGCAAAAACCTACTGGGACACCCAACTCAGTGGTCGGGTGAACTTAAGATGGGAAACATGACAAAACTTCAAGGGTTAAGAGGTCCTTTAGGAGATGAGGGTCATTTTGTGTGGTTATAATAGAAAGCCTGAGGATGGATAGCATATAAAGTAAAAAAAAAAAGGTTTATTTGAGCTCCACAGTTCTAGAAATTCAAGAGTGTGGTGCCAGGAGTGGCTGGGGTTTTAGTGAAGGGCTCATGGAGGACAGCATCACGTAGCAGGAGCACATTCCAGAGCGATGAGCAGATACACGCATACGAGGTCAAAACACCAAGGAGCATTTCACTTTATAACAACCCACTCTCCAGGCAACTAATCCAGTCCTTCAAGACCCAATTTATTCACTCTCTGGAGACTTATTCCAGTCTCTCAAGAAAAAAAAAACAACATTAAACTATTCATAAGAATGGAGCCCCATGACCTCATTAACTCTTACAGCCCACCACCTTTCCACTTTCTTACACTGGGAGTCAAATTTCAATTTGAGTTTTTGGGGGAACACACCATATCCCCAAAATAGCCAATGAGGTATAGAGGGAGGGACGCTCTAGGAACAACAACCCATGGTTAAGAACTTGAGTTCTTGAGAGATGGCTTGAATACAACTCCTGGCTGTGTTGCTCACGGGCTAGGTGACACTGGAGAAGTTAACTTCTCTGTGACTCGGTTTCCCCACACGTACAACAGGCCTGGTGATACTCACAGGTCTGTTGTGAGGATTGAACAAGCCAATAAAAATCCAGTGCTTAGAAACGGTGCTTGGTGAATCGTGTTACATCAATGTTCTCTGTTACTATTAAATATTCCTGAGCTCACAGATCACCTGTGAGGCCGTATGCACATTTATGGGTGGAGGAGCTGGTTGAGCAGAGGCAGGGGGGTTCTGAAGATCTACCCTCAGGCCACTGAGAGTCCTTTCCTGTTCCTCCTGGTCCTCTCCCATATCCAACCTCATTCCTCCCCACTGAGTCTCCAAAGACCAGCAGATTCCCGAATGCCACAAGCATCCCAGCAAAGCACCTGGTGTTCCCTCCACGTTCATTTCCAAAATTAACTCCCGTGGGGAAAGACCCGATAGGTCCTAAGGCTGCCTGGAGCTCTGTGAGCCACTGCCACGAAGCCCCTAAATGCACAAGGTCACTACACCGCTTCTCACCAAGGGCACAGAGAGATGTTCCAGAGGCTGGTTGTGCAACTGCCGCTCAGCACCCAGTCAAAACCCCACACTCACAATGGCATCAGGACCACATCCCTGGGAGGTGGCAAGAGGAAATCAAAAGGACATCAGGGGACAGGACTTCTCAGCTGCACAGTGCCTGGAATCCCCCAAGAGCACGCCTTCTCGCCTCTAAACAGGGGTGATGCCGGCCATATTGTGCCCCCAGGCCCACCCACCCAGGGGACTCTCAGAAACTCCTACCATCTCCAAACCAGGGAGCCCAAGTATTTCCTTCCATCTTTCTCTTCCACCAAACACTTGCAAATGGTGCTTTCTTTCTCCTTGACAAGGCGGCCTAGGCCCAAGCTAGCACTTCTAGAAGCCTTTGCCAGGCCTGTGCATTCTGAGAGAGGGCCCCCAGACGCCATCCACCCGAGGCACTTCCCCCAAATGTTGGGGTCTAGGTGTGTGGCCCTGTTCAAACTCCCCCCAAACACACCCATTTCCTGAAACCACGCGAGGGGCCCACCTGGAGGCCGGCTCACCCACAACTTGGCACCAGAAGGGCCGTCTCCCTGCTGATGTGAGGGCCGATTGCTGGGTGGTTAACAGCCAGAGAATGTGGGGGTAGAAAGTGCCCCTGGCTGGAGGTGGAAAGCCCAGCTTCCGGTCATAGCTGCTGTACACAGCAAGCCATTCATCTCCACGGAGCCTTGGTGTTTGAACCCCTAGACTGCAAACACCCTCCCTCCCAGACACAGAATTAACTGAAATGTGTAAAAACGTGCAGGGTAAAATATATTTTTTTTTCCTTTTTAAAGCTGTTTGGGAGACTCCATGTTTAAACCAGTAAAACTGTTATATCTACTTATTTTGCCTCTGGAAGGAGCATGTGCCCCTCGGGGTGGTGGGGTCCTCAACACCCATTTGAAGTCACCTGCCAGACTTGGGACAGGATTGCAAGCTGTTTTCCAACCCCCTGCTTAGACCTGTGCAGGTTGCAATAGAGATCACTGAACGTCACTCTGGGGGCTCTGATCTGCCACGTCTGGGGTGGGCCTGAGAATGTGCACCTCCGTCCAGCAAGCTTCAAGTTCATGCTGGTGGTACAGCTCAGGGACCACCCTTTGAGAAGTCCTGCCTTCCTTCCAATTCAAAGAGTAGCACGTGTGTTAAAGATCTCCCAGGTGAGCCCAAGAAGAGCTGGGGAACACTACACATTCTTTTTTTTTTTCTTTTTCTTTTTCTGCAGTGCTAGGGACAGAACTGAGGACCTCATGCATGCTAGGCAAGTGCTCTACCCCTCATTATATCCCCAATCCCTGTCCACATCACTTGCCTGGTTAATAGCACTTAGTCTGGTTGGTCCTGGGGTTGAAATGACTCTCCGGTATTCCATCCTAGACCTCAGACACAAGGGAAGAGGTCCTATAACCCTGTCGACCCCCCTCTCAATCTCTGGCCCCAGTGGGTTCTGTTGACCATCCTTGTGATTGCAAGAAAAGGTGGCAGAGGTCCTCAGCTTACCCAGCAGCCTCCCGATACTCAGCCACCAGCTCCTCCTAGAGCTTGCTCCCTCTCTCAACCTGGGCCCCCCTCTACCCTTCCAGGAATGGACGGCAGGGGTTAATCCTTAGAGGGCTCACAGCCAGAGATTGACGTCTGAGGCCTTCAGGTAAGAGGAGAGGCACTACAGAGTCCTGGCCCCACTGATGTAAGGACAAGCCCCTTCATCCTGGGGAGAGCCTGGAGATGGTGGGTTTCCTGGGGGCGCTGGGCAGGCGTGCACGTACACTGGGCCCAGTGTCCTGGCCATACAATGCACAAGAGGCCAGCAGGGCAGGCAGCCAGGGCCCACTCATGCCAGTACCATCTTGGAACCCTTGCCAGGCCTCGGAGGGCCGGCTGAAGAAGCTGGACTCTGTCCTGGGGCACAGTTGGGCTCTATTCTTATCTCAAGGGGGAATGTGTGACTCTCCTTCCCGTGAATGGGGGCCCCTGGCAAGGCAGACAAGGAAACAGAGCCGACACTGTGCCCGAGAGAGAGCTCCCCACACGGCTCCCGCCTCCAACCAGCCCCTTGTGGTGGCGGGGGCCTTACACCAGCTCTCCACAAGGAAAGGCCAAGCTGAAGGCAGACATGGAAATGGACCATCCCAAGCCTAGGATGGATGCCCCCTTCTCATACTGCAAGATTCACGCCAGGAAGGCCTGACCAGAAACACACACACCACACACACACACACACACACACATACACACACAGGTGCCCGGTGAGACCTAGAGGACAACACAGTCCCCATGACACAATTCCTTACTAAATCCCAAAGGAAGGAGCCCAGACATCTCATGCATGCCAAATACACAAGGCCCCATTGCCAACCTGGCTCCAATAACACACTGTCTGCAGGCGGCAACAGATCTCATGGAGAGCTCTTTTAAGGCCTGCAAATGGCCACCGGGACCAGCAAATGGGGCACCAGGAATCCTTAAGGACGGTAGCTTGGCACAACCTTTGTAAAGAGCAATGAGACAGCGTGCGTCAACATGAACGCCGCTCACATATAAGAACACTCTCCAGGAATTCAATCTCAGTGAGAAAAGACAGTTGTCCCAAGAATGTTACCTTCCGTGATTTTAATAATAGCCAAAGGGGTGGGGGGAGCGGGAAGCCATGTCAGTGTCCATCACTGGGGGATTGTAAATAATAGGTCATCCAAACTATGAATTAAAGCAAAAGCCGAAAAGGCTACAGATCAATGTGCTGGAAGAAATGTCCTGAAAGATATTAAGTTTACAAAGAGAAAAACCACAGGTCACACCGTTGCACATATCATGACAAAGGAAGGAAAAGGGAGATTGTTGTTTCTGTCCCTGTAGAACGAAAGAGGGAAATAAATGGTGACGGGGGCGAAGGGACAGGAGGAGTTCGGGGCTGGGAATGAGGCCAGTGTGTGAGGGGGTCAGCTGAGGGTGGGAGCCACTGCAGGACTTTTGGCCAAGTCCTGCTCGGCCTTCCCCTGGATTGGCCTTAAAGGACTATGAAAACATCCGGAAAATATTCAGCTAGTAAACGTCTGAGGGAAGCCCCTCCACCCTGCTGTATTTATTAACAGTTCCCTTCCACTCCCCTGACTGCACACGCACACCCAGTCCTAAGACCAACTTCTAGAGTCAGAACTGAACAGAACTGGCTCCATGGGAGAGGTGCGTGCTGTGGGGCCTGCCCATCAGCGGCCTGTTCTGATGTGTCACCTGCCTCCTAGCGCAGAGCAGCCCCCCAGATTTCACAGTCGGGGCTTGAGGGGACAGGATTCTGGTTTGCAGGCCAGTACGCTGCCAGCCGTGAGTGATCCAGGGACTCAAGGAAGGGCAAGGGTTAACTGGGCCATTCTTGCAAAGGGCTGGGAGCTGCTTCTCAGACAGGGAAGAGCATTTGCTCCAACTGGCTCCGTTCTTCTGGAACTCCTCAGAGTTCCCAGGGAAGAAACCCTTGAATAATGAATGGGTGTGAGGAGAAGAGGAGGGACAGAGAATTCACATGCATGAAAGTGTGTGTGCATGCATACAAATACACACACACACACCTTAAAGATTCCCCTCCCAGTTCCTGAGCAGTCCCCAGGACTCAGGGAAGCAG
The DNA here is from genome assembly GCF_045843805.1 of Urocitellus parryii. Lineage (NCBI taxonomy): Eukaryota > Metazoa > Chordata > Mammalia > Rodentia > Sciuridae > Urocitellus > Urocitellus parryii. Next base: position 127,548,368 of record NC_135537.1, on the reverse strand, counting down.
TAGCTCTCTTTAGGAGATTTGCAGCCAGTCCTGGTGTGAGGCATTAGGAAGAAAATAAGCTCAGGAACCCAACGACTCTGATTCTACTTCCCAAGGATAACAGAGCAAATAGCCGGTTCTGGGTTCAAATACCAACTCTGCCACTTGACCTGTGTGACCATTCTTAGCCTCTTTGAATCTGTTTCCTCTCCTGGAGAGCCTGAGATAGCTCAAGAGAGACAATAGGGTCAGGAAGGAGGATCTGGGAAACCCAGCTGTGCAGGGCAGGCTGCTTTCTGAATTTGTGACCTCAGGAGATTGACTGTGTGTGGCTCTGGTACTATTTCCTATGCATTGGGAAGGATAGGGAACCTGAAGGCAGGATGGATCCAGCCCACTGGGAGGATTTTCGCCAGGACACAGAGTTGTTTTTCGGTTGATTTTTATTTGAATCAATTGGCAACATTTCAAGATGGGGAGATTTGGGCTTTGGAGATGGGCATTGAATTCCCTCCCAGTGATTGCTGGATCCTATTTCTTATGACACACAATTCTTCAGACCTTAGTGACCTGCCCCGGGCATGTGCATTTGTAATCCCCAAATAGAGATGGTTTAACCTTCTGTGTCAGGGAGCAGCCAATTTGTTCTGAACGTTGGGACTGGCTATCACAGTGACCTGGGGAGCCCTCCATCAGCCCACTCAGACCCTACCCCAGCTTATCTCAGGGGGGTCCCTGATTTCCAGGGGCCACTATGTATAGCCCCCTCATTTCTACACAGCCTGCAGTGTGAATTTGAGCTGAACATGGCCAAGGAGGAGAATCTCTAAGCCAGGGCTGATGGGTCAGGGACAGGGGCTTTTCTTGAACTTGGCTCCAAGGCCTGGAGGAAACATGAGCTTGAGAAGCCACAGAGAATGCTCATTTCCTTCTGGGCCCCAGAACCTCATCATCCCCAGGCCCATCCGCAACCCTGAAAGTATTTTACCTGTGTGCTCACTGAGAGACAGGCTCCGGGCTGATGACACAACTGCTCCTTGAGAACTCTGGTTTGAAAGACATTAACCTGAACCAGGGCAATGCTGACTGTAGCAGAGAATCCCCCTAAGTCCAAATCTATGCCTGAAAAGCAGAGACTGATGGCTTCCCTCCGAGATGCAAGCCAACCTCAGTTCTGTCTTGAACTCCCTGAGCCTGGGCAAGTTCCAAGCAGGCAGTGTGGACCAGGGGAGAGTGATCGGAGTTCATCTGAAGCCCTAAGCCTCTCCCTGGAGATGCTGATTAAACACCAGATCCCTCACAAAGATCTGAGCACACTGCAGGACCACCTCTCAGGCCACATAAAGCTCTCTGCAGAGAACAGGCAAACACTGAGTCAGAAGTCTAAACATCTGGGGCTTAGCTGATCCTCTGCTCTCTGGCGGTCAGCTGGGTGGATTCTGAAAAGAAGCAGGGCTGGCAGAGGATGCAGGTCCAGTTTCCAGGGAGCCAGGCCAGGCCTGGGAGCCAAGCCGTCGACCCTGCCCTGGACCAGGGCCCCCGAGTCACACACACCAGGCTGTGCGTGCATCCTCCCCAGCCCACACCAGCAGTTCCGGGGCGGCTCCAACGCCCAACCCACACGTGGGAGGCAGAGGCCACAGGCGCTCCAGGATTCCATTCTGTGGTGGAGGTTTCAAGAGGAAACAATTCCCTAATCCCTTTCCTAAATCAAAGCCAAGAAACAACTTGCACAGACTCCACAGACGACTGCTCCCTCCGCCGCCTGGCTGTCCCTGCTCTGACCTCCTGATGCCGAGAAGCCCTGAGCTGTCTGTCCTTAGAGGGAGGGGACCCGGGATGTGGATGGGTGCAGTGAGGGGGGGGGGAGACCTGCAGTTCCTCATGTCCACAGACCCATGGCCAATGCTCCCACATTGGATGCAATCAGATTGGATTTTAATCCACAGCTTATCAAATTCCAGAGCAAGCAGAGGCCAAGTGCCTCCCCCTCTCCCCTTCACTGGGTCAGAATATAAACCCAGTGTCTCATTACTTACATTTATTTGACAACACGGTTCATTGCCTGTTCACATTTTTTAATGAAACAATGTCAATGATTTTTTAAAATTCCAAATGAAATGGTCTTTTTTTTGGTTTGGGATTTTTGGGGGATACTGGGGATTGAACTCAGGAGCACTCGACCACTGAGCCCCATCCCCAGCCCTACTGTGGATTTTATTTAGAGACAGGGTCTCACTGAGTTGCTTGGCGCTTTACCGTTGCTGAGTCTGGCTTTGAACTCTCGATCCTCCTGTCTCAGCCTCCTGAATCACTGGGATTCTAGGTGTGCACCATAGCACCTGGCCACAAAATGATCTTGTAACCTAAATCACGCTTTATTGATTTCTCCCTGTGAATCACTAGATTTGTATGAAAAGTTTCCTCACCCTTTGACCAAGTAATCACAGGCAAAAGGCATCTTGACCAAAAGGCTAAGGCCATTCAATGCGGGGGGAGAACAGTCTTTTCAACAAACAATGTTGGAACAACAGGTATCACATGTACAAGAATAGACCTATGCTCGCACCAGACACAAAAATTAACGCAAAATGGACCAAACTCCTGAACGTCAGAGTTAAAACCATAAAACTCTTAGAAGAAAACACAGGGGTAAATCTTCATGACCAGGGATCAGGTGATAATGTCTTAGACATGAAAAACAAAAGTAGAAAACACAAAAAGAAAAAAACAAACAAACAAACAAACATATAAATTGGCCTTCATCCAAAGGAATCTTTGGGGCTCCAAATGACAGTAAAGAGTGTAAAAATATAATCCACCAAGCAGGAAAGAAATTTAGCAAATCAAACATCTTTGATAAAGGACATTTATCTAGAACACATTAAAAATACTTGCAACATAATAAGAAAGACATGTGTCATCCAGCCCATCGGACAAATGGGCACAGGCTGTGAATACACCTTTGTCCAAAGAAGACTCTCTCTGAATGGTCGGTAAGCACATGAAAGGGTGTTCAGCATCTGAAGTCTTCAGGGGAATGCAAGTCAAAACCACAGGGAGATGCCACTTCACACCCACTAGAATGGCTAGAATAAAAAACAGAGATAATAACAAAGGTTGGGAAGGACGGGAAGAGCTAGAACCTTCACAGACTCCTGCTGGGAATATAAACTGGTCCAGCGACTTCAGAAAACAGTCTGACAGCTTCTCAAAAAGTTAAACAGTTACCATACCGGTAACCCAGCAATTCCACTCCTAGCTGTTCATCTCAGAGAAATAAAAACATATGTTCATGCAAAAACGCTCACACAGATGTACACAGTGGTATATTGTTCCTGATGGCCCAAAAAGTAGTCCCTGATGACCCAAATGCTCCTCAACTGACCACAGATAAAGAAAATGTGATATGTCTACACCAGCGGAGCATTATTCGGATAGAAAAAGAAATGAAGTCCCGATACATGTTACAACATGGTGAAAGAAGTCAGACACAAAAAGATACAGATTGTATCATTCCATCGAAGGGAGCTGTTCAGAGCACATCTAGAAAGACAGAAAGCAGATGCGTGGCTGCAGAGGACTGGGGTGACTGGGGAAATGGGGAGTGATTGCTCCTGAGTCCAGTTTCTTTTCAGGATGATAAACACGTTCTAAAATCGGCTATGGTCATGGTTGCACAACTCTGCGAACATCCTAAAAACCATGGAATGATACACCCCAGGTGAGTGAACTGGAGGATATGTGAGTTATAGCTCAGTAAAACTGTTATCAAAAAGTAAAAGCCAGGCACAGGTGCACACCTGTAACCCCAGGGGCTTGGGAGGCTGAGACAGGAGGGTCACAAGTTCCAGGCCAGCCTCAGCAACTTAGCAAGGCCCTAAGAAAGTTAGGGAGACCCTGTCTCGCAATAAAAAATTAAAAGGGCTGGGGACATGGCTCAGTGCTAAAACCCCTCTGAGTTCAATCCCTGGTACTGAAAAGAATTTTTTTAATTAAAAAAAAATGAAAGAGGGCTGGGCTGGGTGGAGTGGAATAGTGCTGACTCAGCCTGCTCAAGACCCGGGGTTTGATCCCCTGTACTATGAATAAAAGGGAAAATAAATAAATAACAAATGAATAAGAGAAAAAAGTATCACCACCCCTGACCCCACCCCACGTGTAACACAAAGCTGTTACTTCTGGCTTCTGGGTCTAAGGCCCTGGCTCTGCCTCCACAGGCTCTCACATTCAAAGACCATCACTCAGTCGTCTGAAAATTATTTTTAAAGCAATTACATCTTTAAAGTCTATTTAAAAGGAGGCCAGGAGTGCTTTCATTCCCAACCTGTAACAAAACAGAGAATTTTCTTATGATACTTTTTCATCTGACTCTCAGGCTTATCTCTCCAAACTTGGGGGTGATCTACCACCACTGAGCTCCATCCTCAGTCCTTTTTATTTTTTAGTGTGTGCCAAAGTCTCACTACATCGCGGAGGCTGGCCTCAAACTTGCCATCCTCCTGCCTCAGCTTCCCGAGTTGCTGGGATTACTGACATGTACCACTGCACGCTTATAACTAAAATTTTATATCCTTTGACTAACTTCTCCCCAATTCCCCACTCCAGCCATCCCTAGTCCCTGGAAACTCCTTATCTCTCTCTCTGCTTCTATGAGGTCAACTTTTGCAATTCCGAGTATAAGTGAGATTATTCTGTCTTTGTCTTCCTATGCCTGACTTATCTCGCCTGTCATAATGTCCTCCAGGTTGTCACAAATGACAACATTTCCTTCTTTTTTAAAGTGGAACAATACTCTGTTATATACATGTACCACATTTCTTGTATCCATTCCTTGGTCCATGGATGCTCCATAGCTTGGCTATTGTGAATGGTTCAGTGACATTTGTGCGTGTCTTTGACACATAGATCTCATTTCCTTTGGATACATAACCGGTAGTGAGATTGCTGGGCCACATGCCTCCCCATTTTTAATTTTCGAGCAACCACCATGCACGTTCCCTCAGTGGCCATGATAGTTCCACTCCCACCCACAGTGTGCCCGGGTCCCCACTCTCCGCCTGAACCCTCCCTTTCTCTCTTTCTCCTGAAACTAGTCTTCTGGGTGGCACCTGTGTGGTCCCTCGGCCCATGACACAGATTAGTTCTCCACCACAAAGGCAGGAAGGAAGCCAGCCAGAAAGCCTTCTCCTGGCTAATAAAGGCAGCCAGGGTCAGAACAGGGAGCAGCCACGAAGGCCCCGTGTGTCACACGCTGCTGGGTGACATTTGTTTTAAGTTTCCAATCTCTCCTGGTCATCCCGGCTCACCGTGTGCTTTTTTACCGGGCCCCAGGTGGGCACAAGATGGCAGAGCTGGCCCGAGACCTTCCTTGGCTTTCCTATCCACCCTAGCTCAGGTGCCACCCAAGGAGTGCGTAAGACACCTACCGGCCTCAGGACTGGGGGGGGGGGGGGTTGCAGGTGGGGGTCAAGGGTCAGGGTAGGGTGTGCCGACCAGCCGAGCAGTGTGTTTTCAATCCTCCACCTGGGTGCCCCAACCCTGGACAGAAAGAAGTTTCCATCCGAAGATTCAAGAAGGAATCTCAAGTGAGCAGGAAACGGTGGGGGAAGAAGACTGGAGGCCGTGACACCAGAAGGGATGAGACCTCTTCCCAACTTCAGATTGGGGAGAGAGTTGAGAGAGCCAGGGCAGGAAAGAGCAAGTGGGCCCCACGCAGCTCAGGGGAGGGTCCAGGCCGAAACCACACAAAGGGCTGTCAGAGGGGGCTAGACTCCTTGAAGAAACTCAAACGCCTCCCAAATGGGGTCTCTGTCTTTATTCACTCATCACGCCATCCCCCATGGCTGAGGGTCTGCCATGGGGTGAGGCTCCTTGGCCTTTCAGAAGGCATCTCCCATGGCCCAGGGGAGGCTGGGCCTATGGGGAGGGATGGAGGGACCCTTCTTGCAGCAGATCCAGCCTCAGGGCAGGACATCTCCTGGGGCCATCCAAAGCCTTCAATGATTTTCAGGGTTCAGTCCAGCTGGACGCTTGGAAGTGTCCCCAGTGGGGGTCCTCAGGGTTTCTCCTGACTCGGTGCAATGGTGCCGTGGAAAACGCAGGCCGGATTTTCCCCGACGGTAGCAGGCAGAAGGGCGGACACATTTTCTTCTCACAGGAAAAGCCAAAGCGCCTGCCTCTGAGCTGAGACTTCCAATCCATCGACAAACCCTGTCAGCACCTCCTGTAAAATGGAACCCGAATCCATTCTCACCGCCCCCCCAAAGCTAGCAGCCCAGCCTGAGCCACCATCCCCTCCTGTCTGCCTGCCTCAATTCATAATCAGCTCCAATCCATTCTCTACATGGCAGCCAGAGAGAACCTTCCAGAGAGGGAAATGTCCTCCCAGCTCACAACCTTCCAATGGCTTTCCTTCATGCTTCAAGGGGGTGGGGGAAGGAAGAGTCCCTGGGAGGGTCCACAGGCTCCTGTAATATTGAACCTGCCACAAACTCTCAGGCCTCAAGTCCTTACCCTCTGCTGCCTGCACACCCAACTCAAGTTATATAGGCACCACTGCCTCAGGCCCTTTGCACTTACTGTTTCACTGCCTGGAATAGTCTTTCCACACATTCCCCTCTCTTCATTAAGTTCTAGGCTCAAATGTCCCCTTGGCGGGGTCTTCTCTGACCACCCCATTTAAAGTAAACCTCTCATACAACTTGTCTCACTCTCCACCCTGTCACTGCCCCTTCATTTATCTTCAGAGTACCGATCACTCAGCTAACACACAAATGGAAGTGTGGGTTTGTAGGACTGCAAGCTCCACTGTGCAAGAAATTTGCCTGCTGAACACTCTCTTCCCAGTGTTTAGGACAATTCCTAGACCAGTACAGATCCTTTAATCAATATTTGTTGAATGAATGAACAAAAGAATTCTTGGTTGACCAAGGTACAACAATGAGATCTTAATACCATCCCGTTTTATATTTTTTCATGGTTCCTTTTTTCTTTTTATTTAAAATTTGTTCTAATTAGTTATACATGACAGCAGAATGCCTTTGGATTCATTGTACACAATTGCAGCAGCATGACTTTTCATTTCTCTGGTTGTACACCATGTAGCGTTGCACATACATTCACCATACATGTACCTAGGGTAATGATGTCCATCTCATTCCACCGTCTTTTCTTGCCCCCATGTCTCCCTCCCCTCCCTCCCCTTTGCCTATTCAAAGTTCCTCCGTTCTTTCCATGCTCTCCCCCCATTATGGGTCAGCATCCATTTATCAGAGAGAACATTTGGCCTTTGTTTTTTTTTCCAGATTAGCTTACTTCACTTAGCATGATACTCTCCAGCTCCGTCCCTTTACCTGCAAACACCGTAATTTTATTCTCTTTTAAAGCTGAGGAATGTTTCATTGTGTACATGTGCCACAGTTTCTTTATCCATCATCTATTGAAGGGCATCTAGGTTGGCTCCACAGTTTAGCTATTGTGAATTGTGCTGCAGTCAACACTGATGTGGCTGTGTCCCTGTAGTCTGCTGTTTTTAAGTCCTTTGGGTATAGACGGAGGAGTGGGATAGCTGGGTCCAATGGTGGCTCCATTCCCAGTTTTCTAAGGAATCACATGTAAAAGCATTGAAAGAAATGTCAACGAAAACTATTGACTCATCTTCACCCTTCTGTCTCATTAGCAAGAAAGGGCAGGAAATGTGACAGTTCACATTTCACAGGTAAGGAAGCTTCAAGGCGGGATGTTTGTTGAGAGGAAAAATGACACACATTGGCTTATCCAAGGTCAACGATGTCAAGAACCAAACGACACCTGGAATCCAGGTTTCCAGATGCTCTATCCTATGTGCTTTCCATTGAGTTCCCTCTGATTTCAACATTCTGTCCTGCTAGGCAATCTATTAATATTGTTAATCATACTAATGTATCAAAAATGAAAAAATATACAATCATCGTGAGAGATGCTGATGGGCACCATCTGATAAAATTCCCTATCTATTTGAGGATTTTAAAATAGCCTCTTTTGGGTATGAAGACCAACCTAATCTTATACTCTTCATGAAGGCACCAAAAAAAAAAAAAAGACATAAAAAGGATATTAAAATGCTAAACAGAAAATATAAATGCTAATCTAAAAGCAACAGCCAGTAACAGAGTTATGAGGAAATTCCAGAGGAATTCCCATTACAGATAGCAATATGGCTATTTATTAGCATCCTTCTGGAACCATACATCATCAATAACCAATTTAAAAACATAATTAAATTTCACTCACAATAACAAGAAGAAATATCAACATCCTAGGAATAAACTTAGTGGAAGAAATACACAAAGCCTATGTGGAGAAGCCATTTGTCTGTGGGCAGAATCAGACTTAATTGTATATTATGTTCCTGGTTAGTATCAAGAACTGTGAAAGGTCTGAGATTTCTTACCCCAGCACCAGGAGCAGATGCTTGAGATTCTTAATTCCATTTAATCCTCCTAATTATAACTCTCTGCCTTGAGGTTATAAGTAGTATTATTCTCTTTTAATGGAAGAGGCACAGATTAGAACATTTGCTAAAATCTGTGCAGCAAGGAAACTGATGATTCTGACCCCTGAGCCTGCCATCTCCCCACTGGCTCACCCACGGTGACTTTCTATGTGTCCACTTGGCCAGGATGAATTCAGTTCCCAGATTTCTGTGTCTTCTAGGTTCTGGTTAGGATGGGACATTAGTAGGTTCTTGGGAGATTTGGTGGGTGGAAGGGAAAAAGCTGTGATCTTGTGACTTCAAGATTCAGGTATGGAGTTGACCACGTAACAGAGACTGCTTAGCCTGCCCTGCACAGTGTAAAACCCATCCCTACAAAGGCTCTCTTTAAAAAAGTCTGTATCTGTGTAGGAGTACGTACACGTGTGGTGTGATGTGTCTGGCGTATCTACATGGGCATATATATTTAAATGTCTACACGTATGTCTATATCTGCAAGTGTATTTGTGTGTATGTGCACATCTATGTCTGCAGGCACGTCTGTTCCTGCAGGTTCTGTTGCGTATCTGTCTATGTCTCCATGTATGAGGTGACTGTGTACACATCTCTGTTTCCATCTATGCCTATATGTGCTTCCCCTACTCATTCTGCTTCTCTGGTTGAACCCTGCCTGATACAAGCACACTCCTTGCCAGAGGTCCTGCAGAGGACAGGTAGTCATGGAGAGCGAGTCTCTAGAGATGCCGGAGGTGGGACTCCAGTTGAAGGCTGGGGTGGTGGAAAGCAGTAGCAACTCAAGTCTACCACTCTGCCCCTCTAGGCTCCCAGATTAAAATAAGAAAGAATTACCCAGTCTCTCCTAGATGCATAGCCCTGCAGATATGAGAGCTAAAGATGGCGGCCTGTGCTGGGTTACCACCCCACTGTGTTCCAATGGTTCCCATGCAGGGACAGGGTGGCCTCTGTCAGCACCTCCAGCTGCTGGGCAGAGAGATGGCTTAGCCAGCCCCACAATGACATGAAACCAATCTCTGTAAAGATTCTCCCTAAAAAGTGGTGTCCCTGTGTGTGCGCGTGCCCAAGTGTGCCTACGTCTGGTGCGTCTGTGCCTGTGTCCAGCTGTGCTTCTTTGGTAACCCTGGAGAGGCTGCTCTGGAAACCCAGAGAGGTGGTTCCAGGGTCCTGGCCCTCTCACCTTCTGGGGATTCCTTCTTTGGGAGGCCACATACAGGCCATATCAAGGGGACACTGGAGCTGCTGTTTGAATGGGTACCCAGGCAGCCCTAACCAGACCTCCAAATTCCCAGGGCAGACCCAAGTACCTCCAAAGCCTGCAATTCTGAATTACTACCCTCCAAAGACCCCATTTGTACAGAAATCAAAAGGAGGGAGAGGAGGCAATGGAGATAGTTACCTAGAATATGCTGGGCCAACTAGACAGGGTCAGGACCAGAGTTCTGCAATCACACAAGTTTCAGGTCAAATTTCAGGTCTGCTAGATACTAAGCCAAGGGGCCTTGGGCATGTTCCTGTGCCTCTCTGGTCCCTGAACTCTTCACCTTTAAAATGTGTATAATAACTGGTGACAGTGATGCACGCCTATAATTTCAGCTACTTGAGAGTTTGAAGCAGGAAGATCACAAGTTCAAGGCTAGCCTCAGCAACTTAGTGAGATTGTGCCTCAAAATAAAACATAAAAAGGGGCAGGGGATGTAGCTTAGTGGTAAAGCAGTCCTGGGTTCAATCTCCAGCATTGAAAAAGGGGGAAAAAAATGTGTTGTAGCTGCATTACAACACATGGTTGTGGAGAGGGTTGACATTTTTAAATTCTTTTAAAAAATAAGGTCTAATGTTAGTTATTTTTGTTAAGATTAAAACTCTTCAGAATAATTTTGTCATTGCTCCTAGTTCTGAGTCAGTAGGTACTAAGAACGGAGGACAGAGTATATGACAGAGTTATATAGTAGTTGTAAAGATAACTACCAGAACTAAAAAGCAGACTGTAAACCTTTCAAATTATCTGACGGAACACGCTCACAAAATTAAGTCCATAAAACGGACTATATCATAAGTAACATATTTTTTTTAAAGGTTGAAAAACAGGGAACCAAATGAGAACACTAAAACCCATCATAATTCTTAGAGGAGAAGATTCTTGGATGTGCCTGATCTATTTCAAGCTTATGCAAAATTTTTTTTTTTTTTTGTCCCATGCAAACTTGATCGAGTTGTGCAGGTTTATACAGAGGGTCAGGCTGAACTTGGGGGTTCAGATGTGAATCACAGGTTTGTGCTGTAAGCTGAGCTGCCTCTATCTCCCTACCTTCCCCCAAATTTCTATGTTGAACTCCTAACCCCAAGTACCTTAGAATATCACTACAGTGAGAAAGGGTCTTTGTAAAGGTAAGGAAGTAAAAAACAATGAGGTCCTGATAGGACCTTTGTCTTCATAAAAAGTTAGTGCATATACAGAGGGAAGATCAGACATGGAAAGAAACCCAGGAAGAGAGTCTCAGAAGAGCCCAGCCATGCCACCATCTTGAAATCAGACTTTTAGCCTCCAGAACCGTGAGAAAATAAATTCTGTCATTCGCAAACTCCACCCCCACCCCCCACCCCCATCTCTCATGCTCTGTTCTGGAAACCAGTTCTGGCAAATGCACAGAGTATGTCTTGCCAGGCGAGGAGAGCGCCACCGTGCTGAGCTGGTGAAGGTGCAGAAAAAAAATGCACAGGGAGGGGTCCTAGGTAGGCCCACCCATGTCCCTCTCTGGCCCAGAACTTCCTATTGGTAGGCAGGACTGAGATGGGTAGGTCCCTGCAGGCAGTGGGTTCCACACTCTAGCCATGTGGAGAAAGGGGTCTGGGGGCTCAGAGTGGTGGGGTAACAGGGGGGGCTCTGTGAGATGTGATCCCAGAAGACTCGTGGCTCCGAGGACTCGGACAGGGGAGGCTGCTGACTGGCTCCACTTGGGTCCAAAGCTGAGTTGTCTGTAGCAGGGTCCATCTGTACCCCTCATGCTTCCTATAGCACAGCCAGGAGTGCGCTCTGACCATGGCCGCCAGAGTGCTCACCCCTGAAGCACAGGTGTCCTACGTGCACTGTCAGGTCAGAGATGCCACCTTAAAGTGAAAGAGAATGATTCTGATTGGAGCACAACCCAGATGCATGTCCGGGACCTTGGATTCTGCACAGAGCTGTGAGATCAATTTCTTCAGAGCCCCAAATGAGTGGTCCATCTCTTCAGATCCCCAGTATCCTCTCTGACGAGATCTGGCAAATTACTATAGGTTGAGTGTCCTTCATCCACAATTCTTGGGACCAGAAGTGGTATATTTCATATTGTTTCACACAGTGAAAAAAAAAAAAAAGATATCTTGGGGATAGGACCCAAGTCCCAACATAAAACTTATTTACGTTTCATATATACCCTACCCTACCTACACAGCCTAAAGGTAATTTTATACAATATTTCAAACACTTTTGGCATGAAACTTTATGGTGTGGAATTTTCCACTTTGGGCATCATGTCAATCCTCAAAACATTTGAATTTTGGAACACTTTGGATTTCAGGCTTTTTGATTAGGCATACTCTTTTTTTTTTTTTTTTTTTTGGTACCAAGGATTGAACTCAGGGGCACTCAACCACTGAGCCACAACCACTGAGCCACATCCCTAGCCCTATTTTGTATTTTATTTAGAGGCAGGGTCTCACTGAGTTGCTTAGTGCCTCCCAGTTGCTGAGGCTGGCTTTGAACTTTCAATTCTCCTGTCTCAGCCTCCCATGCTGGGCATGCTCAATCTTTTAATCTTTTTCTTATAGTTCATGAGAATTGGGTGGCAGATATGCCACTGACCAGATCCACGACTTCTGCCTGCCTCTGAACAGAATCTTCTAGAAACCAAATCTATAATTAAACAACACGAGCAGGGTGATTGGATGAGAAAAGAAAGTACAGCCCACGACAGAAACCACTTAGTTCCAAAGACCCTGGATATTTTCCAAAGATACACAGATAGTTAGTTCCCCTAAAGGGAATTCTCAACTTGGCTGGACTATTCCATCAAGATGGTATCTCAAGGGCTGGTGGCCCTAGGCAGAGACCAACAGAAAATCCACAGTCCCCTATTTGCAGAAAGCCTGGCTCAGATCAAGGCTGCAAATGCTCTGGGGTCTAGGGCTGACTGCCAGAGGCCTAAGACAGGTACTGGTAAAGAACAGAGCCACAGGTAAATGCTCAAATGCACATCCAAGGGAGGAGAGCAAACTGTCTCTGTATATCAAGATGCATTGGGGGTGGGGGTGGGGGCTGTGGCTCAGTGGTCAAGCACTTGCCTCTCATATGTGAGGCACTGGGTTTGATCCTCTGCACCACATTAAAAAAAAATTCTGTCCATCTACAACTACAAAAATTAAAAAATAAAATAAATGCATCTATCTACAACTAAAACAATTTAAAAAAAGAGAGAGAGAGATGCATTGGGAAAGGTACAAGAAAAGAACCATAGAACTCCCAGCTTCCTCTGGAGCAAGTCCTGCCTGGGTTCGTCTAAGTTAAAAGGTAATGAGATCAAGTTCGAGCAGCACAGTAAGACCAGAGGGTCTCCCCAAGCTCATCATTAGAAAAGCCAGCAGAGGTTTGAATGGAAACCCCAAAGACTGCCCAATTGGCTGAGTGGGCCCTATGGAGCATTGAGGAAAAACAGCACCCAGGACCAAGTTCTGAGTTCTCACCAGTGCAGAAGGCCAGGCTGTGCACTGACCTTGGCATGGGGAGCTGGAATACTGCTATCAGGTTCACTGCTCCTGCCAGGAACACCACCCTGCTCCCAGTGTGTCTGGGCCAGGAGCGGGCCATAAGCTTTAGTGGTCAGGATAGGCCATCAAAAAGCCAATACCTTGCCAGGGAATGGCGGGGGCCGGTGTACTAGTGACTTCTAAGACCCCCCAGAATCAGAGATGCCTTCCAGCTCCCAAAGGGTTAACCCTGGAGCTCAGAGTCCCCCAGGATCTTACAGGGAGCAATTCAGAGTGTGAGACCCCCAAGCCCTCTGAGCCAGCAGGGCCTTGTCAAAGATCAGTGCCCACCAGGAGTGACCTCAGAAAAATGACCCACCATTTAAAGGAGAAATTCAGAAACAGCATCTTCATACACAAAAGGATAAAGGAAGCATCTAGTACCCCTCCAACTCAGGAGGACCCACTCATTAAATCTGCCCACCTAGACCCCCTACAAAACTCCAAGGCACCCTACAGTTCCCAGGAACTGAGGTGGGTAAATCCAGAACACAGGACATCTTCGATCCAAACCAGGATTCCGTGGAAAGTGTGACAGGTTGGGGGGTGTGGCTCAGGGCACAGCACGTGCTGAGCACACGCCAGGCCCTGGTTTCAATCCACAGCATCACACACAGATGAACGCATGCATCAGAAATGAACTGTTTTCACCCTTCATAGCCCAACATGCCTACCAAATCCACCTCCCAAGAGCAAACCTAGACAGGATACCCTGAGGGGAGTCCTGGGGAACAGGTCTTTCAAAGAATGATTGAGATATCGATTTCCAGGATGATTCAAATATTGATTTTCAGCCAGGTGTGGTGGTACACTCTGTAATCCCAGTGACTCGGGAGGCTGAGGCAGGAGGATTTGAGTTCAAAGTCAGCCTCAGTAATGGAGTGAGGCACTCAGTAACTCAGAGAGACCCAGTGTCTAAATAAAATATAAAAGAGGGCTGGGGATGTGGCTGAGTGGTTAAATGTCCCTGGGTTCAATCCTCAATACAAAAAAAAAAAAAGAAATATTGATTTTCATGTTTTTCTTTCCTTCCTCCCTCCCTCCCTCCTCCCCCTTCCTTCCTTCCTTCCTTCTCTCCCTCCCTTCCTTCCTTCCTTCCTTCCTTCCTTCCTTCCTTCCTTCCTTCCTTCCTTCCTTCTCTCCCTCCCTCTCTCTCTCTCTCTCTCTCTCTCTCTCTCTCTCTCTCTCTTTCTTTCTTTCTTTCTTTCTTTCTTTTACTGGGGATTAAACCCAATGGTGCTTTACCCTATACTATGATCCCAGTCCTTATTTGTTATTTTCAGATAAGGCCTCGCTAAGTTGTTGAGGCTGACCTCAAACTTGGGGTCCTCTCTCCTCAGCCTCCCAAGTCACTGGCATTACAGATCTGTAGCCCTGTGTCTAGCTCTCCTATCTTTCTTAAAGGCAAAAAATTCTCTCGAAAAAGACAGTCAGTGAATTCTCTTAAATCTCTCCACTTCAAGTGTGGACCACAGACCTGCATCCCTTGGGAACTTCTTGGAAATGGAGATTCTCAGGCCCAACTCCAGACCCACTGACTCAGACTCTCTGCAGGGGAGGCCCAGCAATGTGCACCCAACACACCCTCCAACAAAATGATGCTCCCTCAGCTTTGAAGGACCTCGCTGGGAACGGATCACCTCAGTATGAGATGGGCTAAGACTTCTCTAAAGGTTAACAGCTGAAAGGGCTCTTGTTTTCCTGTAGTTAGACAATAAAAATCCCTTCTTTTAGGACCTTCTGTTTCAGAAATCGTGCTCCTTCGGGTCTACTACAGTGCGGCTTACCTATTAAGTCAAGTTTTATGGTAAACAAGAAAGAAGCCAAAGTCTTCAAATGCTTAGCTACCCTGCTGTTTTTTAATGGGTTCACCACAAAATATCCATATCCATACCAACCCAATTAGCTTTAAAACATGACTTTGCTCATCATATTGGCCCTCTGCACTGGGCTTAGAGTCCATGCATCCACAGACAGGTGTCCACACACTCCCAAGCAGGGCCCCAGCAACGGGGTTAGGAAGGAGGTGGAGGGTGGCCCATGTGTGTCCGTGTGTTTAACCACATCCCAGCGGAGTATAAATACACCACTGTTTCAGTGAAACTTGCAGAAGCCCTCAGACAACCTCAATTAAGCTGATTTCTAAAACACTCAGACAAAAAAAAAGGGAAAACATACCCCAAAGTTTCTGTAAATGATTTTCGATCCCACAGCTGAGCCCATCCACCGGTTTGGAATTTATTTCCTTTTGAAGGGAACAGGAACATCCCAATATTTCCTCTTGGAGTTCCAAAGGAAGACTTCTCTATCAGCCAGGGGGGCAGGGTGGGGAGGGGAGGTGCTAAGAAACCTCACAGGCGTAAACACAGAAAAGGGACTTGTAAAAAATACACTGGATAGCTGAGTTTGCACACATGTGTTGCAAACTGCTACTCCCTGTCATGTCCAAGATCCAAGCATGATGTTTACTGAAGGTTCTCAGAGTCAAGCTCCATCTCTCTTACTAATGTGATTCTTAAAAATCACAAAATCTTAAAAAAAAAAAAAAAAAGAAAATCAGCATAACTTTATCTAGATTTTAAAATGACGGTAAACACCGAAAAATGCTCATCATCAAGGGAGTTCAGCAGGGTGTGGTGGCGTGTTGTCCCAGCTCCTCAGGAGGCTGAGGCAGAAAGATGGTTTGAATTGGAGAGTTTGAGACCATTCTGGGCAACTTAGTGGAACACCTCCAAACTCCCCCTGCAAAAAAAGAGTACCGAACTCCAAGTTTAAAAGGTCTAAATGCTGAGATTCTCCTTCACTCTCCACCACTTCTAATCTGGCAGTAAATCACAAATTCTGAGTCTCCAATGTACTCAGGTGAGATGAGGATCACTGCTCATGAGAACTGGTCACATATCACATGTAAGACCACTGAAAAAGTCATAAAGCACATTCAAACTTTATTACTGACTACTGCAGACTTTTTTTTTTTTTTTAATGAAGAGCTTGGGAAAGAAGGAGATGAAATCACCCAGGTTTTGCATTTTTTAATTTCTTGGTTGTGTTTTGGGGTGGGAGGTTATTTTTGTGGGGTGAGGGGACGTTTGTTGGTTTTGGCTGACTTAGACCCCTCACCTGCATTCCTCTGAAAACCTGTTACTGCTCGTAAGGAATCCTCTTGCATCCCTCAGGTATACTGGGAGATGAAAAACGGTTGGGAAAATATGTTAGTCAGCTTTTTGTTGCTGTGACAAAATACCTGAGATAATCAACTTATACGGAGGAGAGGTTTATTTTAGCTCATGGTTTCTACAGGTTTTAATCCACAGTCGTTGTGCAGGACAGGAGCACTTGAGAGAGCAAAGCTGATTACCTTAGGGTAACCAGGAAACAAAGAGAGACAGGAAGGGACCTTCAACCCCAATGAACTAAATTCTTTCAGGTAGGCCCCAGCTCTTCAAAGTTCCACCACCTTCCAATAGCAACACAGGTTGGTGATCAAGCCTTTACATACGGGTCTTTGAGGGACATAAAGATCCAAATCAGAACACAGGCAGGTGTGGTGGTATGAACCAACAAGCCATCTTCTATTTGAACCAACAAGCCATCGTCTTGTTCCAGAAGGTTGTAGCATGTCCTATTAGATGTTAAACAGAAGATCTATTGTCAAGGGTATAACAGCCCATTTCACAAAATTTGAGGATATTGTGACCAAAGAACATAAAAACCCAGTTAACTTTTCGCAACAATACATAAATTTCATTTGAGGATTAGCAGTTGAAGAAGCAGGAACCATTTGGCGGTTCCTCAAAAAGCTAAACAGAGTTACCACATAACCCAGCAATTCCACTCCTACGCCTAATACCGAAAAGAACTAAAAGCACATGTCCACACAAAAACTTGCACACCAGTTTTTATAGAAGTATTATTCATAAGAGTCAGAAGTATAAACAATTCAATGTCCACCAACTGATGGATAAATGAAATACATCCATATAACGGAATATTATATAGCCATAAAAAGGAATGGAGTACTTATTCTTGCTACAACATGGATGACCCTTGAGAGCATTATGCTAAATTCAAGAATCCAAATACAAAAAGCCACATACAGTATGGTTCCATTTATATTAAATGCCTAGAACAGGCAAATCCACAGAGTCAAAAATGGAGAGGATTAGGGGAAGGGTGAATGGGGAGTGACTGCTAATGGGCAATGGGTTTCTTTGGGGGGGGAATGGAAATGTTCCAATGTTAGTGAACATGCTAGACCATCATTATCCTATAAACCACTGAGGTGTACATGTTAAAAGGGTGAATTTTTGCTGGGTGCAGAGGTGCCTACCGACAATCCCATCTATTCAGGAGGCTGAGGCAGGAGGATCTCCAGTTTGAGGCTAGCCTGGGCAACTTAGCGAGACCCTGTGTCAAAATAAAAGTTGAGAAAGAGGCTGGGAATGGAGCTCAGTTATTCAGGACACCTGGCTTCAATTCCCAGTGACAGAAAAAGGAATCCAACAAGCTAGCCAGTTACATGGGTACAAATAGAAGAAGGACCCAGAGTGCAGGTTACCCTGCTTCTCCCTGCAACCTTAGCCCCAGTCTTGGTGACAGCCACTGCTTCCCAACACAGGATTCCACAGACAGGGCCCCTAAGAGGAGGAGGGAAAGCCTGCTGTTCATAAACCAACAGCAAACACAAAGTCCTCTGCTTACAAAAGGCTGGGGAAGTGGCCGCGGCCTGGGAAAGCAAGATCTTCAAACAGCAAACAAGGGAAATGATTTTTTTCAGAGATCCATTTCTGTCAAGTGTCCCGAAAACATTTTCCCTGCGCTAACACCTCGCCTTTCCGTCTGAAAGTAAATCCGACGGAACATGGGGGAACTCGGGGTCACACACTTCCTCTGGCAGCTGTGGGTCAAGTCTGTATAAAAATCTGCTAATGACTCTGAGCTCTCCAGCAGGCTGCCATTCATGGGAGAAGAAGAAGGGATACAACTGGAGATGATGAGAAGACAAGGCTTCCAGCCGGGTGCTCAGAAAGTTCACTGCTCAAGCCAGTTTGGGGTCAAGTTTCACTCAAGAGCCTTTCCTTGCTCCTGACATTGGGAAGTGCTGGAGGTGTGAGAATTCTGTTAACCGCAGACACTTTGGAACAAGTTTGGCCCCCAGGCATGGGCCCTCACTCGGTCCTCCTGCCAGTCAACTGGACTTGTCCCCTTAGTTTCTTCCCCTTGAACTTTAAAAGCAATCCTTCCTCACACAAGAGAGGAAACACTAATGGACAATAAGCGTATTTAAAGGTGCTCGGTACCAGGAGTCATGAGAATCCAAAAATTAAAACCACAGTATGACATGAGAGTGCAGTCAATCAGTCAATCAATCATCAGGGCTGTGGTTGCTTCTGGTGGGGTGGAGGCG
The DNA here is from genome assembly GCF_045843805.1 of Urocitellus parryii. NCBI lineage: Eukaryota > Metazoa > Chordata > Mammalia > Rodentia > Sciuridae > Urocitellus > Urocitellus parryii. The sequence goes on along the minus strand of NC_135537.1, from coordinate 127,529,706 downwards.
GGGACAACTGAGGGACTTGTGGGAAATTCCCGGGGTGATGGTCATGCTCTACATCTTGACAGCGTTTGGGCGGCATAGGGGTATGCCTTTGTCAAAATTCAGCAAAAGATCCTTAAGATACATGCATTTGACTGCACATAAATTACCCAGGTTGAGCATCTCTAATAGGAAAATCCAAAATGTTCCAACGCCTGAAACTTTCTGAGGGCCAACACGATGCCACAAATGGAAAATCCTACTGCATGATACTTTTGTTTCATGCATGAACTTATTTAAAATATCGTCCCTTATGTGGGAGACTGAGGCAAGAAGATGTGAATTCCAGACCAGCCTGGACAAATTACCAAGACCCTATCTCAAAATGAAAATCAAAATAGGGTCAGGGATGAAGCTCAGTGGTAGAGCGCTTGCCTAGTATGTGCAAGGCCCTGGGTTCACTCTCCAGCCCTGCAAAAAGTTTTTAAAACTACACTGGCACAGTGGCGCACGCCTGTAATCCCTGCAATCTGGGAGGCTGAGGCAGGAGGATCATGCATTCAAAGTCAGCCTCAGTAAAAGTGAGGTGCTAAACAACTCAGTGAAACCCTGTCTCTAAATAATTAAAAAACAGGGCTGGGGATGTGGCTCAGTGGTCAAGTGCCCCTGAGTTCAATCCTTGTTACTACCACCCCCCAATTTTTTTAAATATATAATATCATCTAACATTACCTACAGACTATGTCTATGAGGTGTATATGGAACATAACTGAATCTTATGTTTAGACTTGGGCTCTATCCCTAAGATATGTCATACATGTATTTGCAAAAAAAAAAAAAAATTTACAAAATCCAGAAAAATATGAAATCCAAAAACACTTCTAGTCCCATGCATTTCAGATAAGAGATACTGAACCTGCATTATCAAAGGAGAAAAAAATAACTACAAATATTGCCCATTAGTTAACGCTCTGTATGCTGAAGTGTTTGGGGTGAAGGTTACTACCGCTCTCAGCTTAGTCTGAATTGCTTTTAAAAAATAAGATGGATGGCTAGAGACAGGTACATGATAAAGCAAGACTAACAAAAGGTTCACCGCAGGGTCTAGATGGTGGGTATATGAATGTACTATAAAACATCCCTTTCTGTAGTTTCCCATTTTTTTCACACTAAAATGCTGAGATTTTTAATTAAAAAGGTAAAGATAAAAGCTGTACACATACACACAACACGTGAGACCACGACACACTCACCCAAATGACTTCAATGAAAAAGACCAACGACACCTCACCCAGACCAGCAACGGCAGAACTCGGTCGATGATGGGTAGAATTTTCCAGAGCTGAACACATGATATGCCTACCCTGACTCCACATCCCAGGCTTTGGTGCAAATCACTCAGGACAGACAAGAGATCCTGTCCACCAAAAAAAAATATGTACCAGAGTGTCCAAAGCAGCACTATCCATAATGGTGTGAATCCACCCAAGTGTCCATCAAGAGCAGGAAAAATAATTGGGGCAAATTCAATCATACGGGGACAGGTTACCTGTAGATCAATGAGAGTGAAGTATTGCCACACACAACAGGAGCAGTGAGCGAATCTCTGATTCCCCCCATTGCTACCACCAAAAAAACCAACCAAACCAAAAAACCTCCTCTCTGCTCTGTTTGCATAAAATTCAAAAATGAGCAAAATTAATATGTGGGAGAAAAGTCAAGATTGTGGGCAGCTTTGAGGTGGGAACCTGGCTGGAAGAGGCTTCAGGGTGCTAGTGAAGGTTAGTGTCCTGGTGTGGATGCTCATGACAGGAGGGACCTCCGTTTGTGGAAATGTCACCAAGTCCACATTTATGACGTGAGCACTTTTCTGTTATGCAGGTTGTACTGCAATCTAAAAATGGGTTTGTATCTTCCAGAGATGTGCAGGGATCTGGAGTTTGGAGGGAAATTTAATTTTTTTTTCTTTGATTTTTATACCTGACAGCCCATTTGAAACACAGATATCGAGTCAATCTGCAGATTGTATAGAATTGAAAGTGACTTCAGAGACCACCTGACTTAAGACCCTTACTTTAAGGATGTTCAGAGCTGGGACTCCGAAAGGTTAAGAGATTTGCCCAAGTTACCTGGCTATCAGGGCCAGGGCATCCTAAGTCCTATGAATCGCAACCCTCCTCTGACACTCTGCCATCTCACAACATCGTCACAACAAGGGCTCCTCATAGTCACCTGCTGAGTCACATCACAGGTTCACAGCAAGGAGCTTCCCTCTGTCGCATGGAAAGCTGGCGATATAATTGTTTTGGAGGGGGCACAGTAGGTTGTAAGCCACAGAACTCTAAACCAGATTGTTTCAGACACACAAAAAAATGAAGAGTTGGCATTATCTATTGGCTCGTGAATCTTGGAAGTCCAAGGTACAAGAGTGCATGGCCTTCAGGTATTAATGGATCCAGGTGCCCCAACGATATTACCTGAGCTGTTTTATTCTTCTTTCTCCTTCTCTCTCTCTTTTTCCCTAGTTTCATTCTCTGATGCTCCCGCAACACTAGCAAAGATAGACATGGCGGCTCCAAGTTTATCATCTTTCCAGCTTTAACAGCTCAGAGGAGAAGAAGCACCTCTTCCCCAAATGGCACAGCAAAAAAAGTCCTGGGAATGGGGTATGGGAGGAGCTCACGGAAAGAGCTTGGGTCACATGTCCGCTCCTGGTACAATGTGGCAATGGGATTCAAGTCCAGCGTGGGTCCAACCAAACCCAAACCGTTCAATTAAACCCAACCATTCATTTTCTGTGAATCCACTGCTTCTCTGGTTTCCCAAAGAGAAACTGAGGTTTTATTACCAGTATAAGAAGAACAAGAGACAACAGATACTGCTGTGAGACACTAGGTGTCCTCTTGTCCTCTAATTTGGGCATTAGAACAGAATTCTACTGTGTCAGATAGGAAAAAAGAAGTTCATAGTCTTTGAACTTGAACTTCCTGCAGGCTCACGTTCCCACACATTTCGGCTGATGGCTCCACAATTCATCTCCCAGATCTCAGTTGTTCCACTCTGTCATTAAGTATTACATTGAATCAAACATGCCCTCCATCCTTGCCAAAAAACACCCAATGACAGATGACAAAGCCAAACACAAATGTCAATTTTCCAATCAGCCTCGTAAAAGCTCCTTCCTAGCATTACGGCAGAACCGCACCGGGCGGCCCCTCGGAAGGCAGGTATCGCCAAGGATCATGCTGGGTCCCTCGGGAGAGGCACTGAGGACACTGACTTGGCTTGGGACCATCCGGCTTTGGCAGCCGGACTGAGGAAGCAGGAGATGCCCAGTGTCAGAAGCACACAGCTCAGCTCAGGGGGCGGAAATCAAGCTGACTCCTTGCTCTCTCTAGGAGGGTGCTGCCTATTTTATGAATGGTGTGAACTGCCCCTGGCTATCATTTCCAAATTTATTTAAAGAATTTAGCTCATCCTTCCGTTTTCTAGGGTCTCCCTCTCACTCATCCCCGATAAATGGTTTTGTAATTTTTTTTTTTTTCCAGTGCTGGGGATTGATTCCAGGACCTCACCTGTGTTCAGCAAGCACTCTACCACTGAGCGACATCCCAAGCCCTGGTATTTTTAAATAGAAAGCGGGGGAAAAAATCAAGGAATTGCAAAGAACCCAGTTTGCTTGGTGAGTCTTTTTTTTTTTTAAGTTCATTTTTTTCAAGTCATTTTCCATTGTCAAGTTGCTTTTCCACAGTTGATTTTTTTTTAAAAAAAATCCCTGATTAATCCATTCTTCTTTGAATCTATATTTGTTTAAAGCATAAATCATTTGCCTGCTAAAAATGTTTTAGGATGCGGAGCAAAACAAGCCCATCACAAAAGAGCAAATATTATAGGATTCCTTGGACAGGGGATGGCTGGAGCAGTTTATCACCAAGACCAACGGTAGACAGTCAGGGGCTGGGACATGGACAACTGGGACTTACTCTTCAATGGGTAGAGCTTTTTCCATTTTGCAAGATGAAAAAAATGTTCTTAACATGGATGGTGGTAATGGTTGCGCAACGGCATAGGGTACTTAATGAAACTGAACTGTGCATTTATAAATGGTAAGACAGGCAAATTTTCTGTTCTGGGTGTTTGACTATTTAAAATAATAATAAATGGGCAAAGACAAATTTTTCCAAGAGAAACATAAATTAGAATAAGGCTTAAAGAAAATAAAAACATCTAGGTATTAAAAATGCTTTAGAAAAAGGGGCTGGAGTTGTAGCTCAGTGATAAAGTGCTTGCAAGGCACTGGGTTCGATTCTCAGCACCGCCTATAAATAAACACAAGAGAGGTCCATCAACAACTAAACAAAAATTTTTTAAATGCTTTGGAAAGGAATGTAAAGTTGAAAGAAACAAAAATATCTTACACGTTTTTATTATTACCTGTGCTCCATCATCTGTATCAAGAGCCTCAATCTCACCTGGTATATTAGTGAGCGCTCTCTCTCACTGTGACCAAAATATCGGACAGGATAATTGAAGAGGAGGAAAAGTTTTAGCTCATGGTTCCAGAGATTTAGTCCAAGGTTGGGCAAGTCCATTGCTCTGGGCCCAGGTGAGGCAGAACACCAGTGGCGGAAGGGTATGGTGAAGAAGCCCTGCTCCATTCATGGGCCAGGAAGGAGAGAGCAAGGAGAGACAAAGGGGTCCCAGGGAAGATGCACCCTTCCAGGGCATGATGCCAGTGATCTACCCCTCCAGCTGCACCCCACCTGCCTCCAGTTAACACTCAGTCAGTCCATTGGGACTAGCATAGACAGATGAGGTTGCAACTCTCACGATTCAGCTGTTTGACCTCAGAACATTCCTGTACTAACACAAGGAGCTTCCAGAGGACACCGCCTATCCAAACTATAACGCTTGGGTCCTTCCGCCTCAGCTCAGGGACAAGCCCCTGACTCCCAGACACCCCTCCTCCCCACAAGCCACCGCCTTTGCCCACGTGGGTGAGCAACATTGAAGCTGAGGTTTGCATGGAGTCACACAGACCTGGGACACCACTTTCCAGCTGGCTGACCTTAGGGCCATGACTCCTAATGTCAAATGAGCAAATTCAAGCCCCGCCCGCAGGATGTGGATTAAAGTAGAGAATACAGATCAGAGCACTCACGTAGCACAGGTAAAGGGGCTCACTTTGGGCATGACTGTTGCCATTAACAACGGCCTGGGCTGCTGGGACGCTTTCTCAGCAGCTCCCCTGTGGATGCTCACTGCAGTCACCTGGGGAGCTTCACCTTGGCCTGGGCGTGGCCTGGGCATACCTGCACCCTTGCAATTCCCAACATGCAGCCAGGACTAGAAAGATGGCCTCTACTGTTGTTTTTCTTGGGGAAAAAATAATAACTGCCTAAGAAAGACTTAAATTCATTTTGCCCTAGAGATGCACTACGGCTTCATCTTGCTGCTACTAAAACAGAAAAGGAGCCAAGTATGTGCTGAGCCAGCTGTCCCCATCCCCCTGGAAGCCAGCAGAGCCTTGGTCCCTGCCCATTGACGAATTCCTGTAGCATCACTTGGTACCCTAATCCATCTCCACCTTCTCTTCTCTCCTCAGCAATGTTTTTTTTTTATGCATTCCTTCTACAGATTGACCGGCAGGTAGGCAAGCACTATCCAAAGGTTGAAAACGACAGGATTTTTGCCACCGGTGTCTTGGCAAGGTCAGACCTTCCTTCTCTCTCTGGACACAGAAATGTGCCCCCCAAGACAAATGCATGCAAAGGATCTGTTACTCATATCTTTTTTTTTGAATATTTATTTTTTAGGTTTAAGTGGACACAATATCTTTATTTTACATTTATGTGGTGCTGAGGATCGAACCCAGTGCCTCATGCATGCTAGGCAAGCGCTTTGCCACTGAGCCACAAACTCAGCCCCTGTTACATCTTCACACAGCACTTAACCCTTCCGCACACACCCCCAAGTCCAGATCCCGTACTGTAGCTCCCACTGGGGGTGAGAGGCTGAGCCTCCTCTGGGGGGAACAGCCAACGGCCCTCAGATCTGGGAACAGGACCCTCTGGTGGGCTGGTTCATTTGGGGCAGGTTGCACCACTCACATGGCCTTGCTCTGGCCTGAGACACCCCACCAGTACTCAGGAAGGTGATTCAGTCTTTGGCCAGCCTCAGGGACCTTAGAGCAAACAGCACCCAGGGCTACCAGCAGTTTCCATGAGTGGGATCCTATGGTTGCTCTTTCATCTCACCCACAGGGAGAACTCAAATTTTACAAGCACAGCCAGGAGCAGGGATGCACACCTGTAATCCCAGCAATTTGGGAGGCCGAGGCAGGAGGATCACAAGTTCGAGGCCAGCTTCGGCTATTAAAAAAAAAAAAAGGGCTGGGGGCTGTAGATCAGTGGTAGAGTACCCCTGAGTTCAATCCTCAGTACCACACACACACACACACACACACACACACACACACACATACACACACACTTCTTCCCCCACCCAGCTGAAATTTTATTGTTCATAGTATTTTGTAGTCTTTAGTAATATATCATGGACTTTTTTTTTTTTTATGGCACAAGGGTTCAAACCCATAGCCTCATATATGCTAGGCAAGCACTCTATCACTAAGCTATAACCCCAGCCCTGAACTAAGGAGTTTTTTGGTTCTGTTTTTATTTTAAGAGAATTTTTTCCTATCTTGCTTAGTCAGAGAAAATACAAGATAATAAAAACCATTTCCAGGCACTGTAATGGTTGAGAAATAAGGAACTCTAAACTGCATGGAAATGATTGGCCTATCGATAAAGCCAGAACCCAGTCTGTGAGCCAGGCCCTGGGACCACCCCCAGGCACATTCAGCCACAGATCTGAGGGATCCCCTAAAGTCCCTCTCTGGCTTGCTATCTCACCTTCTCGGGGATGAAGACTCTGATCCAGGTCTCATTCTGCCACTATCCGCACGGTGTGGCCTTATACGAGTGACGTTCAGCTCATTACAATTACGTGTTCTCAAAGCTAGAGTAGCCTGTGGAAAAAATGTCCCTTTCCTGTGGCTGTCAGAGAGACAAAGGGGACAATGTGCTGGGGCAGGTGATTCCAGAGCCTTACACCAGATGGGCATGCAGCCTATCCAGAGGACCCTTGGCCCTACAGCCAGGATGTCCTCTGCTACCCTCGAGAGCCATCACACATGGGCACTATTTTTAATAGCAAAGAGAAGAAGGAAAAAATGAGAAATGCTCTAAATATCTATCAATGATGGAAACATAAAATATACTGAAGGGCCAGGAGGGGAGCTCCGAGGTATGCTCAGCATGTGCAAGGCCCCGGGTTTCATTCCCAGAACCCCCCAAAAATAAGCTACGCTGTATCCATACTATAGGACACCCCGCAGCCTTCGTGAGGAAGCACTAATGTATACACGCTAATAGGAACACATCTTCAAGATATATTACTGAGTCTTGGAAACAAAGAAGAAAAAAAAAACTTTTATCGTTATTTATTGAACCGAAGAGCCAAGTCCACAAATCATCAGGGTATATTTCCCCAAGAGACAGGGGAGGCAGTTAAAGGGGAGTTTAGAATAATTTTGGATTTCTCAACCTATTTTTCTCATGATCGCCTTCTCCGAGGAGCCTTGTGAGATATTTCTTTCCTAATCGCTCCCCCTCTATCATGAAAGTTTAATATCACAGACGTGCCATCTATCTGTTCAGATACTGTGGCCCATTGGAGAGCTATAAAGCACTCTAAGACCTAAGATGGTTTTTTTGCCGGCCAAGAACCAATTCCCTCCCTCTTTCGGGGTGAGGAGGCATGATCTAAGTCATATATTACTTGTGTGATTAAAAATTAATAATTAAGAGAAATGCAATGCACATCGACATTCGGTGCCCGTGAACCCTAGGGACGCTCTCTCCTTCCCTAAAACTAGTCGTGGGCTGAGCCAGCCAGGGAGCCTGGGGTAGGTTTAAGGGAAATGCACACAGAGACATCAGTCATGCTAGCTGAGGTCCATGGCGCACACCTGTCATTCCAGCGACTCGGGAGGCTGAAGCAGGAGGATCATGAGTTTGAGGCCCAGCCTTAGCAACTTAGAAAGACCCTCAACAATTTAGCAAGACCCTGTCTCAAGATAAAAATAAAAAGGAGTGAGGGATGGAGCTCAGTGGTAGAGAGCTTGCCCAGCATTGTGTAGGACCCCGGTTCCCTTCCCAGCACCAGACACACACACACACACACACACACACACACACACACAGAGGATGCTGATGACATCAGGAAATTGCATTATCCTGTGCCTGCAATCCAGTCTCAGATGTTCTTGGGGATGTACCTGCATCTTCCCTTCCTTGAGAGCTACTGGTGGAGTTGGTGTCCTGGTGAGACTGTCTGCTCTCCTGACTTTTTCCTGGTCTCTTCCCTTTGCAGTTGGTTGGTTCCTTCCTCCTCCCTCCCCATCCACACTGTGACCTGGGGATGCTTCCAGGCTCCGTCCCCAGGCCTCTTCTTTGACCACCCCACTCCCTGGGTGATCTCATCCAATATGGTGGACTGAAGACCACCTACACCAGCGCGACTTCAGCTTCTCTCTCGAGCTCGAGAATCATCTTTCCGAACGGCTTATCTTAACGATCACACTCCTTCGGCACACAGAGAGCCTCTCAACCTGAACCTGTCCCAGAGAAGCGTGAGCTTCTCCCCAAACCCACTGTTTTCGGTCCTCACCTTCTTGTGGATGACCAGCTCCTTCCTTGCAGTGGCTGGGACCAGCATCCTTGGACCTTCTTTAAGTTCTCTTTCAAACCTGACCCATCCGGATCCCACTGGTCCCACCTTCAAGATGCATTCAACATCCAAGTGTGTCCCCTAGTCCACGTCGCAGCCGACGTCCTCTCTCGTTCGTATGATGCAATGATACTCGTTACTCATCCCCTCCTTCCACTCACTCCTCCCCCCACCCTCCCGCTTTCCTCAAGTCCATTCTCAACAAAGCAGCAGCGTGAACCTCATAAACAGTATCGAGTTTTCCTCGAACATTCCAGGAATGCTCGGGCCTCAGGACCTTTGCATGTGCTATTCTCACTGCCTTCTGTCTAGAATGCTGTTGTTCTCCCAGAAATCCACACATTTACTCCCTCATATCTCCCAGGGCCTTATTCCAATGTCCTCTCCTGATGAGACTTTCTCTGTCCATCCCACTTAAACTCACCCACTTTCTAAGTCACCATGCACTTTGCTTGAGTTTTCCTGACCTGTTGCCTCCCAGGGAACACTGGGAAGGCAACGAACGGCAGGGATGTCTGTGGTCTTCTTCACTATTCTCTCGAGCTCCCCAGAATATACCCTGCACATAGTAATAGCTCAGTGAACACTGATTTCACGTATGAACAACTTATCATGTCAATGCAAAGAAGAAGGTAGGTCCCTCTTAGCTTTATATCTTATGCCCAGCTGCTCTGTCACCTTGGGAGAGGTCTCTGAGCTTCTGAGACCTTCCAGTCACAGATCCATGACAAACTCAAAGGCCACTGAGTCCTCTCTAGGGCTGGGCTGGCAAGCGCCCCTGATGGCGGACTGTCTGCCAAACTCAGCAATCTGCCCACGGCCCTGCTTCTGTCTCTTCACCTGAGCCACAAGGAAGCCAGGGTCTATCAGAGGTCCACTCGTGGAAAACCCTAAAACTTCCTTCATCTCTTAAACCAGAATCTTTTCCTCTTCCAGTCTTGGAAAAAAAAACCCAGAGGTGTTCAAAGCGAACATCTTGACCGAATTTCCTCTGGGCACGCTCTCCCCGGGCTTCCTCCCTCCAGCACACCAGCTCCCCTGCCAGATCGCGGAGGAGCCAGATTTCTCAGGAACCTGGTCCAACGCAGAACTCCAACAGCGAGCCCGGAACCCAACCTCAGGCTGCACCCTCCTGCACATCTGGCTCCGTGCCTGTCACCCAGAGTCAGCCACAACAGTTCCTCCCAGCAGATCCTCCCGGAGCAAATGAGGAACGCACCCATTGAGCAGGAAGCCGGCTTTCCTTGAAGCGTCTCCAAAGTCTGTCAAGAAAAGAGGAATCTCTAGTGCTTGAGGAATGGGAAACAAAGGCCACCTGCAGCTTTCACAGAACTTTTTCCAGACTTGAGAATTCTAAGAGGTTAAGGGGGGAGGTGGGGGAAGTCTCCAAAATGAACCAAGTCCAACTACATAAGGATTCATTTCCCATCTCCTTAAATAAGCACTGCCACATGGTTCTTATCTGCTGTTAAAAAAAAAAAAAAGTAGACAGCCCCTGCAAGGGAGGGGGAAGCCATGGAGAACACTGGTTCCAAGTAGTGCTGGAACCTCTCTCTGGCTGGCTGTGCGTCCTGAGCTAGTAACTTAACCTCTCTGAGCCTTAAGTTTCTTCATCTGAGAGATAAAATCCACCTTGCCGGGCTGTTGAGAAGATTAAATGGGAATCCTATGACCAAGCCCTCTGTCATCATTACTGGATGAAATAAATGAAGTTGCTGTCACCACATACAGTCAAAGCAACTTGTGAACTCAGAAATCCAGGGGGGGGCACCCTGAGCAAGTGTGCACAGAGAAATAAAAGTGGCTTGTTGTCATCTTTGCCTTCAAGAGGCTTCAGCTTGGGCTGGGGAAGCGGCAGGCACAGGGCTGCAGGAGACAGAGCATTCACAAACCAACGTCCAAGAAAAGCACACACCTCTCCATCGGGGGTTCGCCCCTGCGTGTCCCTGTGGATCTGCTTGCTTGATTCTGATATCTAAGTGTCCATCATTCTGGTGACTTCCTGGACCCCCAAAGGCCTCAATGCTGTCTGTAAACTAAGACCCTAAATCAAACTGGAAGGGAAGGCACCATCAGGGCCCTCCTCCAGCCTCCTCGGGTCCAGCCACCAGGGGCTTCTCCCTGTCACCCACCACCCAGTGTGGCTGACCACTGTCCTCTGCAGCTCATCCTGCCCTTCCTGAGGATGCATCCCATGACACATGTCACCAGGTTCACCTCCAGCCTGGCACTAGCCCAGAACGTTCCACCATGTCCCCAGGCCAGCTGAAGAAAGAGGAAAGGGCAGTTCAAACGCAGTGTCTGGCAACAGCAGAGAAGAGGAAGCGGGGAACCAGAAAGGGAGGGAAATCAAAGGGAAAAGGAGGAACAAACACAGCTCTCCTCTGACATCGGACTTTCCCCGCTTATGTAGGAAGGACTGGACCTCGCACGCTGCCTTGGGCGCCTCGCAGGACCCTGTGCAGGGCTGTCAGGAAAGCGCATGCGCACTAGGAAACGCGTGCCATCGGGGCTGCCTGAAATCTCACGGTGGGAGCTGCATGAGGCCGTCTGGCCGCCTTCTCAAATCTCCAGAGCTCCTTCCACTGACAGCGATGGGGGCCTTCAACACAAGACAGAATGAGGGATAAAAAGAGCATGCAAAGCCGGGTGCCTTGGCACACGCCTGTAACCCCCCAGAGGCTCAGGAGGCTGAGGCAGGAGGATCGGGAGTTCATAGCCAGCCTCAGCAACTTAGTGAGGCCCTAAGCAACTCAGGGAGACTCTGTCTCTAGATAATATATATATATTTTTAAAGGGCTGGGGGTGTGGCTCGGTGGTTACACACTCCTGGGTTCAATCCCTGGTACAAAAATAAAAACCCAAAAAACTAAGAGCAGTGCACAGTGATACTCAAAGGAGCCAGAACACAGTCACAACCCCAGCGTCCAATGGACAGATAACCCAGCCAGGCAGATCCGTGACAATGGGACATCACTCGGCCCAACAGTAACAAGAATCAAAGTCCTGATGCCTACTTCCATGGGAGGCACCTTGGAGACATCATATTAAAAAGAAGCGGGATACAAAAGACCAAGATGGTGACTCCATTTCTACTGGGAGGCCAGAATAGGCAGATCCACAGAGACAGGAAACAGATCAGTGGCTGCCAATGGCCGAGAACCAGGCAGAGAGGAGAATGGGGAGTGACTGCTTCACTGACTCGGGGTTTATTTGGGGGGTGCGGAGAATCTTCTGGAACTGAGTAATGGTCACAGTGGCACCGCAGTGAGGATATAACAAGTGTCCCTGAATTGTACGCTTTACAAAGGGTGCATGGTCTGCTGTGTGACTTTCACCTCAATTTTTTTTTTTTTAATAAGTGTAGATGGGAGGGGGTGTAGAGAAAAACGAAGAGAAAATTGGATCTGGAGGGGGCAGAGGAATTGTGGGCTGGTCACCAATGATTCCCAGGCAAGTCATGAGTTTCCTAAAACCAGGGACCCTGGGGGCGCTTGGAGGTATAAAAGGAGACCCTGTCTCCTCTCAGTGAGAAGGTAACAATAGCAAGACAGCTTCGCCCTCATCAGGGGCTGTAAGAAGAACCAGCAGCCACAGCCTAAAAAGAAAAATGGAGCAATGGGCATAGGGGCAGCTGGAGGGAGGACCAGCCACCCTCACAGGAGCACTGAGAAGGCTCAGCATCCACCCACCTGTCCTTGATATGGACTGCGCCACTCATTCCCCAAATACCACTAAGTGCCCAGCCATAGGTGTGAGGGGGACGCTGCAGCCATCTGATCCCCGGCCTCATTAAGTGAACCCTGTGGGGACCACAGCGTTCCGACATATTGGCTGGTACGATTTGGTTTTAATAGAATGCATGGCGCAGTTCACCAAGGGCAAACAAAAACTAATAAGGGCCACCCTTCCCCTCTGGTTGTTAACACGTGTTAATCACATTCAGTGCCTGGAGGGGGATGAGGGAGGTCCATGGGACACAGTCAATGGTAAGTCACTTCTGAGCAGAGACCTGATGTGCAAAACCAGCTGTTTTAATTAAAAAGTCTGCAGGCAAAGCCCAGAGTGAGGAATGGGACTCCAGGCCTTTGTTGCAGACAGAATTCACCCCAAAGGTGTGTTCCCAGTGCCTTTAAGGGACTTCACCTGGGCTGCATGCTGGGGACCCTGTGATGGATAGGTGGACACGGCTCTGCCTTCAGGGAGCTTGTGGTCCAAACAGGGAGACAGATGACAAGGTGAAGACCCGGAATGTAAAAAAAAAAAAAAAAAAATTAAATTAAATTAAAAAAAAAAAAAGACCCGGAATATGAGGCCTGTGAGCTAGGAATGGGTGTTAGAAAGAAAAAAAATTAGGGATCAACAGAGTAGCCTTGTTTTGTTGCACTTTTTCCAAGTTTTCATCCCAAGCAGAACCACGTACATTAAGTCACCAACCCAAATCCCGACGAAGGGCAGGAATTAGCTAAGGCAGTTGCCACCCACTGGACGGCTCAAATTAGAGAAATGCATTTCTCACAGTTCAGGAAGCCAGAAGTCCAAGATCAAGATGTACTCAGGGCTGATTTGTACGGACACCTCTGATTGGCGTACAGGGGCCTCTCCTCTTCCTGTGTCTGTCTTCTCTCCCAGAGTCCTAACTTCTCCTTTGAAGGATGCCAGTCACCCTGGATCAAGAGCTACCCCAATGCCAGGTGCGCGGTGGCACACACCTGTCATCCCAGCAGCTCAGGAGGCTGAGGCAGGAGGATCGCAAGTTCCAAGCCAGCCTCAGCAACGGCAAGGCTCTAAGCAACTCAGTGAGACCCTGTCTCTAAATAAAATACAAAATAAGGCTAGGGATGTGGCTCCGTGGTGGAGTGCCCCTGAGTTCAATCCCTGGTACCAAAAAAAGAAAAAAAAAAAAAAAAGGAAAAAATAAAGAGCCATCCTCATACTTATATTTTAACTCCCCTCTGTAAGGACCACATCTTCAAAGCACAGTCATGTGCTGGGGTCCTGGGAATTAAGACTTCCACATACAAATTGGAGGGGAAACAGCTCAACCCCTCACAGTGGCCTTTCCTTGATGTCCAGTACTCTGAGCTGACCTGGATACTCCCTTTCCACGACCCTGAGCTTCCACTCACCCCAAGGCCATTCACACCTTTGCAGAGCAAGCCTGGTTCAGCCACGAGCCAAAATCAGACGAGGTGCGCCCCCCATTCTTAAAGGCAAGCTCCCCTCTATCCTTCTTCATTCGCCCAGCCAGTCCATCCACCCAGCCGGCCACCAAATACTTCTTGATCCAGGAGTCCTGGATGCCAGGCACCATGACCCACCTGAGCAGTGACAAAGGTTTACGAAGCACTTTCCTGGCCCAAGGAGCTCAGAGTGTAGTGAGTGGGTCCAATGGTCAAATAAATGTCATTGCAGTCCAGTGTGGGAGCTGTCTTCACCGTGGGAGGCCCTAGGGAAGCTTGAAGAAATGACCTCCTGTGGAGGCACGGAAGGCCACAGGGTGAGTTGTACCTAGCTGAGTCTTGATGAAGATTCAGGCTCCCAGCACATTCGTTCATTTTCGGTTACTGTAATGAAATATCTGAGACTGGGTAACTTTATAAAGAAAAGATTGATGACTTAGCTCATAGTTCTGGACATTCAATGGCACAGTTCCAGTCACGCTTGGCTCTAGGGGGTGGCATCCCAGTGGCGGGGACTAATGTGGAAGGAGATAGAAAGCCAGAGAAAGAAGAGAGGCCATTCTTAATTTTTCTATAATAACCCTCACATGAGAATGAACTCAGGGGTCCCATACAAACTACATCAATCCCCTTGGATAGCAGCACCTCCAATGACCTAAAGACCTCTCGCTAAGCTCCACTTTGTAAAAATCCCCCCATTTCAACACCGCCACACTGGGGACCACATTTCCAACACATGAACCCCTGGGGGACACATTTAAAACATATCCAAACAATAGTGCCTAGGCAGGGGCGCCAAGGCAGAGTGCTTAGCCAGTCCCCATATCTGGGGACCCAGGCAGAAGTAGTAGCTATCAGAAAGTCACAAAAGTGTCAAGGTCAAGGTGCCTCTCTCCCCAGCCGAGGGAAGGGTAGGCAGGTGTAGTGGAAGGCAGGTCACGTGCTGTTTGTACAGGGTTTCTTTGTCCAGACAAGGAGGACCTAGACACTTGGGGACATAGGGATCCAATAGGGAATTCAGAGGTGACTCTCCTGGAATGAGTTTTGGGGAGGACACTGTCGATGGCCAAGTGCATCCTGGAGGCTCTAGCCCAGTAGACATGCAAGTGATGTTTACTAAGGAGCAAGTTAATGCAGAACTTGTCCACACCCAAGGGTGATGTCAGTCACCCTCAACCACTGACACCAAGTACTGCCCTCCCTCTCCCTACAAACCACAGAAAGCCTGGCACAGGTTAGTTCCGATGATCAATCATGTCAGCTGTCTGTCTGCGCCATAACCCTTTTGGATTTATCCGCATCTCACATCGGTCCTCATTTGCAAGAGACTTGCAGCTGTAGCTGAATAAACATATATATATGTATAGTCTTGATGATTCGCCGTGAAGCATAATTTACACCTTCGACAGCTTTTCAGAGAAATGATTTCCCCAAGACTAATAATAAAGCACACCAGCTATGCAGAGTAACAAAACACCCCCCACCCCCACCCCCTGACCCCCGGCAAGTGACTCGGAAGCTCGCCAGAAGGTCCCTGCTAGCGACCGGCACTCCCCAGAGTGACACTGGTGGGTAGAGAGAAAAGTCAACCATTTGGCATTGCAGAGCACAGGGTTTCAAACTGGATCCCACAGAGACCTAGGGATCCCTAGAGGGAGTGGCGTGGGACACATGCCACAGTCCCCTGGGGTGGAGAATGGTGGATAATGGGAAAATCATCTGCTATGATTCCCCCCCCCCACAGCCAGAACCAGCAAATACCAAGACCAGAAAATCAAGGAGTTCAGACATGTTAGCTCCCCTCTCTCCCACTCAGGAGCCGAGACCAGGGCACAGGTCTGAGGCCAGAGCTGGTTCTCCAGTCCCCAGTGCCTTGGCCAAGCCCCATTCCAACATCTTCCTGACTGGCAGGGCTCCCTGCACCCTGGAAAACATCCAGAATGACTGCAAAGAGGACTCTGGCTGCACAGAGAAACCCTGCTTCCTTTTCACCCTGACCATTCCATCTAGCGTGAGGCACAGGAAGGCCATCCAGAATCCTAAACCTATCAGGATCTCTGAAGTCCATATGCAGCAAAGGGGTCCTTGGAGCTCCACATGGACCTGGCTCAGATCTTTCCAAATAAGCATCCCTGTGGCCCAGCTCAGCGTCCCTCCAACCCCACACTCCTTATCAGCACGCATGGGCAAGCAGACCTTGGAGGTCCATCCCCCTCCCTCTTGTGTGCACTAAAACCAAAAAAAAAAAAAAAAAAAAAAAAATGCCTTTTGTTTTGCTTTGTTTTTTGGCACTCGGGGTGTTTCACCACTGAATTGCATCCCCATCCCCAGCATTTTTAGTGGATTTTATTTTATTTTTTTAGACAGGGCCTCTCTACCTGGCTGTGGCTGGCCTCGAACTTAAGATCCTCTTGCCTCAGCCTCTGGAGTTACTGGGATTATAGGTACAGGCCACCAGGCCCAGTTTGACACTTCCTTTCAAAGCAGGGAGCCAGAAACAGGGAGACATCCTCTGCATTCTTCCCTAGGTGGAGTGAAACCTTCTCTATGGCCTGGTTCATGAAGGGAACTGGAGAAAAAGGATGCGCAGAGAACCTTGTAAGTGAAGTTTGAAAAGCGTCAAAGAGGCTGAAAGAAGCAATCAACTTCCCCATGTCACAACCTGACTACACCCACAGGTCCTCTTAGGGTTCCCAACTGCAAGAGAGCCTTCACCCTCACACTAAGCAGTAACCTACCCAAGGGCAGGGAGATGGTTCAGGACTCCTGATTGCAACCTGGTACAGAGAGAAAAAAAATCTGTGTTTATGGGTTCCTTTATCTATTGCCTGCTCTAAGATAAGTCTCCTTTTAATTCCCGACCTGTTGTTAAGACTCTAATCTTGGTCATACTTTATCCTACCCACAGGCTCTGGAGGAGAGGACACTACAAAGAGGAATTGTGTTTATAGTCCCACATGTACCTTGATAGACTTTAAGGTACACAGAAGGCCCTGACTTCTTTGAACCAACTTATCTTCCATGGAGATGATAAAATTAGACAAAAACCAAAGTTGCAGGGCTCTGTAGCTTATCCCTATAATCCCAGCTACTTAGGGGGCTGAGGCAGGAGGATCCCAAGTTCAAAGCCAGCCTCAGCAACTTAGCGAAGCCCTAAGCAACTGGACCTTGTATCAAAATGAAAAAAAACAAAAAGGGGCCGGGGATGTGGCTCAGTGGTTAAGTGGCCCTGTATTCAATCATTGGTGGAAAAAAAAAGCAAGCATTCTGAGTGATGGAAGGGAAATAAGAAATAATCCAGGCATCCCCAGCACTGGAAAATAATAAAATCATAATAAAGGCAGCAACCCTGAGCACATATTGAGCAATGATATCAGGCTCTCTACAGAGTAGATATGTTCCAGGAGGCGACCCTAACTCTCAAAACAGTCCTCAAATGTGGGCATACGAATCCCCATCCAAAGACCTGGAATCGGAGGTACAAGGTGAAGTAAGCAACATGCCCAGAGGCTCATCCAACCAAGGTCCAAAGGCAGATGTCGTTCATTCTGCCACCCGTGTTTACCACCATTATCAGTAGCCCAGGCTGCCTCCGCAGGTGCCAAAGAATGAGAACACTTCTGTTATGGTTTGGGTCTTAAATGTCCCCCAAAGTCCACGTTCTTGGCCACAAGCATACGGCACTACTGGGAGGTGGTAGAAAACCTTTAGAAGGTGGGGCCTCATGGAAGGAGAGAGGTCACTGGGAGGTCTGAAAAGGATACTGTGACACTAGCCCCTTCCTCTCCCTTTGTTCAGTTAATAGGACTCCTCTGCTATGTGCCCCTGCCATGACACATTGTGCTGCCACAGGCCCAAAAGCAACAGAGTTAAGCAACCAAGCACTTAAACCTCTGAACCATCATCCAAAATAAACCATTTCCTTTACTAAGTTGATTTCCTCCGGTCTTTTGTCATAGGGACGGAAAGCTGACTAACCCTCCCATTGTAGGAGTGACCCAGTAATCAACAGTTCCAAGGGAGACAGATTTGCTCAATCCTGTTTTTCTCTCCAGCGAGAAACAATAATGGTTTGCTGCCCTACAGATACATGGGAACAATTTTACTCCATGAGATCTGAGTTATCTGCCCCACTCTGGGGATGTTCTGCTATGAGGCACGCACTCTCTTCCCTGGTCCATCTTGTTACCCGTAGTCCATATGGTTAGATGCCTGGATGGGAACAGAGGTTCGGCGGGTATCCCTCTGCAAACTCCTTATTGTTATTTTTTGTCTTCATCATGTGAAACCAAATAACCATCACAGTAGCAAACCCGGAATTGAATTCATCATTACTGTAGCAGAAACGACTAGATTTTGGTCCTTTGTTTTCTCACCAAGTCCCTGTGCCAGGCCATGTGCTAAGGACTCAATCTACAAAGAGCAGAGACCCAATCCTTGACTTCAAGGAACCCCCAGTCTAGCGACAGCAACAGAATTCCAATCTAGTAGGGTGAGTGATAAACAGTCCAGAGGAAGAATGTAGAAGCTAGGTCAGCAGTGTCCTCGTGGTCTCCCCAGGCTGAGCAATGAGAACAAATGGTGATATTGTGAAATATATATTTGGGCCTGGTGAGGAGGGTTACACATCTGTAACCCCAGCTCCCTGGGAGGCAGAGGCAGGAGAATTGCAAGTTCAAAGCCAGCCTCAGCAACTTAGCCAGACTCTGTCTTAAAGTAAAAAAATAAAAAGGGATGGGGATGTAGCTCAATAGCTCAGTGGAAGGAAGGAAGGAAGGAAGGAAGGAAGGAAGGAAGGAAGGAAGGAAGGAAGGAAGGAAGGAAGGAAGGAAGGAAAGATGTGTCACTGTATGCTAATGAGTTGATTGACGGTCTACAGCCCTTAGGTAGGTTCCAGAGAAAGGCTGGTCTCTAACCCCCTGGGCGATGAGTTGAGGGTTGAGTTGATCACCATCCTCCAATAATGTAACCAACTGTGACTGTATAATAAAGCCTCCATAAGTTTACCAATAGCTGAACATGAGGACGTTCCATTCCAGGAAGGCAGCCACAGAAGGTGTGGTCACTCCATGTCCCTTTCCATATAACCTAGGCTCTACGCATCTCTTCATCTACATGCTTGGTAATATCCTTATGATCAGCCAGTAAACATGTCTCCATGAGTTTTGTGAGTCTCCCAAGCAAATCAGCCAGCCCCCAATGATGGGGACATGGGAATGCCAATGGATAACCAGTTGCTCAGAAGTGCCAGTCAAACCTGTCCTGGGATTGGCGTTGGAAGTGAGGACAGTCTTGTGAGACAGAAGCTTCAGCCAGGATATGTGACATTATCTTTGAGTCATGTCAGAACTGATCTGAATGAGAACAGCCGGCTGGTGTCTGATGCAGAAATGCACAAACTTCTTCATTATCAGAGACATAGTCTGTGCTGTGAGAGTACAGTAAGCAAAAGTGATTTTTTTTCCCCTATGTCCTCAGAAAATTAATCTGTCTGGAAAGGAAATAAAAGAAGACAATAGCAAATAAAATAAAATAACCCGGCCAAAACTGGGCAAAGGCTCTGAATAGATACTTCCTCAAAGAAGGTATATACACTGGCAATAAGCATGTGAAAAGAGGCTCAACATGATTAATCATCAGGAAAATGCATCTAAACCACAGTGAGACATTCCTTCACATCTACCAGTGTGGCTGTAATTAAAAAGACAGATAATAACAAGTGTTGGCAAGGATATAAAGAAATGGGGGGGGCTGGGGTTGTGGTTCAGTGGTAGAGTGCTTGCCTCGCATGTGTGAGGCACTGGGTTCGATTCTCAGCACCACATGTAAATAAATAAAGGCCTGTTAATACCTAATAAAATATTTTTTAAAATTGGGAATCTCACACATTCCTGGTAGAATTGCAAAAAAAATATTATCTGTGCTTCAGAAAATACTCCAATAGCTTTCTAAATTGTTAACACAGAGGAACCATATGATCCAGCAAGCATATACTCATTACAGTGAAATACATAGATCCAACACAAAAACTTGATAGGAAAATAGTCATGAAGCCGGCACAGTGGTGTCGTGGTACACATCTGTAATCCCAGCTACTTTGGCAGGTGGGAGAGGGTTGTTAATTTTGAAGCCAGCCTGGGTAACTTAGTGAGACTCTATTTCAAAAAAAATAAAATTAACCAGGCACGTGGTGCTGCACACCTGTAATCCCAGCAGTTTGGGAGGCTGAGGCAGGAGGATCGCAAGTTCAAAGTTAGCCTCAGCAACTTCGTGAGGCCCTAAGCAACTTAGGGAGACCCTGTCTCAAAATAAAAAAAAATAAATAAATAAAAATAAAAAGGACTGGGGATGAGTCTCAGGGGTTAGCACCCCTGGTTTAACCCCTGGTATCAAAAATAAATAAACAGATAGATAGATAGATAGATAGATAGATAGATAGATAGACAGATATAAAGATAGGTACATACAGTTAAAGGGCATGGTGGAGCTGGCCTCCACTAGTTTACGCACTGGTAAAGCACTTGCCTGGCATGTCTAAGGCCCTGGGTTCAATCCCCAGAAGCCCTCCCCCACCAAAAAAAATAGAAAAAAGAAAAAGATATGAAAATAGAAGCAATATTTGATCCAAAGGAGAAACCATCCAACCATCCACCTATTGAAAAATAGATAAATCAACTATGATATACCTATCCAAGCAAATATAAAAATGAAGTGCTAATCCACGCCACCCCATGGAGAGACCTTGAAGACATTAAGCTAAGTGAAATAAGCCAGACACGAAACAGCCACATGTTATACAATCCCGTTTATATGAAATCTCCAGAACAGGAAATCTATAGAGACAGCTACTGAGTTAGTGGTTGCTGAAGGCTGGTGTGGTTGGGAGGCAGGAACGGGGAGGGACTGCTAATGGGTACCAGCTTCTTTCGGAGGTAATAATAACACTCTAAAATTAATCATGGCTACAGTTGCACAATTCCATGAACAGTTTTTTCAAAACCTCTTGACGTCTACACTTCCAATAATATAGGCATTATACATTATCTCAAGAAAGCTGTCCAAAGGAAAAAGGAAATGGAGGGAGGTAAGAGGGTGGATGCAGAGGAAGATTATTTCAGAGAGAAGAAATTGGCGAAGACACAGAAGAGAAAAGAAAGCCACATCCAAGGATTAGGAGTTCCACGATGCGGTTTTGATAAGATTATGCATGGAACGAAATGGCTAAAAAAAAAAAAAAAAAAAAAAAATGAAGGCCTTGTAAAAAAAAAGCTAAGGCATGTTTTAAAAGTTCAACATCCCTCATCCAAAAATCCAAACTCCAAAAGGCTACCTAATTCAAGAATTTTTTAAAGACCCACGTTATAGCTCAGTTGGAAAATTCCACACCTAATGTCATGTGATAAGTCCAATCAAAACACAGGCCCACTGCAAACATCCTCTAAAACTACCTTCAGGCTATGGATATACCGTGCCTACGAAACAAGTGAATGTTGTGCTCGTGTTTGAGTTCTATTCCCAAGACACTGCCCTGTGCGTAAGCAGATATTCTAAAGCCCCAAACACTTCAGGTCCAAAACACTTGGCCCTCATTGAAAAGTTGAAACAGGAAAGTTCTGTGAGCAGAGTCACTAGAAAAACCACAGCACTATCACTCTGGAGAATCAATGAACATCACCAGGGGAGATCAACGGGCCAAGCCTCCTGTGAAGGGCCCAACAGTAACTCGTACAGGAGAAGAGAAGCTAAGTCTAGGACAGCAATGACCTGAGAGTTTCAGGTAGGGGTTACAAGGGTCACTAGTTTGGTGACACCATCTCTTTGAGAGCACCAGGATAGTGGCTCAGGATTAGAATCTGGGCCCTATAGCAGCACTTTATAAAGAGAATTTGGGGATGGAGGTGTAACTCTGTGATAATGCACTTACCTAGTATGTGCAAGACCATGGGTTCAATCCCTAGCACTGGGCGGAAAAAAAAAGAAATTTCTATCCAGCTCCTTGGAACAAACCTTTCCTTTGCTCCAGGGAAAAGCAAAAGAATGAAAAGGAAAGCTGATACCTATAACAGCCTCTTAAACTTCACCTCTCCCAATAAACAGCTTTTATGTCCTTATAGGAAGAGCCTCTTCGGGAGTGTCCAGGAAGCCAGAGGTCCATCAGGTTAAGAAGCAAAGTAAAAGTAGCCGGGGGCTGAGCTACGGGGACCATGATGCAGGAGTTTCAAATAAACTAACAACGGCCAACAGCTACAGCATCACTTGCTTTAACTCGTCGGACCTACTGTGCTCTACAGTCCTGCAGTTCCAAGCGTTATCCCAGGACCAACAGCACCCCCTGGGAGCTTATTAGAAATGCAGAATCCCAGATGCCCTGCCAGACCCATTGAACCGCAACCTGCATTTGATGAGATGCACCGAAGATCTGTGCCTGGCCACAAGGCTGCACCAAGACCTAGTCTTGCATAATGTCCTCAGAAGGGCCACAGAAAAAGGGTCTCTCTCGCTTTAGCACTGGAAGAAGTCCCAATTAAAGGCAGTTCTCAGCATTGAACTTGGCATGGTCACCAGAGCATGTGGGCATGTAAACTCCGTTTACAGGGGTGTGTACAAAGTGTCAGACTCTTTCCCCACCTTGACCCTTACAGGAGCCCTATAAAACTCAGAGAGATCCTGCAACTTGCCTCAGGTTGCAGAAGCAGCAGGGGTTAAGCTGGGATTCAAAGCCAGAGCAGCCACACTCTGGTGGCTGTCCACACCAGGGGAGATTCTGCCCCGCCCGCCTGGACAGTGTTCTGAGCAGTCCTTGCTGGGAGCAGCAGCCAGGTTCACATGTCAGCCCATGATCCTAACCACCCAAAGCATGCAGCAGGAACTGATAAATTGCTTCAGATGTGGAGGCCACATCCCCACTGGATGATTTTCCTAACACTGTATCTGGCAGGGCCATCTCAGGCTCTTGTTCCACCATCGTGGTTTATACTAAGTCCAGACCCTGGGCCGCTCTCCTCCTGGCGGGGGGACCCCCCTCTCCGCAGCCTTGCCACAGACTAGATCCGGCACTTTCTCCATAGCCAGGCTCCTGGCCCATCCCCAGTAAGCCTTCCTGAGCCCCACCTCCACCCTGGGATAAGGGACACCGGTGGACAAACAGGAACAGCAGCAACCACCGTATCTCCATCCTCAGATTAAATATGCTCAAAGAGAGATCCAATTCCAAAACCTGTGTTCTTTCCATGACCTTGGGTAGCCTGATATAAACCACTTAAAAATTAAAAACAAAACAAAACAAAAAAAAAAACACACCTAAATCCAATCTAATTCCAGAATTTAACATGTCTTACAGACAAACTTTAAAGACCCTTCGGAGTATCCAAATGCCTTGCTACTCAAATTGTGGCCCAAAGATCAGTGGCTAGTTAGAGATGCAGAGTCTCAGTGTGGTATAAGATGAAAACCAGGCACAGGCCAAGGCCCAGGGGACGCTACTGGGCATCTGAAATGGGGGCGGTTTTGTGGGGAGACTTTAGCCTTTGAGCTCCCATCCTGACTCTCCATAGACCATGTCGGGGTTGAATCAGATCCTAGGAGACCCACCAGGTTTCTGTGGAGAACTGCTTGGTGTGCGGCCTCACCTGTAGTCACAGAAGTGTTCTAAGCTGGGCTGACATTTGGCTCAGTGGTAGAGTGCTTGCAGGCACCGGGCATAGTGGTACACACCTGTAATCCCAGAAGTTCAGAAGACTGAGATAAGATTGCAAGCTTGAGGCCAGCCTAGTAAGACCTAGTAAGACTTAGCAAGACCCTGTCTCAAAATAAAAAATCAGGGGTGGGGCTGGGGAGGTAGCTCAGTTCAATCCTCAAGACTAAAAAAAGAAGTGTTCTGTGCTGCATGCCGGTAGAAAGGTGCTTTGCTCTTCAGATTTAAACTCCACCTCACACCTACTAAATCACCACCTACCTTTGCACAAGAGCCCCTGCTGTCTGCAGGCACATAAATGTTGGAGAAACCCCGGGCAAATGCCATTCAGAGTAGTACCGTGCACGTAGGTTCTGATGTGCCCATACCAGAAAACAAGCCCCCAGTATCCAGACCCCGAATCCCTCTTTTTATAATAAGAAAACATCAGTCTGAGTACTGGATTAGATTTTGTTTTGCGCATGCCCTTAATTTTCAACTACTCAACATGATTGTGTATTTTTTCCTCCATGCACCAAAAAAAAAAAAAAAAAAATGCTTGTAGCTATTTATCAATAAAACACTTGCTAAATGAGAACAGTAGACTCAAACTAAATTCAAAATTAAGTTTTCCTATTCCCATTTCTAAATTATATTACAAATCAAAAACAAATGTCTCCACGACTCTCTTCCATGAACCACTGCTAAAATAAGGATCCTCTCACATGATTAAATTAGGACAAGAACTCCTCTCTGTAGGATTTTTTTAAATAGCATTTCTAAAGAATTTTTACAACTTATTAGTTTTTTCGTTGACTAGCCCTGGAGCTGTTTTCTGACAAGCAAATGAGGAGGGAGGAGACATGAAAGTGTCAGAGAAAGAACAAGAATGTCAAATGGCTGAAAAGTCTTTCCTTTCAACAGAATAATGTGAACCTGAAGTCCTTAAAAGAGGTCGCCTGCCAGAGTCATCCTGGAGGGAACAGTCCCCAAAGGCTCCCCAAAGAAGCCCTTAACTGTTAACCTCAACTCCATGTCTTAGCTGTATCTGCTCAGCATGTAGTAGATGCTCAATAAAAAAAAAATACAGAAAAATGTCTTGGGGAGTCTGGAATCAGGAAATGATCCCATTTGTTCAAAAAGTACAGATCAAGTATCTACTAGAATGCCCAGCAGGATAGTAGATGCTGGGATAGCTTGTGGGAGAGAGGAAGATGGAGGGGCAAAAGCAACTTCCTTTTTACCTCATAAATGTTGGGTAATTCAAGTCTGTGAAACAAATCAATGGTACACAGACCAACAGGAGAAAAGACATCCAAATATATTAATGTACAAATGCACAGAAAATCATACTTGAAAAAGGGCCAGATGGTTGAAACTTGAGTAATCTTCTTCTTAGGGAAGAAGGAAGTGAAAGCTGTAGGTAATTTTAGATAATGAGTAAATTATTTTTCGGGGAGATGAATGAGCCCAATCCCGTGACAGATTTCACCTGGGCTGTAGGTATGGCTTCAACTCTAGTCTCTCTCTCTAATCTGGAGAATCTGGCCTTCAGGTAGATCATAAAGCCCCTTCCTGTGCTTTAGAAGGGAAAAGGGTGGGACATTGGGGTGGGGAGGGGTGGGGAGAAGATCAGAGAGACCTTGGTTCTCCTTTAGCTCAAAATACTCAGAATTCCAAAGCACCACACTTTGGGGCATCATTTTCTAAGCCTAACAAAATTGATTTGAAAAAAAAAAAAATAAGAGTTAACCATCTTCTCAGGAGCTAGGGACACCTGCTGGGGTCCACACTGTAGCCTGACTTCTTGTTGTATCAATAACTTATGAAATGCAGTCTGACTTCTTGTTGTATCAATAACTTATGAAAGTTGGTCATGCATGCAGAACCCTGGGCCCCATCCTAGGTCTACTGAGTCAGAATTTATATCCAAAAATATCTATAGAGAATTCATTGTAAGAAGCCTTCCTCTAGAAGAAATTTAATAATTCAGTTTGAGAAGCATCAGTGTAGTGGGATGATAAAATGTTAAAACTGAAACAAGACCAGAACTAAGGCATCCCCTGAGTGAATGCACATGAGATGGTCAACAGAATTACCCATGTAGATTCAGCTTGCTGCTTTTCTCTTTCTAAGCACATGGTAGATCTGTATCTTCCCACCATCTTGAAGTAAGATATGGCTATGCTCTTAGACAATGAAATGAGCACAAGTGTCATGTGTCAGTGTCAAGCAAAAACTTTAAGAACCACTTGCTGTTTAAGACTCTAGAGAGATTCCAGATAGTGGTTGCTCCATCATCCTGGGGCCTGGAGGATCTTCCAACTCTAAAACCAACTCCCAACTGACTTGTACTAAGAGCAAGAAGCAAACCTATGTTGTTTTGACTGCTGAGATTTTGGAGTTGTTTTGTTATGTCAGCACATCCTAACCCATCCTGAGTGTTGGAACATTGCGTCTATTTTTGGAACATTTGTTACTCTTTGCTCAAAAGTGTTCACATGAAACATTTCTTGAGGGTCAGACTTCTTTTGTAGCCTTGAACAGCACTATTCCACTTGGTTAACCTCTTCACTTAACAAACTTCACTCTCAGCAATCATCTTAGTTTTCCTTTCCCTTATTTTCTCCTCTGCAGAGATCTTCTCATGTATTTACGCTTTTATCTTATTGTACCATATGTTTTTTTGGTAAGGTGTCTAAGATCCTTTTTGCAACAGGGTGACAGACAGTCATATGCATAGACACACCAGACTTGGCTTCAGACAAATTTTGGCTGTTTCCAAAACAGTCAAATCTATTCCTCAAAAGACAAAGATTTACTGTTAATGGGGATATTTAAAAAGAATGGGGCCTGGGGCCAGTATGTATTCCTTCCACCTGTTATTTCCATGAATGGATATTAGGGAATCTGTAGCACACAGAGTCCCTGCTCTTCATTCTCCCTATCCCCACCCCCACCCCCATTTTACAGATGAAATCCAGGACCTCATATATGCTAGGCAAGCACTCTACCACTGAGCTTATTCCTAGCCATTCTTATTTTTTATTTTGAGACAAGTTCTCACTAAGTTGCTGAGGCTGTCCTTGAACTTGCAATCCTCTTGCCTCAGGCTCCAGAATAGCTAGCATTAGAGGCATGCATCAGGCAGTCCTTGCTTTTAAAAACCAATTCATTTCTGGACCACACCATTTCTTTTTGTCTCATAGTAAAAAGTCAAAAATATTGCTAACTCTATGAAAATATGTAGTATCACTGAGCAACATTTTTATTTCTAAAATGCAGCTTCTAAAAGCTAGCTCTTGAGCCCTTCTTTATGTCTGGGCTTGTGCTAGGCACAGGTGAACCCGATTTTAACCAGTTCTTCCTGTGGACACTAAGGTTGTGGCCTCTCTTGCATTATGAGAAATGTACCGCATCAAGTACTTTGATGCTTGCAGGTTACCCTATCAGATGCTTCCTAAGTCTAAATTCCCAGGAGTGAAATAGCTGGGTCAGAGGGTTTGTACATTGTTAATGTTTTTAAGTAACATAAAATCATTTTTCTACACCCTGCCAATAGCCTTCCTTCCTTCCTTTCTTGGTATAGTTTTTTAAAAATTGAATTTGCAGTTCTTTGAGTACCAGTAAGAAAGAAAATGTTTTAGACTTTGTATGTCTTTTATGATAAAGTGCCTATCCAAATGCTTTGTCTATTCCCATTCCAATGTGTTTCTCTTTTTTTTCTGGGTTAAAACAACAACAACAACAACAACAAAAAAAAAAACACTTGTAGCCAGGAGTGCTGGTGAATGCCTACAACCCCAGCAACTCAGGAAGCTGAGGCAGAAGAGTCACAATTTCCAAGCCAGCCTCAGCAAGTTAAGGAAACTCTATCTCAAAATAAAATATAGTGCCAGGCATGGTAGTGCAAACCTGTAATCCCAGAGGCTCAGGAGGCTGAGACAGGAGCATTGCCCAGTTCAAGGCCAGCCTCAGCAACTTAGTAAGACCCTGTATCAAAATAAAAAATAAAAAGGGCTAGAGATGAGGCTCAGTGGTAAATCACCCCTAGGTTCAATCCCAAGTGTGTGTGTGTATGTATGTATGTGTGTGTGTGTGTGTGTGTTTTAATTTTTTTAATTAAAAAAATAATAAAATGGGCCAGGCATGCAGCTCAGCAGTAGAATGCCCCTGGGTTCCATCCCCAGTACCCCAAAACTTATAAAAGCATTTTCCGCATTAGGTGACATTAAGTTTTTCCCCCAATTTTTATTTGCCTTTTACCTATTCTTTAAGAGTTCTCCAGTAGGAGAATGAAGGATTGATAGGGGGAAAAAATAGGGACAGTGTATTGTAACTGACCTGCAAGAGGTGAGATCCTCAAAGGCCCATCCAGGGCAATTTGCCAGGGAGACCTATGGGCTCCACCTGCAAAGTACATTCCAAACCCATCCCACTTCACTACCCCACTCCCAGCTTCCTGACCGATCCCCTTGTTTCCTCTCCTGCCCTCTCTGAAGGTCTGTAAGGTCTAGATAAATTTCTAAAGCAAACCAGAACATTCCTTCCCCTTCCATCATCCAATCAATGGCTCTCCCACTGCACACAGGAAACCATCCAACTCTCAGGCTGTGTCTGCTACCCGTCTCTCTCTCTCTCCATCACATCCCCAGCCTCTCTTGCTCATCCGGAATATTCTGGTTCTCCAGAATATCTCAAACACACTGGCTAACTCCAGGTTATAGGCATTTGCAGTCTCCTCTGCCTTGAGTTACTGTCTGCCCAACACCCACATGGCTGGTGGCCTTCCACCTTTCAGGTCTCTGGTAGAACACCACCCCCTTAGAGAAGCCATTCCTGATGGCCTCATTGGAACCCCCACCACTACCACCCCACCCCTACTCTGTCACGGCACCCTGTTTTTATTGGCCCTAGGGAGCTTTGAAATGATCTAACTTTGGGCTGACTTATCATCTCCACAACTAGAACTAGGAGGTGAGCGTGTTTCTTTCCTGTGCTGGTCCCTGCCTTACCTGCAGCACTTCCAGCAATGCTCACAGCCCATCATGAAGCGAAACCGCTCATCTCGTGGCTGGGAAGTGAAAGGGAAGAGAAGACACTGGGGTCCCACCATCTCTTTTAGGGTGTCTCCCCAATGACCCAAAGCTCTTTCCTTAGGCCCCCTATCGTAAAGGTTCCACTATCTTCCACTACTGCCAGGCTGAGGCCAAACCCTTTACCATATGGATGTCTGGGAGAGACTTAAGATCCAAATAGCCACACACCTGTAATCCCAGCGACCGGAGGCTGGAGTACTAGGATCAGGAGTTTGAGGACAGCCTAGGCAACATCGTGAGACCCACCTGTTGTGGTTTTGATTTTAAATGTATCCTAAAGGCTCATGGGTTGAAGGCTTGGTATTCAAAGCAACATTGTTCAATGGTGGGGCTTTGGGAAATGATTAGATCATGAGATCTTGATATCATCAATGGATTAAGTCATCAACGTGTTCATAATGGAATGGACTATTGGGAGGTAATGGACACAAGGCCTCGTTGGAAAACCCAGATCATAAAGGTCATTCTCTGGAAGGGGATATCCTATCCCCAGACATCTCCACCCTCAGCCTCTGCTTTCTGGCTGCCATAAGCTAAGCAGCTTTCCTCCACCACCCACTTCCACCATGATGTTTCTGCTTTTCCAGAGGCCTAAAAGCAATGGGGCCAACCAACCATGGACTGAAACCTCTGAAACCAGGAGCCAAAAGAAAATTTTCTTTAAGTTGATTTTTCTCAGGTATTTTGTCACAGTAGCAGAAAACTCACTAACACACCATCACTGAAAACAAAATTTTTTTAAAAAATCGAAATAAAGTTTTAACAGAACACAAGTGTGCTCACTGGGTTTTGGATTATCTAAGGCAGCTTTTGCACTACAGCAGCAGACTCAAGTCATTTGTGACAGAGCACATATGGGGCACCCTCCCCCACCTCTCACTGCCTCTGGCGCACTGCAAATCCCAAGGAGGCAGCTTTAACTTGATTTTGCTTCTTGGATTGCAAAGCCTCAAATGTTTCCTGGCCTTCTTCAGCAAAAGTTTGCCAACCAAGTTAAGAAGGAGAAGAAGGCTTTGAGAATGCTTCTAGGAGAATGGAACAAGGTTGGCTAATAAATAGGAGAGGACAGACAAAAGAGGAAGTGTCAGGTGACTGGGTAGATAGAGGGCGGTGACAGTAAGGTTTGGAAGTTGAAGGTAGAAAGGCAGTGAAGAGAGAACCGATTATGAGCTTAATTTTGATGTGTGAAATGTGAGTACCTGGGAAGTGAATAGGGATACCGTGTGTAGCTTGAGAAGTAGATGTAGTGAACCAGGAAGCCATACTCATAAAGCAAATTCTAGGCTGAGGTGTAGTTCATTGGTAAAGCACTTGTTTAACATACCCTGGGTTCCATCCCTAGCACTTAAAAAATATATATATATATATTTTTTTTCATACACATGTGTGCATACATATATATGTGTGCATATATCATTTTAAAAATAAAATAAAATTACTCTATCAGATGGCAGACAGAGGAAATACCGAATGTGATAGGAGGAGGTAGGTGGAGTCTCTTATGACTCACATTTGGGCTGGGGATTGAGCTCCATGATAGAGTGTGAGCTTAGTTAGCAGGTGTGAGGAGCTGGATTCAGTCTGCAGTGTGAGCGCGCGCTCGCGCACACACACACACACACACACACACACACACATCACATGAATTTCCCACAATTCATACACTATTACAACTAAGCCTTCACCATGTCACTCCATGCTCTGGTCTGCCAAAGGAAAAGCCAGACACACCTGCTAGCCACCATTTCTACTTCTCTCCAGAGGTGCAAACACCACCCCAGCAGCCTCGCTACTGCAGGGAGAGAGAAATCTATACATTTTGCAATTAAGTCCAGGGGGCTCACTCTTGACAACTGTGTCAGACAGCTTGTCATATATTGCCTTGCTGCTCTGAGTAATGAGAGCGCAAGCTGTAAGAACAATGTCCCCTGGTGTGGCCTGATAATAGGCATGATCCCTTCTCTGCATACAAGACCTCCTGGTTTCCCAAACATTTCCTTTCACCAGCACCGTGTTCAGAGACCCGGTGTACGGTGTACGGAGCCGTCAAATACAAACCAGGCCTATTCAGGCTGAGAATAGAAGGTGGCCAGCATCTCTCTCATGCATCTAGGTGGAAATAGAAGTCAGGGATTCACCTTGTGGTTAACAGATGTCAGGGATTCCTGCCGACTTGTTGCTAAGGGAACTTTTGTGAAGATGCCCTGAGACCACAAAATCCAGAATCCCTGCCCACTGCTTTTAAAAAATCCTGTGCAGTGGCCACTTGACCAAGCAAGCACAGAGCGTGGACATAGGGGTGGCTCTTGCTGGGCAGAGGCAGACAGAGTATGGTCAAAGGTAGATATTCCAACTGCAGGAGTTACAGATGCAGGCCCCAGACCCCAAGTCAAAGGGCAGGATGGCTCAGTGAAGATGGCATAATTTCTCTCCCAATTATATACCTGGGGAGCCATGAGCCCTAATATACCTTTTATGGACAAAGTCCATGACTATATAAAACCCACTGGTGTGAAGGTCAAGGCCACACCCATTTTAGGTGATTTTTATTTTATAGGAAGGAAATAAAAAAGATTCTTTATTAAAATCAAAGTGTGTACCACAGTGAGCATCTACTTAACATCGGGGAGCTCAGATATACTCTGATTATTAATTCTCAGAATGCAGGCCTGCCAAAACCAGGCTGGAATGGCAATGGTTTAGGGACAGGCCCAGGCAAATATGATTTCAAACTCCAGCTGCATCACTTATCATGTGGCCTTTAAAAAGAAACCACTGGAGTCTTGGTTGGGAATTATTGTTTTTCTGTGCTGGGAATCAAAACCAGGTCCTGTGCATGCTTAGCAAGTGCTCTGCCACTCAGCTACACCCCCAGCCTGAACCCCCTCTGCTGCTAAATTAAAAAAAAAAAAAGCAAAAAAAATTCCCTAAGATGCAAAAGAGAATCTCTGGGGAACTCCTTCTCTCCTCAGCCTGCCCTGGCACTTGCTGCCTCCCCTCTAAAGGATCATTGGTCCCCTGTATGTCCTCCCTACCCCTCTGAGACAACTAGTCTTCAAAACAGCCCTCAACAAACCACACATCCTTTGTATTCACACCTGTATCCACATCCTCCCCACTCTGCCTCTGGACTGCTCCTGTGACTCACTTAACCAATAGGATGTGGCAGAAATGATGTACCAAGCCTCAGCCTAAGCCTTCAGGAAGCCTGGCAGGCTGGGTCTTTGTGTTTTGGGGAGTCAGCCAAGAAAGAACTCCAAATACCCCACAGAAGAGAAGGGCTATGTGGAAAGGTCTTGGAGAAGGAGACTCCACATGGAGGGAGAGGCCCACATGGAAGAACACTAAGGTTCCAAACAGGTGAGCAAAGATGCCACTTTGTTGGGGGGTGGTGTCAAACACCTGTAATCCCAGCTACTCAGGAGGCCAAGGCAAGTTCAAGGCCAGCCACAGGAACTTAGCAAGAACCTGTCTCAAAAGAAAAAAGTAAAAAAAAAAAAAAAAAGAAGAAAAGGGTGGTAGAGTATTTGTATGAAGCCTTGGTTCATTCAATTCCTAAAAAAAAGGAAAAAAAGAAAAATTCCACTTTGGAATTCAGTTCCAACCCCCATTTGACTGTAACTTCATGAGAGACATCAAACAGACCAGTGGAAGAACTACCCGGCCAAGCCCTGCCGCCTCACAGAACTGTGTGAGATATTCAGAGGTAGCTTGTTGCCTAGCACTAGATAAAAATCATTCCTTAATTGTCCATAGCACAGTCAACTGTCACCAGTGATCACTCCCTGTAAAGTCCTGCAGCACGTGAACCAAAAGTGGGAGAATGGAAGGCGGCGAGGAAGAGACAAGAGTTCAAGGGTGACCTCCTGCATCCCTCCTAGTTGCATTTGCAAACAGTGTTATAGTCTGTGAGTCCCTTTTGTGTTGCTCTGACAGAATACCAAAGACTGGGTAATTTGTTAAAGAAATTTATTTCTTACAGTTCTAGAGGCTAGGAAGTCCAAAGTCAAGGTGCTGGTATCTGCTGAAGGTCTTGCTCTGTCATCCCATGGCAGAAGGCAGAACAGAAAAAGAGCAAGTACTTAAACTTGCAGCCTCAGACATTTTTTTAAATTTCTCTTTCTTTCTTTTCTTTTTTTTTTTTTTTGATAGTGGGATTGAACTCAGGGACACTCCACCACTGAGCCACATCCCCAGCCCTATTTTGTATTCTATTTAGATACAGGGTCTCAATGAGTTGCTTAATGCCATACTTTTGCTGAGGCTGGCTTTTGAACTGGGGTGTAGCTCAGTGATAGAAAATTTGCCTAGCATGTTCAAGGACTGGGTTTGAACCACAGCACCAGAAAAAGAAAGAGAGAGAGAGAGAGAGAGAGAGAGAGAGAGAGAGAGAGAGAGAGAGAGAATAAACTCACATCACGTTCAAACCACAGCAGTGCCCCTGAGATCTAGGCCTTCCAGCTAGACCATGGATTCTAACAACAGCACCTACTTAAAGAAAAGTTCTGTTGTATTTGCATTCCAATCTTATTACCCATCCAAAATTATTTCCCAAAAGCTCTGTGAGTTTTTGCAGATGTGTTATGGCATCTTCTAGGTCCCTAATTTCTTCTCTCCAGTTCAAGTAAGAGCAGGCTCCAAGGAACTCCTGGTCCCCATTCGGCCCTATAACCACTGGACATGACCAGCCACAGCACCTGTCCTGACCCCATGTCAGACTCTCCAGGTCTTCCCTAGGATGGAGATTCGGCCTCCCTCCTCTATCCGGTTCCTCCAGGAGCTGGTTGATGCATCTTGCAGGACTGGTGGAAATCTCCCACACACCGGGGCCCCAGGTCTGTGGGCATGATCTGGGGCCTGTCTTGGAGCTGGCAGATCACACTCCACAGCCTCCTGGCCCTGGACTCAGGTCTCTTTCACAAGACCAGCTCCTCCTCTACCATGGCCCTACCAGGTTATTAGAAGACTGCTCTACCCTGCTCCCTCTCCATGACTAAAGACACTCCCAGGAAAGATTCCTGTAGTTGCTCTTAACTAAGGACCTTGACGTTCCATAGCCGGCTGCAGGTCTTGGCTGGTAGGATCTTTAATGTCCCCCAGACAGATACAGTGGTGCACACCTGTAATCCCAGAAACTCAGGAGGATCCCAAGTTCAAAGCCAGTCTTGGCAACTAAGGGAGATCCTGTCTCAAAATTAATAAAATTTAAAAGGTCTGGGGATATAGTTTGGTGGTATAGCACCGCTGGGTTTAAATCCCCAGCAGAGAAAAAATAAATAAATAGTCAATATTTCAAAGAAAAAATGTTGGAACTTTTTATATATGACTATTTATCCACATACATAGTTACCCTTTGCTGTGTTCTTCATTTTCTTTTTTTTTCTTTTTTTCTTTATTGGTTGTTCAAAACATTACAAAGCTCTTGACATATGATATTTCATACATTAGGTTCAAGTGGGTTATGAACTCCCATTTCTTCATTTTCTTTATACAGCTCCAATCTGCCATCTGGGTTTACATCTCCTCACGCTGAAGAACTTACATGTCTGCCAAAGGCCCATACATCAGAGGTTCACTTGTGCCCAAGGCACCACTGGGAGGTGGTGAAGCCTTTAGTAGGAGGTGGAGCCTAATTGGAGGAAGTTAGGTCATTGGGAATGTGGCTTTGAAGGGGCTCTTGGGACCCCAGGCCTCTTCCTGTCTCTCTTTCTCTTTGCTTCCCAGCATGCACCACAAGCTGAACAGCTTCATCCCATACTCCCCACCATTATATTCTACCTCACCACAGGCCCCAAAGCAATGGGCTTAACCAACAAGGGACTGAAAACCCTAAAAATGTGAGCCAAAATATACCTTTCCTACTTTATTTTTATTTTTTAAAAGAGACAGAGACTTTTAATATTCATTTTTCAGTTATTGGCGGACACAACATCTTTGTATGTGGTGCTGAGGATCGAACCCGGGCCTCACGCATGCCAGGCGAGCGCGCTACCGCTTGAGCCACATCCCCAGCCCACCTTTCCTACTTTAAAGTTGACCATCTCAGGTGTTTCGTCACAGTAATGGAAACCTGACTCATACAGGCCTCATTCCTCTTTGCACCACACCCTGAGTAGCCAGGACTCTAATGGCCAGAGTCCTTGAGCCTACCAGAGCCCTTCCACGCTTCTCTGCTTGGGCTAAGATATTCCTGGAATCCTCTGGAAGCCTGGGTGTGCTGACCACTTTGCCACTTTCTTGGAGTCCTGACCAAAGAGATTTGCACAGCAACCAGGTCCTCCACCACCCTGGCCTCCTTCCTGGAGTTGGCTGACCACCAGGGCAGATCTAGCAATCCTCTCAGATCAGCTCCCAACTCCCCTCCACAGTGTAGGCTTCTTGCAAAGCCAGGGCCTCTCACTTCCCCTTTCTTCACCCAAACAAGGAAGAAATCCTCAGTGAGTATCCATCTTGCACACATCCTAGTCAGTGCCTTACACGTCTCCAGCAAGATGGGCCTTTGTGGTGTCGTTCTTTCCATCATAGGGCGAGAGTCACGATGGAGTCGAGGGGACCCTGGAGAGACCTTTCTCAGCTGTGGACCCAGCATGCATCCCTACCCCCAATAGCTTTCCCGACCTCCGTGAGGAGATGTAAAGCCAGACTTCATTCCCCCAGTGAGCTCAGCGTCAGGTGCCCCCTGGCTGACATCACAGGACTTTGAGGATTTGAACCATCCCAATGGACTCTACTTGCATTATCTTCTATTTCTACTAATCCTCAGCCTTGTGGTCCAGCTTGCTCAGGTAGGAGGTCCCCAGACACAGAGTTTGATCCACGATTCTTCCTGTTGCAACTGCATCAGCTTTAACCCTGAAGAAAGACCCATTCAATACTTTAGCCATCCCTCTCTCTTAGCCCTAACATTTAAGCCTCCCCTTAGGGATGCTGTGACAGCATGTTGACCTTGGGGGCTGCACTTGCCCTTTTCCACATAGATCTAGACTCTTCCTTCCCTGATCAGGGGAACTGGGGATCATGTACATACCACACCCAGTGCCTAGTAGGTGCTCAACAAACCAAGGTCCCTCTCAGTGGCCTCAAACATACATGAGCACTTCTACAGCAGGTCACTCGCTGGGAGTGGTCTGACAAATCTTTCTACATCAGAGATTTCCTAGACCTATTATAAATGCCAGGGGACGTGACTGTCACACAACAAGTCTGTCCCATCTGATAATTTTGCTTTGTCCCCTGGGCCTGGTCCTTCCTCTCTTCCTCTCCCAAGGAAGAGCAGAGTCACTTGATTCTTACTAACACCCACTAAGCTTTGCCCCCACCCAAAACAGCTGACTGAGTCCAGCCAGGGACACTCCTCACCGGACAGACATCCACTATAGCCAAATTTCCACATCAGTATTTCCTGAGAAAATGTGGCCACCAGAACAACTCCCAAAATATGTGTCTCTCCCAGGGCTCTGGAGCTATAATCAAGAGGCTCTGGATCTTCCCGTCAAAAGCAGGATGATCTGTTTCTTGTACATCTGAATGTCAGGAAAGAACCAGGAAAATCAAAGCCACACACCTGTGCCTCCCTTACCGTACAGGTACTCCAAACATAGAACCCAGAGTTCCCAAATATACTCTTGCTAACAGCCAGGAAAGCTCATTCCAGACTGCAGCAGAAATAGCCCCTAAACTTTGCTCAGATGGTACTAATCCATTTGGGAGAGAGTTTGTTGTTCTCTTCTGGACCTGAGAGAAATACAATGTGCCTTTAGGTGGCCAGGTATTATTTTTGCTAATGCTGCCGCAGAATAATACTCAGGCAGTCTCCCTCTATAACCATCTCTATCCCTTTCTCCCCCTACCCCTCCAGGCCATGAGTTGAATGGGTCATTTTCATTGAAAATTTGCTACTTTGTTCTTTATGAAGTAGGTCGAGGGTAAAAAAGCATAAATAAATACAATCTCCATGAGAGGGGAAGATTGGTCATATGAATGTTTACTGATACTTAAACACAATTGGGGGGGGGGTGAACATTAATTTTGTCTTTAGAGCATTAATTTGTCCTGGGGTCAGGCAGCCTTTTAGAAAAGGGGGTGTCCTGTAAAGTCACACATACCCCCAACACACACACACACACACACACACACACACACACACACAGGGGACTTCAGAAACTTTGGATCTCACTCACTCAGGCCCTGATCTCAGTAATCACTGACCATGATCTCTGTGATTACAGAATAGTGAGGCCTCCCAATTGTCACCCAGACAATAAACAGCCAGCTGACTCTGTTCAGCAGGTCCTGGGTAGCCCTGGGGCCAAGCCAGAACCCCAGGAAATAGCACTTTCAGGTTTTGAGCCCAGTGGAGGGGGCTCTGGCTGGGGGCTGCCGCACCCCTGAAATAAGACCGCTGATGGATGAGGCTCCCACTGGTGGCCAGTAAAGCTCCGCGGACCAGCAAGTGGACGGCCCAGAGGCGGCCAGGCAGTCTGACCCGGGACAGCACAACTGTGTCCACGGGTCAGCGGGCTCCGGGATCCAGGGTGGACAAGCCGGGCTACTTCTCAGAACCCCGGGGTTCTCCCTGTGTCTTCCCAAGACCACCAGGTCTGTGCAGCCCTTAAGCGGGCCCTGCCACCGCCGGCACCGCGCCCGCCTGTTCCAGAACTCGCACAGGCAACAAGTTCTAGCTTCTTCGGAGCGGCCAATGGGCTCGGGAGGCCCGGCGCGAGGGGAGCGCTCCGGTGGAGCTCGCGATGCCCACGCCGGCAGGGGTGCGCGCTGCCTTCTCCGCCCCCAGGAACGCAGAGTTGCAGGTCGGTGGGTCGAGCAGATCTGCCCCTGGGGCGTCCCTCTACAGGGACAGCAGCAGATCCCCGCTGTGGTCAACAGGTATGCCAGCACCCGAGGGACCTCAGCCGGGGGGGTCTTTCCACCCTGGCCCTCGCCCCTTACCTCCAGCAACTGCACGTAGCTTGCCGGGAACCAGCCGCGGAGCCCGTCCTCCTTCTCGCCTTCCCACCAGCCTCCGTCCGGGACTTGCAGCAGCGTGATAAGCTCGCCCGCGGCGAAGCGGAGCCCCTGGCCATGCCGCTCCCCGGAGAAGGGGTAAAGGGTCCGGCAGCGGGTGCCGGACATGGCCTTTGCGCCTGGGCTCACAGCGCAGACTGCATCCCTGCCGAGCCCCGCGGGCTGGGCAGCG
Source organism: Urocitellus parryii (assembly GCF_045843805.1). NCBI lineage: Eukaryota > Metazoa > Chordata > Mammalia > Rodentia > Sciuridae > Urocitellus > Urocitellus parryii. The sequence continues at coordinate 127,491,789 of NC_135537.1, read as the reverse complement.
GCTCCGCGGGATCCCAGGCGCCCGGAGCCCCGGGCTCCCGCGCTCTGAGCGCGCGCCGTGTCGGGGGTGCGCGGGGGTCCGCGGTCAGGCAGGGGACGCGCGATCCGCGCAGAGAAGCCGACACTCGCTGGCTTCGCCGAGCGAGCGGCGACGCCCCCGGGCCGGGCAGCTTGCAGATCCCAGCTCCGGGCGAGGGGGCGGGGCTCAGGGGGAGGAGACCCAGGGGCCCCGGGCTCCGGAGACAACTTCCCGGGGACGCGGAACGCGGGCTGTCGCCGCCAGGGCCGGCCGGAGCCAGGGCCGCCCTGGTGCGCCGAAATGCGCAGCTCCCTGGGGAGGTGGGACCCGGAGCATCCCCCCTCCGCGGGACTCGGCGGCGAGAGAGGGAGGGAGGGGCCGGGCGGACGTGGAGAGGGGCTGGCGGCCGGGTGGCCGGGCGGGGACTCTCTGGGAGATGACGGGGGGCGGGACGGGGGCTGGGCCAGGGCGGCCACGCCCGCCGAGGGCTGGGCGCCAGCTCGCAGAGGGGCCAAGTCACTGGGGAGGGGGGCTCCCACGCATGCCCCCGCCACCCAGTGCCTCTGGGAGGGAAACGCCCCTCCGTGCCTGTTTCGCAGGCCTGGTGCTGGGTGGCGGACCGACGCGCTCTGCCATCAAGGTGTCTGTGGAGGAACGTGTTTGTGACCGTCATTGTAGTGGTTGAACCTGGGGTTGAACTGGACTCACCAGAAACTGAACAATGGGTGAAAGACAGGTTTGAACCCTGGCGCCTGAGCGGAGATGCCGGGAGGCACCGTGTCGTATTGGAGGGAAGAGGCTGGGAGGAGAGGGAGATGGAGTCGGAGTTGGTAGAATTGGAATCGGGTCGATGGGATAAACGGAAGAAAGGCGAAAGGTGAGAGAATCAGTGCCCTTAGCTTTCCATGCAAATGAAAGCCAGTTCAGGGTACAGAGCTGCGGGAATCTAGACCTGCCAACTGATGAGGCGACACTCATTTGGTCAGTCAACAAATCCTAGTTAGGAAACTGTCATGTCCCGTGCAATGTGTAAGGTACTACAGACATCATTTGGAAAAGTTCCTGCTCTCAAGGGATTCCTGGACCTCAGGTGCTGAACAGAATTGACCTTGGACCACAGAGGAGGAAGAAAGGTTGGTTTCTTGCTAGCTTACTCTATATGGAAAAATAAAATACATTTCCTAAACTGTAATTTGCTGGGTGCTTTTATATCTGTGTTTGCAAATTGAGCATTTCTAATCCAAAAAAAAAAAGTCTGAAGTCCCAAATGATCCAAAATTCAAAACTTTTTGAATACCAATATGATGCCACAAGTGGAAAATCCCACAATTGAATTCATGTGATGGGTCACAGGCGAAATGCAGGTACATTAAAAATATATGAAATTACCTTCAGGCTATATGCTTAAGGTGGATGTGAAACAAATGAATTTTGTTGTTAGACTTGGATCCTGTCCCTAAGATATCTCATTATGTATATGCAAATATTTCAAAATCGGAAATCCTAAACAATTCTGATACCAAACATTTTGGATAAGGGACACACAAGCTATACTTCTACCCACTGACATCACTGCTCAATCATCTTCCATGGCTCCCTATTGCCTCTTAAATTTGATATAAACTTCCATCTGTGCATTTCAGGCCCCTATAATACCTACTCTAGCCTCATTCTTCACTATGCCTATGCAGATACCCATTCTAAAACCAGTCAATTGGGGCTACAAGAGCCCTTGGTCTTGCATCCCTATCAGTGCTTTGAATTAGACCCTGGCACAAGCCCTTTCACCTAGGTCAGTGGTACTCAACCCTGGCTGCACATTAGAATTATCTGAGTAACTCCCTAAAAATACTCATGCCCAGGCTCAACCTAGCTTTGAGATTCACTATTGAACTGCAACCTGCATGTAAACCTTCTCACCTGAGCGGCCTCTACCTGGCCTCTGGCCCTGTGCAAGTTGGCAAGTGCAGTGTGCACTCCATCAGATGCAAAATCACAAACATTTGCTTGGTCAGAAAACAAACTCTTGACCAGTCACCATTAAGAGTCTCTTAACAAGAGTCGCAGGACTGGAAGTGTGGCTCTGTGGTAGAACATGAGGCCCTGTGTTTGATATTCAGCACCACAAAACTAACAAACCACCACCAACAAAAAGCTGCATAACTTATCATAGAAAGCATGTCACTAGCCAGAGTGGCACTCACCTATAATCCCAGAGGCTTGGGAGGCTGAGTCAGGTGATCACAATTTCTTTTTTTTTTTTTTTAATATTTATTTTTTAGTTTTTGGGCAGACACAACATCTTTGTTGGTATGTGGTGCTGAGGATCCAACACGGGCCACACGCATGCCAGGCGAGCGTGCTACCGCTTGAGCCACATCTCCAGCAGGATGATCACATTTTCAAAACCAGTTTTATCAATTTAGTCAGGCCCTAAGCAACTCAGACCTTATCTCAAAAAAAAAAAAAAAAAGTTAAAAAGTGGCTGGGGATGTGTCTCAGTGGTTAAGTGCCCTGGATTTAATCCCTGGTACAAAAAAAAAAAAAAAAAAATGCAATTCTCCCAAGTAGCTGAGATTATAGGTGTGCACCACCGCACCCAGTTTGCAATTCGGAATTCTCTGTAGCAACCTGTGAGCAATCTGCATTCCATTCTGGAATTGAGAAATCTCAGCTTATGCAGCACTCCATACACTTCAGCACCGAATGACCCCCCTCCCCCAATATCCCCACAGCCCCCAAATGAATCACGGCTGTCAGTTTCCTCAATTATTTCTTCTCATTCCTGTAATCCTGTAAATGGAGGTGATTATTGCCCCCAGATCAGAGGTAAAGAAACTGGAGCTCAAAGGTTGTGGCTTGCCTACCCTAATAGAGTCAGCGAATAAAATGCGGCTTTGAATTCAGATTGCCTTATTGTATACATCAAGAGCTTTTTCCTCTAGTTCATCCTGCCAGATTCAGTAAATGTGGATCCTTCTGGCTCACTTCCAAATAGCATTTTAAGACAGGGCTTTTTGGTGATACCCAATATTAGTCTTTTTTTCTCTTTTTCCTGCTGAGGACTGAACACAGTAGCTCTCTACCACTGAGCTATATCTATAGCCCCTTTGAGTTTTGGTGTGTGGGGAATAGTTACTGGAGATTTAATCCAGGAGTGCTTTACCACTTCATATTATCCCCCATCACTTTTTATTTTTATTTGAAACAGGATCTAAGTTGCTTAAGGCCTCACTAAATTGTTAAACCTGGCCTTGAACTTGCAATCTTCTGCCTCAGCCTCCTGAGTCCCTGGGATTATAGGCATACTCAACTGTGCCCAGCATTCTTTTTTTATTTTGAGACAGACTCTGGATACATCACCCAGGCTGGCCTCAAACTTGTGGATCCTCCTGCCTTAGCCTCCCATGTAGCTGGGATTATAGATGTGCACATCTGCACCTAGCCAATATTAGTCTTTACAGAAATAGACTGGAATAGCAGGTAATGGGACTCTTGTCTCTACGGGAAGTCCCTCAACACCTTTGTGTCTATTTCCTCCAATTATAATTGGAGATCGAAGCCAATGTCTAGAATGTGAAAACTGAGATACTCAAATGTATAAGCTCTGGACTGCCTGTATTCAAACTCCATTCTGCCACTTTCTATCTGTATGTCTTTGGCCTCTTTACTCTCTGATTCTCATTTTCCTTATCATTAAAAGAAGATGGTATTTATATCACTATTTATATCATAAAGTTATTAAACATGTTTAAAGAATGCCTGGTACATTAAGTTCTCAAATATTGGTAATTATTACTATTTATCTAGTTCAGTGGTCCTGATGATTTATAATCTAATACTTCTTTTTTGATCTAAGATTTCCAAGACGGTAATAAAAATGAGAAATTTTACATCTTTGGGATGCCCAAAATTATCAAAGAGTGCACACTGGATTTCTGTTTTCTCCCAGGATCCTGAAAGAGAAATAATAAGGCTGGTATGATGGCACATGCCTCTAACCCCAGCATGTGGAGGCTGAAACAAGAGGATCACAAATTTGTGGCCAACCTCAGCAACTTAGTGAGATCCTGTCTCAAAATAAACAATAAAAAGAGCTGGGGATGTATCTCAGTGGCAAAGCATCCCTGGATTCATTCGGAGAGAGAGAGGGAGGGAGGGAGGGAGAGAGAGAGAGAGAGAGAGAAGAGAGAGAGGGGTACCTTATCTATTTTCCCCTTGCCTTTCTTTTGATTGGGGAGTTGAAACTAGGGACACCTTACTCCTGAACTACACCCCAGTCTAGTCATCATCGTTGTTGCTATTATTATTACTATTATTATTATTTGAGACAGATCTCGATAAGTTGCTGAGGATCTTGCTAAATAGCTGAGACTGACCTCAAACTTACCAACCTCCTACCTCAGTCTCCCAGATGCTGAGATTATATGCATGTGCCATCACACTTTGCTTCAATTACTATCTTGAACTTGTATTTAAATCCGTAATTAATTATTAAACAGTTTTTCACTAAGTTGGTCTTATTATACCAATTAGACTCCTAATAACTCATGAGAAGAAGAACATCTCTTTTTTAAATATTTCCATCTATCCCTCTGGAAGCCTGATATTGAGTCTTGCAAAAAATAAGCATTCTGCACTTCCTAAATCATTCGGCATAGACTGTGTGGATCCCTGTTCATATTCAGATTTTCCATATTGCCACATAATTCTGTAAACACACGTTACAATATACAGGTGAGACTGTACCCCTGAGAGCCAGCCTAAGTCTCTTAGCTGATAATTTTATCATTTGCAATTTAAAGTTATGTTGTGGCAGTTATTTCTTTTCTTCCCAAGACAGGCTTATATGTTTTTCTATTAGCCTATGGATGGCAGAGAGATATAAGGGTTCTGGTTTCTCAAAAAGCTAAACATAGCTGGGTGTGGTGGCACACACCTGCATCCCAGCAACTCAGGAAGCTGAGGCAGGAAGATCTCAAGGTCCAGGCCAGCCTGGGCAACAGAGCAAGACCCTGTTTCAAAATAAAAAACAAAAAGGGCTGAGGATGTAGCTTAGTGGTAAAGCACCCCTGGGTTCAATCCCCAGTCCAGTACCTAAAAAGAAATTGCAGGGTGGTGGGGGTGGGGGCTGGCAGAAAGCTGAACATAAATTTACCATATGACTCTGCAATTTCCTCCTGAGTGTCTACCTAAGAGAAATGAAAACATACGTCCACACAAAAACTTATAGTGAATTATCTCAGCAGCCCCAATCATAATAGCCCCCCTGGGGAAAAAAAAAAGCAGAAACAATCTAAATGTCTATCAGTTCAAGAATAGATGAGATGTAATACATCCATACAATGGAATATGTATTCAACTATGGAGAGGAATGAAGTTCTGACAGATACTGCCATGTGGATTATGTTAAGCTAAATGAATCAGTGGGACACAAAAGGTTGCATATTATATGATTCCATTTATATAAAATGTCCAGAGAAGGCAAATCCATAGAAACAGTAAACAGATTGGTGGTTGCCTGGGGTTGGGAGTAAGCAAACAAATACAAGGTTTCTTTTTGGGGTAGTGAAAGTGTTCTAAAATTAGATTATGGTAATGATTGTGCAATTTGGCAAATCACTGAATGATAGGCTTAAAACAAGTAAATTTTTTTGGCACGGAAAGTGCACCCCAATAAAGCGGTTAACATAAAACAAAAATAAACAAAGAAAGGCTTTCTTTACCCAACAAAGGTATTTTTCTCCGCTCACATGTTCCAGTTCATTCAACAACAAACCACAGGGCTTTGGGACTGGTGTTATAAAAGGTATAATGTGGCCATGTGGACCACTGTACACCTGCAATCCCAGTGACTTGGGACACCTAGGCAAGAGGATTGCAAGTTTCAGACTAGTCTGAGGAATTGAGCAAGACCCTATCTCAAAATAAAAAATGAAAAGAACAGAGTATATATCTCCGTGGTTAAGCACCCCTGGGTTCGATCTCTAGTACAAAAAAAAAGTTAATAATAATTATAGTCTAGATGTCTGGACTGGGGAAATAGCTCAGGAAAGAGCAGCATGCACAAGACTCTTATCTCTAGCAAAAGAAAGAAAAAAGAAGAGAGGGAAAGAAAGAAAGGAAGATTCTCTATAATCTCAGTGCTGGAATCAGGCTATTCAAACTTGTTTGACTATGTACCTCTATCAGTAAAAATTCCAAAATATATGTATTTCTATTATTTATAAATTAAATACATGAATCACTAAAACGAAATATTTTATAATATATGAAATTAAATTCTGTAAGTGATCATATTAAAAAACAGATCATACACAGCTAGAGGTTCTATTATTGTCTTTCTGTATCATAGTGGCTGTTTCCTGGAGTTCTTAGGATCAGTGCTATTGAAGGTCAGTTTGGAGCCAGGTGTGAGGGGACATACCAGTGATCCCAGACACTCAGGAGGCTGAGATAGGAGGATCATGAATTGGAGGGCAGCCTGGGCAATTTGGTAAGATCCTGATTTAAAAATAAATAAATAAATACATAACATTGGGAATGAAAAGAAAGTTAAGTTAGTGAACTGGAGCAAGCATTTTAGAATCCTGACTTTGGAGAAAATGAATGGGTGCAATTCTTCCCTTGGAGTGTTAGAAGAAACCTAGCCTGGGGCGGGCATGGAGGAGAGATTGTGCAAAGCTCCATCCATCTTCTCCTCAGTCCTTGTGTCTGTAATCCCAGCCAGAGGTTCCAGCCGAAGATCCTGAAACTTAAGTGTGAGAATCACCAAAGGAGAACATGTTAGAAATAATGGTTATTCTTGGCGTTGGCCCGGGAAATTCTGATACAGTGAGTCTGAGATGAGAACAAGGTGTTGGTGTTTTTAACAAAAATCTCAGATCTTAAGATGGAGTTCTGAGACCATCTACTTCAAAGACTGTCATGCCATTTTCAGATTTCATTTGTACATAAGGGAACATCATCATTTACAAGGAAGAAGGGTTTGCAGTGGTATTTTATTTAGCCAGGCCCATCAACACTTAAAAGAAGGAAGAGAAAGTAAAGTTAGCAGCACACAGAAAATAAGAAGGCAAACCGGTATAAGAAGAGAGAATTACAGCAGTTTTAGCAAAATGTTTTCCTCTTCTTTCTTCCTTTTTTTTTTTTTTTTTTTTTTTGAGGTTGGGGGTGCTGGGGATTGAATAACCCAAGGCTCATGTGCTACTATTGAGACACCTCGCCCAGCCCAGCCCAGTTTTAACAATCATGCGATACTGGGGATTGAAGAAAGGGACTCATACATGCTGGACAAGCACTCTACCACTACTGAGTTATATCTTTTCTTTTTTCTTTTTTTACACAGGATCTGGCTAATTTGCCTCGACTGGCCTCGAACCTGGGATCCTCCTGTTTCAGTCTCCTGAGTGGCTGGGATGACTACAGATGTGGGACACCACCATACCTGGCTAGTTTTAATTGGCTTTCTTTCCGACTCTACAATCCAGCAACACTGTATTCCATAAGACAGATTAAGTATTTCAACCATCCAAGCAGAGGATGTTAGTTTTATAGACAGAAGAAGGCTCAGGAGAGGAGACAGGAACATCAAGGGGTTTGGTTATCTCCAAGTTACTGTCCTTGTGAGTTGGGGACAAGAAGAACAATAGAAGAATAACTGATTAGTTAACATCAGATTACTGCAGTTAGTTTTTTTGTGTGTGTGAGGATTAAGGCAGAGGGAACTTCATTATCATTCTATTTGAAACTGGCCTGTTTGGAAAAAAAAAAAATTGGCTGTTATCTTTTTAATCCTGATTTCTCAGAAAGTCAGATAAACAGCTTAGGCTGCAATTGATGGCATAGAACTTTAGCATGACTCCATTTTGATTCTTCGACTTGGTCCGTTGGGGCTGGTGCAGGAGGTCAGCTGTGTCCAAAACGATGACCATAATTTTTGTTTAACAGCAGTAATAAATGAGGAAAGAAAAAGACTAGTGGGAATGGAAGAGACAGAGAATATAGAATAAGAAAAAAGGAAATAGGGATAGGAGAGAGAAGAGAAGAGAACATGAATGAGAGGGATGAGGAAGAGAACACCAAATCCAACTTTCTCCCAGGTCCTTCAACCCCCATCCTCCCATTTGGAAACTCTGAAGCCAGAAGAAATTCTAGCCCAAATTCTGACCCCTATCAGACAAAGATCCTCCCCAAGGTCACCTGAAGGTCAGAGCTGGCAGAAAGAGCTAGAAAGTTCTTCCAAAGGACCTCAAACCAAACCAGCTTCCCTAGTGAAAGCAACAGGTTTCATTTGCAAACAAAACCAGAAGAGAGAGGGGAGAGAAAAAGAAGAAAAAAAATGGCTTCAGAGACATTGAGTAAGTTATGAGGCCAAAGATAACCTGTAGGAATTGAAGTTAGGAACTGGGGGTGTGGTTCAGGGGTAGAGTGCTTGCCTAACCTGCGTGAGGCTCTGGGTTCATCCCAGTGCCACCAAAAAGAAAAAATGAAAGGAAGGAAGGAATTAAAGTCTATCTTTTCACTGTTCTTGTCCCAAGGGTGTGGAAAAGACTTCCTGACCTGTTCCGACTCTTCCCTATCTGTGGGCATGGAAATATGGAAATGAGTTTGCCCTTCAGGAGAAAACAACAACAGAATATCCAACCAAGAGCTGGGCAGAGATAAGCAAAGCCACAGAAAGAGCTGGAAAGTCATCAGGGGTCAAGACCCAGTTCCAACATGATGACTGCTATTAACCTGAAACATGGAAAAATCTATCCAAGGAGGACTGAGCCCTCCTAGAAAGAAGTAGAAAGAATAAAATTTAAGAGAACTGCTGCCCCTCGTGGGCTTCAGGTCATTCCTCTTTAGGACTTCTTTGCCCAGAGTCACAGGATAGACACATCCTTGAAATATACGTATGCATGCACATTGCAAAAACTGCTTGGATTATTTTTTCCCAACCTGCTTCGTTTTTTTTTTTTTCCCCAATACCAGGGGTTTGAACCCAGAGGCACTTAATCACAGAGCCACATCCCCAGTCCTTTTTATTTTTCATTTTGAAACAGGGTCCCACTAAGTTGCTTAGGGCCTCGCTAGGTTGCTAAGGCTGGCTCCTGCCTCAGCCTCCCGAGACAAGTCAATGGGATTTACAGGTGTGAGCCACTGGTACCTGGCTTAGCTTACACCTTTTGCCTCAAAGACAAGCCTGCTCCTAATTTCTTGCCCCTGTCGCATGGCTAAAGCTGGCCTTTTCATTTATAGATGGTGTCCCTCTATCAAGGCGTGCAAATAGCACCTCATTAAAAGTAGCTTAGGTTGACACAAATCCCAGGGGAATGTTGAGTTTTTTTAAAAAAAGAATGTTCTTGGCTTTCTCCTGCAAAAAAGAGGCTGGCCAAGATGACTGGTAGGAATAGCCCGTTTCTTTCTCAGAACAAAACCCCATCAACATGAGTCTCTATTCTTTTGAAGGCTAAAAATAAATTCAGAATTAATCACAACAGAAAAGGAACAGTGTCTTCAATGACTATAATTAGTTCTCCATTTATTAATGAAGATGAGACTCATCTGACTCCCAACTTTTTTGCTTACTAATTACATGCCCAGGGAAAGTGGCTGTCCCTCTCTCTACCTCCGTGTCCTCATCTGCAGAACCAGGACAGTGATACCTTTTGCACAGGGTCAGGGAAAGGATGGCAGGAGACCATCCCAGGAATGTGCTTGGTCAGGGGCGACCTCCCATTGAGTGTCCAGGAGTCTTTGTGCACTGAAGCTAGTTCACACCCAAAGAAACTTCACTTGCAGAATTGAAAAGCCAGAGTGGCCCGTGGAAACTTCCAGCTCTGGTATTGAAGGAGGTAGAAGGAAAGTTTATCTCCTCTCTAGACTAATAAAAATTCTTTCCATAGACTTTGAGGACAGCCTCAGTGAAGAAATAGGATTCACGTTTAAATGCCTTTTGGCTTCTGCAACAGGATCTCCCCTGTCAGACAAAGGAGGAGGTTTCCCAGGTCCTCCCCAAGGTCATCTGAAGGTCAGAGCTGGCAGAAAGGGCTAGAAAGGTCTTCCAAAGGACCTCATAACAAACTGCCCTTCAGACTTCCCAGGGCTGCAAACAGTTTGGACACATGAACAGGCACATGAACAGGGGGCCTCTCTCCAAACTCATAGTTGAGGGTAAGAATCCAGGAAACCCAGCCACCATCTAGAAACTTCAGAATCCAGAATTCAGCTAGAACTGAGCAAGAGGAATTATGAAGAAGCAAGGCAAGAAATGTGTACAACGTGGTTAATTGTCGAAGTGGGTGGTGGGTATGTGGGGATTCATTATATTACTCTCTCTGCTTTTTCATAGGTTTGAAATTTTTCATAATACTAAAATAAGGGAGTATATTTATCCCTGAGCTTACTCCATATACTTAACTTTTCTGAAAGACCATCATAATCTTAGAGCTTATGTACTTAGTTTTCAAACAATTCTAATATATATTGTATATATGAGGTGTACTGAAAATTGAACCCAGGGATGCTTTACCACTGAGCTACAATCCCAGCCCTTTTTTATTTTATTTTCAGGCATGGTCCCACTAAGTTGCAGAAGTTGGCCGCAAATTGAACTTGTAATCCTCCTGCCTCAGCTTCCTGAGTAGCTGAGATTAGAGGCATGTGCCACCACACACTATGGACTGAAAAACTACTGTATGTGTGTGTGTGCGTGTGTGTGTGTGTGTGTAATAACTCTATAGAACAAGTATCTTGACATTTTGACCAAAAGAACACCTGTTAACAGTTTGACCCTGGTGGCTGGGAGGAGGATAGGAATCAAAATCTCAAGAAAATAAAAAGATATCTTAGGGCTGGAAATGTAACTCAGTGGTAAAGCACTTGCCTAGCAGGCACAAGACCCTGGTTCCATCCCCAGCAACACACACACACACACACACAAAGATGGATGTTGGTAATAAATATTCTTAAATAAATAGAGCAGTGTGAGCAGTAGAGGTGGAGTTGAGTACGTAGATCCTAAACTAAGCTTACAAGACAGGAGATCCAAAGGCCAGTCCCAGCTCTGTCCTTCCGAGTCAGAGCCTCAGTTTTCTCATCTGTCCAATAAGAACAAAGCATCCCTCTAGGTATCTGACCAACTCACCAAGGCAGCTAAAGTAGGCAGTGCATTGAAAGAAGCTAATGAACTCTACAACATTATTCAAATATAAAGGACGATGAGAATGACGAGGACCCTGGTATTATTCCTTTTTATTTTATCTATTTACTTGGTGCTGGGGATGGAGTCCCAGGCTTCACGCATGCTAAGCAGACACTATGTCACTGAGTTGCACCCCCAGCCCTGATTCATTCCATTTTAAAAGTCAACCCAGCATGGGACACTTTTTTGGAGGATCTTCCTTCACAGAGGTTAAAAGATTCCAAGTTATTTCAAATGTTTGTAAGTAAGGAAAGGAACAATTTTGAGAATTGGGCAAACACTCTTAGAGAGGAACAACTCATTTCCTAACTAAAATTAAATGAGGTCGGTGCTAACCCTGGTCATTGGGGGAAAGCGGCTGGAAATCGAGGGGGAGGGTGGGAAGAGATTTAACTTCCCTTTATAAACTTTGGCATCGATTCCTTAGCTACTGGGAGCTCATATTACTTTTGCAATCTAAAAGAGATTACAAAGAAAATTAAGGACTCAAGTCAGGGAATAAGGAACGTGGACTTTGTACCTGTGGCCCTTCACCAGGTGAGTTATGGATCAAGATACTTGAACCTGTGGTGAGTTCCTTCATCTCTGCCCTTGGGGGCTGAAGCTACTGGCTGTCCGATATCTCTGTGGGATTACTTAGGACCTTGAACTCTGACCCTGGCCTTGGTGAAAAATCTTACAGAAACCTCTTGAAACGATCGTCTCTTAGTAAATTGGTATTAGATTGAACCCTGCAAAAATAACGATGCCAAATCATATTCGTTAATATTTTTAACTTGATAGATTCAGTGCAACATCCCTGTCTTGACCTAACCCAAAGGGACAGAGCACAGCCTAGGGAAGCTTCCAACTCCCCCAGTTCCTCCCACATTCCTTACTGACCACCCACTCTTCCAAACTTTGCCTCTCGGTTGATATGTGACTTCAGCACCTCCTCACGAATCATCGAAGGCTTTGTGCAAAATCTAGTTACCTGGGGCCAACTCAGGAGATTTTGAAATGAGGAGAGGGGTAGGGTATCCACCATCTTTTCTGGGGGTGATTTTTTTTTTTTTTTTTTTTTTTTAGAGAGAGAGAGAACTTTTTTTTAATATTTATTTTTTAGTTCTCGGTGGACACAACATCTTTGTTGGTATGTGGTGCTGAGGATCGAACCCGGGCCGCACGCATGCCAGGCGAGCTCGCTCCCGCTTGAGCCATATCCCCAGCCCTCTGGGGGTGATTCTTATGCACAGACATGACTGAGAACCTTGGCCTGGTATGGTGCATCCCACAGGCAGCTATAAGAAACACCTAGATATTTTGACAGAGGGTCTCACTAAATTACCCCAGGCTAGCCTCTAATTTGCAGTCCTCCTGTCTCAGCCTCTCAAGTCGCTGGGATTACAGGCATGCACCACAGCACCCGGCGAGGTTTGAACATTTTTTAAAAAGGTCTCCAAAGTAATGTCAACATGAACACGTGTTTGGGGACCACGGGGCTGGTGAATGCTAGAGTTTGTTATCCTTCATTTCTAGAAGTAGGAATCACGGGTAGCCCAGAACGATGAACGACATCATCTAGGAGTATAGAGTGCCAAGAGGGCAGGGTTCGCCCACATGGATGACTGGTCAGCCCCAGCTCACCCTGCTCTCTCCTGTTGGGCTTGCTGGTTTAGCGCATCCTGGCTGGCTGCCTCTCGAGAGGGGACACCTGCTAAGCCTCTCTGCCTCGGCTCCTTCTGTTTCCCGGGCAGCCCCGCCTTCGGATGCTCACTCCTGCCTGGGAGTGCAGCCCAGGACCCACCAGGGAGCACGCTGCTTTTCCTGCCTGGGAGTGCAGCCCAGGACCCACCAGGGAGCACGTTGCTATGACGATGGTGGCATACTGCTCCCCCAGCCCCCCATTCTGCCACTGCCAAAGTCCTGTGGAAAAAAATCAGAATTCACAGGGCTCTTCTGGCTGCTTGGACTCTTCCATAGGACAGGGATGTGGGACACTGTTGTCCTCTGTGCTCTGGAAAGATGGGACAAGCCAGGGAACAGAATCTCACAACAGAGACAGAATCTTCCCAGTTTGTTGAGATGCATAAAGAAACCTTGTGTGTGTGCGCGTGCGTGTGTGTGTGTGTGTGTGTGTGTGTGTGAGAGAGAGAGAGAGAGAGACTGGGGATTGAACCCAGGGGCGCTTTACCAAGCAATCACATCCCCAGCCTTTTATTTCTTGAGACAGGGTCTTGCTAAGCTGCCCTAACCGCCCTTGAATTTACAATCCTCCTGCCTCAGCCTTCCAAGTAGCTGGGATTACAGGAATGTAATCAAGTCCCAGCAAGAAACCTACTCAGAGCAAGGTTTACCCACCCATTGTTATCAGGAGAGAAATGCTTTTAGGGAACATAAGGAAAAGGAGCCATCTCTTCCGAAGGCAGAATCAGCAACAGGCAGAAAGGGGTGCATGTCAGCAACATCAAAGAATGATACTTTTTTTTGCCTGGAGCAATGGCGCATGCCTATAATCCCAGCAGTTTGGGAGGTTGAGGCAGGAGGATCCAAAGCCAGCCTCAGCAAAAGTGAGGCACTAAGCAACTCAGTGAGACCCTGTCTCCAAATAAAATACAAAATAGGGCTGGGATGTGGCTCAGTGGTCGAATGCCTCTGAGTTCAATCCCTGGTAACTGCGCCCCCCCCCAAAAAAAAAAGAAAAAGAATGGTACTTTTTTCTTTAAGGGATGGGGTCTTGCTATGTTTCCCAGTCTGGCCCTGGACTCCTAGGCTCAAGTGATCCTCCTGCCTCAGGCACGCATCACTGTGCTCAATCAAAGGGTGATTCTCAGAAAACCACAATTAAAGGAAGAGTATGAGATGGAAGGTTGCATGGAGCAGAAGGTGGGTAGCCTAATAAGGAAATCAGGTGTGGTTGATGCACGTCTGTAATCCTAGCTCCTCAGTCTAGGAGGCTGAGGCAGGAGGATCACAAGTTGGAAGTCAGCCTGGGCAATTTAATGAGACTCTGATTAAAAAATAATAATAATAAAAACTGAGCCTGATGGCAGACAGCTATTATCCCAGCAGCTCCAGGAGGCTGAGGCAGAAGGATCATGAGTTCAAAGCCAGCCTTAGGAATTTAGTGAGGCCCTAAGCAACTCAGCGAGAGCCTGTCTCAAAATAAAATATTCAAAAAGGGCTGGGGATGTGACTCAGTGGTTAAGTGCCCCTGGGTTCAATACCCAATACCAATAAATAAATAAATAAATAAATAAATAAATAAATAAATAAATAATTTAAAAAGGGCTGGGGATATGCCTCAGTGATAGAGCACTTGCCTAGCATGTGCAAGACCCTGGGTATAATCTGCAGTACTAGGAGAAAGAGAGAAAGAGAAAGAAAGAAAAGAAAGAAAGAAAGAAAGAAAGAAAGAAAGAAAGAAAGAAAGAAAGAAAGAAAGAGAAAGAAAGAAAGAAAGAAAAGGAAAAGAGAAGATTGATAACGTGTCCATTAGTTACCTATTGCTGTGTAACAGAATATGCCAAATGGAATAGCTTAAACATCTTTTTTGGTACTGGGGACTGAACCCAGGGAGGCTTTACCAATAAGCTAGATCCCCAGCCCTTTCTTTTCTTTTATTTTATTTTTTATACAGGTCCTCGCTAAATTGCAAAGGCTGGCCTTGAACTTGCAATCCTCCTGCCTCGGCCTCCAGAGTTGCTGGGATTACAAGCATGTGCCATGATATCTGGGCAACAGGAAATATTTCATGTTTTCTGGAGGTCACGAATTCAGCAGTAGCTGAGATGGAAAGTTCCAGCTTGAGATGACTCATGAGGTTACAGTCAACTTGTCAGTTTGGGTCACAGTCATCGAAAGGCTCCACCGGGACTGGAGGACCTAATTCTAAGATGGCATACCCACAGGGCCGATGGTTGGAGATCTCAGTTCCTCAATCTGTGGAGCTCTCCATGAGATGGATGGCTTAGGTGTCTTTGTGACATGTGACTGGCTTCTGCCAGAAAGCGATCCCAGAGCCACAGAGTCACAGCTGCAGTATCTTTTATGATCTGGCTTTCGAAGTTACATGCCTCATATCTACAGCATCTCAATGGTCCCACAGGTCCGTTCTATTCAGGGGATACACAAGGGTGGTGTCACTATCGCACCACGCTCTGCTGGGGGCCATCTTGGAAGTGAGCTACTTCAAGGAGAAAAGCCTCTCTGTCATAGGAGCTCCAAGCATGGTTGTGCAGGTTTTTCACTATACAAGGAACTCAGTAGATGGGGCAAGTGGAGGACTGCAATCTAGTCCAAACTTGGTAGGTACACTTTTCATAATATGCCTCTCTGTGAGAGATTACATGCACCATTTGTACAAAGTTGCAGCCTGCGCCTCAGCAATCATTTATCGGGATACTTTCAAATATATATAACAGGTAACCCAACTTTAAAAAGAAAAGTATCAATTCATATAAATAAAAGGTTCAGAGGGAGGAAGCTTCAGGCATGGCTGCATCTAGGGTCTCAAATCATGTCATGATCTTTCTCTTATCTAACTCTTCTTTCCTTTGAATTGATACAGTTCTGTGTCCACTTTACTCTCCTATAGCTCTCTCATTACCATAGCACCCAGAGGCTCCAATCCAACTGATTCTCAGATTCAGCCCAGATATGCAAAGGCTTTGGGGGAGGCATCTGGAATAGAAAGTTCTCAGCCTAATTCTCTTTCACCCCTCTCTCTTGAACAGTTACTGTGGCCAAGAAGATGACATATCCTCCTCTACTTAGTCTGCAATGTAAGCCCTTCCAAAAAAAAAAAAAAAATGGAACTGGCTCAGGTCTACCCATTAATTTACTTACAGTGTTGAAGCTAGGACACCGGGGTCTCGTGCATGCTAGGCAGCTGCTCTGCCACTACGCTACAGGAGATGTTTTGAAGACAATTTTCCCAAAGGAAGATCTGGGATGAGACTGGGAAGGCAAAAGACACCGTGGTCAGTGTAGCCCCAGGTCTGCCTCAACTGATGCTGTAGGGAAAGATGGTCCAGGCACAGAGGTGACTGCTTCCTGAGGTGTGGCCAGAGGCCTTGCTGGTACAGCCTCAGATCATAGGTTTGTGACCCAAACTAGGAGTCTTTAACTATTAGAAAAGAGAATTTTGTTTGCAAATGATTTTTACCAATAGTAATGATTTTTACCAATACTAAATGAGAGATTGTGTCGGCATGTCAATCTTTCCATCACATATGTTGGAAGCATTCCCATGTGCTGTCATGCTTGATATTATGGTTTGGGTGTGAGATGTCCTCCCCAAAGTTCCTGTGTGTCGGAGATAGAGTGATTGGCATCACTCTGTCGTAGTGTGCATGGACTGACCGGGGGTAACTGTAGGCAGGTGGGGCATGGCTGGAGGAGGCGGGTCACTGGGGTTACTCTGGAAGAGTGCATCTTCTCTGTGCCCCCCCCCCTCATTCCTAGTCACCATGAACTGAACAATTTTGCCTTCACTGTGTCCTTCCACCATGATACTCTGCCCTACAAAAGACCAATGGAGCAACGGAGTTGGCCATCTGTGGACTGAGACCTCTGAAACGATGAGCCCCAAATCAATTTTTCAATCCTCTAAGTTGTTTTGTCAGATATTTTGGTCATGGTGATGTAGAACTAAGACAACCTGGTGATGAAACTATGTTTCACGAAATGGTGAAATTTCAGGACTGGCTTCTCTCGGAATTGAGCTGTCAGTAAACCATGTATCTCAGCCCCATTTCTGCCGCTGTAACAGAATATCCGAGGCCAGGCAATTTATAAAGGGAAGAGGTTGATTATTCATGAAGGAAAGGAGACATTGCATGGTGAGACAGAGCAAGAATGCTAGAGAGAGCTTGCTTTTATAACAAAGCTCCTTCTGTCGTAACACATTGACCCTTAATCCATTCATGGATTCATCCATTCATGAGGACAGAAACCTCAGGACTTAATCATCTCCTAAAAGTTCTACTGCTCAACATTAGTGCACTGGGGAACAAGTTCCTAACCTAGGAAACTCTGGAGGCCATGATTAAATCAGGCTGTATTATCAATATCTACTCCCAGGCTTAAGCATGACTAACCTGATGCTTTGGAGCTGGAGATTTTGTAATCTTTGCCCAATTTAGCAGTTTCAACTGGTTTGGCTGGTTTGGTGTTCCTCTGCTTGAATTTTGGAAAACTTAAAAAAAAATTGTTTTTAGTGAATTAAGGGATTGACTCCAGGGGTGCTCTACCACTGAACTACACCCCCAACTCTTTTTATTTTTTATTTTGAGGCAGGGTCTAGATAAGTTGCTGAGGCTGGCCTCAAACTTTCTATCCTCCTGTCTCAGCCTCCAGAGTAGCTGGGATTACAGGTATACAGCACCACAGGGAGAAATTTTGAAGAATTTCTTCTCCCGTTGGGGGTTTTATCAATCTAACATGTCATAGTTTTTCAGGATTTCCTGCATCTTTCCTTGCACAGTGATTCCTGCTTTATTTTATGAATCCCTCTGTCTTGAGGCAAAAAAAGAGAGAAAAATAAAACACAGAAGACCTACAGTTCTGGTTCAGACTGGGTAAAGCCTCTCATTAGCTAAATTCTGCCACCAGATCCAGCTCTCTGCTAGCACCATCTATGGCTCCCTTCTCCTCCTTTAAGGGCCCTTATCTATATGGTAATTACTCAACCAAGCAGGATTTAAGATTCTGCTAAATGCTTACATTTTAAAATCTGTCTCTGTGAAATTTTGCAGGAGCTATGGCTTCTATTTTTAAAGGGGCTGATTCTTTCTTTCTTCTGATCATTTTCAAGTGAAATTTGAACTTAATAGAGCAGTTCTGAAAGGCCAGCTGCACCGCGGATTCTTCGCAAGCTGCGTGGAGCTGGGTCAGTGTTTCACAAAGTGGTGGTGGTGGGGGGGGTCACTTCTACTTGTGGTTCATTAGACAACTGTAGGGGACCTAGGAGTGAGCATTTAAAATGATGTTCAACTGAGTATTTGATGTCTTTCAAATCTGTGATGTCTGAATAGTGTTGCTAGGTATAAGGTGAAAGCAGAAAGCTATGTTAGCTCAGAACTGATTCATAGAAAAATATTAGTCAACCAAAGTGTTACTGGTATGCAGATATGGCGGAAATCATTTATTTGTTTTTAGTGGTTACTATAATAAATCACTACAAACTTGGGTGGCTTAACACAATATCCAGGGGTGCGGTTGTGGCTCAGTGGTAGAGTGCTTGCCTAGCATGTGTTTGATTCTCATTGGGTTCCATTCTGTGCACTGTATACAAATAAAAACAAAGGTCCATCAACAACTGAACTATATATATATATATATATATATATTAAAAAATTCATTTATGCTTTTTTGATTTTAGAGGCCAGAACTTCCAAATCGGTTTCACTGGGCTGAAATCAAGGTGCTAACAGGACCCTGGATCCTCCAAAGGATCTGAGACAGAATCTATTGCTTGCCCCTTCCAGATTCTCTGAAGGCAACCTGTATACCTTGGCCTCTGGTTGTACTGCCCCATTTTGTACCTCTGTGGGCTCACTGCCTCCTCTGCCGGGTGTGGTAAAATCTCCCTCTCTCTCCCTTTTATATAAGGATAACAAGCAATGGCATTTAGGACCTACTGGACCAATTCAGGGCAATCTCCCCATCTCAAGATCCTTGACTCAATTGCATCTCTGAAGACTTTTAGTTTATTTTTATCTTTAAAATTTTTTTTTGGCTGAACAAGGGAACGTGTAGTCACAAAAATTAGGAGATGAATGCTTTTTGTAGGGAACCACTCTTCTTTACCACCGTGGTCCAGGGAGTTTGGAAAGCACCGAATAGATTAAGAAATAAGAAATTTAGCTGGGTATGGTGATGCGCACCTGTAGTCCCAGCTACTCAGGAGGCTGAGGCAGGAGGATTGCTTAAACCGGGCACAGAGGCACACACTTGTAATCCCAGTAGCTCAGGAGGCTGAGGCAGGAGGATCTCGAGTTCAAAGATAGCCTCAGGAATTTAATGAGACCCTGTCTCAAAACTTAAAAAAGGGCTGAGGATGTGGTTCAGTGGTTAAGTGCTCCTAAGTTTAATCTCTGGTATCCATAAAAAAAATAAAATAAAAAATAAATAAGGATTTCTGGAGCCCAGGCGCTCAGGGCAGACCCAGGCAACATGAGGAGACATTGTTTTAAGCAAAACAAAATTGAAAAGGAAAAAGAAAATAACAAAGGTGTGTTAGTCAGCTTTTCCTTGCTGTGACCGAAACACCTGACAATTTAGAGGAGAGTTTACTTCAGTTCACAGTTTCAGAGATTTTAGTCCGTGGTAGGCTGATTCCATGCTCTGGGCCCAAGGTGCGGCAGAGCACATTTTGGCAGATGGGCCAGGAGGATCGCTGCTCTGCTCATGGAAGGGGAAACCCAGAAAGGGGGAAGGGGGCCAGAGTCTCTAAGGTTCTGGTTGTCTTTGCAAAGAAAGCACTTCTGGGAGGTAAACCCACTCCTCATGAGGTGGGATTCTTGGAGATGATTCACTGGTGCCTAAGTTGGTGAGAGACAATCACCTTAGAAAGTACAGATTTTAAATAGCTCAAGTTCAAATGAACACTCTTTTTTTTTTTTTTTTTTTTTTTTACCCTACCTAGATCATTACCTTGGGGCCCCATATCAGATTCTCCCTGTATTTATTTAAATTGCTTTTGAAATGTTAATCACCGCATGTTAATAAACAAAGTAATCATCCTCGATGTTCCTTATGGGTTCTATTTATTAAAGGGAGCTGTTATTACTCATGATTTCACAAGGAAACAGGAGATCTCTGAGCAGGCTAATATGCTTTTCTTATGAAATTAAGGAAGACATTTTCCTGTTGCATAATCAGTAAATTAGAAACGGGATTATCACATTGCAGGGAAAGGTGCTGGAACAACTTCTCGCTGGATCTGATTAGTGCATTCACAGCGAGTGCTTTCTCTTGGAAGCTTTTCTGGAGGGAGGGCTTATCAAAAGAACTCGGGCACCATTTGGCAAGTTGCACCAAAGTGTGCAAACCCAGCGAGTGAGAGGCAGGGACCCTGTCGTGTCCCCCAGATGAGCTTCCATGAGACCAGGGGCAGCTCCCCACCCCCACGCCCACCGCCTGCCCTCTGCACATCTGCACGGGGGGCCTGTTGTTGCACCCACTCCGGTGGCACCAGTGAGTGACATCTCCTTTGGCCAAGCAGACAAGAGCCAACCCAGGGAACCAGAAAGCTCTGGGAGAAGCTTGACAGGCTGCAGCTGGTGAGGAGAGGCAGCAGGGAGCAGGACCTCTAGCTCAGAGCCGGGTCCTGAGGACCCTTGTCAGGAAAGCTGGTTCCAAGTGCCCCAAAGGTGTGACCTCATGACCTTTCTTTGGCATGCCCTTCCTGGGCCTTCTTAGGGTAAGAGGTATTGGTTCTGATCCCCAACAAAGGACCCCCATCATTTTTATTCCCTGCTCCTACTTCCTGATGATCCTTGATTTCAATCTCAGCATAGAATCTTTTCACCAAATGGGGTCCCAAACAAGGGAGCAAGGAGGGACCTCACTTCTGTAATGGGATCTGTAGTCAAATACAGAAGGGACCTCCCCAAGGAGGCAGCAAGGGCAGAGCTGTTAGAGGCCAGGCCCAGAGGCTGGCGAGAGGCAAAGATTTCAGTCAGAGTTGGTGGGAGATGTCAGGGGAGGGGGACCT
Source organism: Urocitellus parryii (assembly GCF_045843805.1). NCBI lineage: Eukaryota > Metazoa > Chordata > Mammalia > Rodentia > Sciuridae > Urocitellus > Urocitellus parryii. The sequence continues at coordinate 127,470,880 of NC_135537.1, read as the reverse complement.
TGGTGACTTATTCACTTTTACTAGTGACCAGTAGTTGGAAGCCAGAAAGGAGGGTCTCAAGCTCCATGGGGCATTCGACTCGGTGACCTTAAATTTCTTTTCCAGTCCCTTGAGTCTGATTCTGGGCTTTTAAGATTCACTTAGGCATTTACTCATGGGCAGAGCCATGGTGTGGACAGAACATGGGCTTTGACATTGGGCAGCCCTGGGTTTAACGCCACCACTCCCAGCCGTGTTGCCTTGGGTCTGTCACTTCTTCAAGCCATTTGTCCTCATCTACAAAAGGAGATACCATCTCTCTACTGAGGTTGTAAATAGTTACAGACGGAAGAACGTTGGGTCACCTCTCAGTCGGCCAGAGCTGCTACAACAGAAGACCATAGACGCAGTCATTTACAAGCAACAGGAATTGATTTCCACGGTTCTAGAGGCTGGAAAGTTTAAGGTCAAGGCACCAGCAGATTCAGGGTCTAGTGAGGGACTGTCCTTCAGAGATGTGGCCTTGTGTGTGTGTCTAGAGGGGTCTGGGTCCAACAGATATATGAAAAAAAAATGTCCAATATTGTTAGCAATTAGGGTAATGCAAATCAGAACTGCTCTGAGATTTCATCTTACTCCGTTAGAAGGACAGTCATTAATAATATCAACAATAACAAATGTTGGAGAGGATGTGAAGAAAAAGGAACAATGTTGCACCATTGGTGGGATTGTAAATGAGTATGACCACTATGGAAATCAGTATAGAGGTTCCTCAAAAAGGTAGGCATGAATCCACCATATGACTATACCAGCTATACCACTCCTTGGTATTTATCCTGGAGAATTGAATCATACTATAGTGATCCATGCATACCCTTGTTGATAGCAGCACCATGCACAATAGCCAAACTGCGCAACCAATGGTTGAATAGATACAGAAAATACGGTCTCTATACACAATCGAGTTTTATTCAGCTATAAAGAAGAATGAAATTATGTCATTGGCAGGAAAATGAATGGAACTTGAGAACGTTATGTTAAGTGAAATAATCTAAACTCAGAAAAATAAAGGTTGTATGTTTTCTCTCTCATATGGAAACTAGAGAAGAAAAAAGGAAAAGAAAGGTGGGGGTGGATCTCATAAAACTGAAAGATGATCAGGAGGGTGGAGGGAGGGGACCAAAGGGAGAGAGGAAGGGAAAGGGGAAATACTAGAGAATGATATTAGTCAAATTGTACTATTATATTATGTGCATGAAAAAATATGTAACAGTGAATCCCACCACTATGTACAACTATAATACATCAATATAAAAGTATAAAAAAGTAAAATAAAAGAATAAAAGGGGTCTAGGTGGCACACACCTGTAATCCCAGTGTCTCAGGAGGCTAAGGCAGGAGGATTGCAAGTTCAAGGCCAGTCTGGACAATTAAGTGAGACCCTGTCTCAAAATAAAAAGGGCTGGGAATGTAGCTCAGGGGTACAGTGCCTGTGGGTTCAGTCCCCAGTACTGCATAAAGAAAAAGAAAAGGAAAAAAAAAAAGAAAGAAAACAATAACAATAACAACAACAACAACAACAAAATCACACACACACACACACACACACACACACCAAAATAAATAAACGGACCCTAGCCCCATTCATGAAACTGCAGCCTTCATTGTCTAATCTTTGCTAAAGGGTCCACACTGGGGATTAGATTTCAGAAACCATAAATATGGGGCATTTGGGCCACAGGTTCCCAAGCACCCCCTGTTGTTGACAAGCAGCTGTCCTCCAGTGACAAAGAGATTAGACCTCTTCCAGCCCACAAGCTTGGCTTTTGCAGGTGGGTGCTGCTCAGGCACATCTATGCATCAAGGGTTCTAGAGGCAGAAACACAACTTGAAGAGCAGAAGGATTCCAGTATTCAGGTGTCCCAAGAGAAATATCCCAAGAGAACTTCAAAGAGACTTTGCCACATGGGCCCAAGAGACCACTGAGCTTGTCACACCAGATGCCCTCCTCTTGGCCTCTGGGAGGGACAGAGTTTCTGGCTTTACTTCACCAGGGTGGAAGGTGACCAGGTGTGATGGGAGGGAGCTCCCCCTGGTGGTCATGATCACCATGAAAAGGAGGGGCCGGGTAGGGGTGTTGCCGCCCACCGGATGCGCTCCTCCCAAGGTTCTGAGCCTGCTCTCCAAGCCTGGTCACCTCTTCTTATTTTTTTGAGACAGGGCCTCGATAAGTTGCCCATCCTGGCCCCAAACTTTTGATCCTCCTGCCTCAGCCTCCCAAGTAGCTGGGATTACAGGTGTGCACCGCCAACATACCCAGCTCCTTCATGCAAGACCTCTGATGTATTTGACCTGCTCCAATATTTTCTTTAAAGAAAAATTACATTTCTTGCCAGTACTTAAACATCCTATGTGACATAAAAATTCTCAGTTGGCTAGAGCAGTTTACAAAATAAGCAAAAGTCTGTGCCCTTATGTGCTCATGGTCTGATGGGGGAATAGGAACTTAAATTCCGAAGCATGTGGAGACAGGGCAAGTCACACCTACGGGAAGTCAGATAATGCTGTTTCATAGGCCACTTAAAGGACATTGGCTTCTACTTTGAGTGCGTAGGAAGCCGCTGCAGAGTTCTGAGGAAGTCAAGGTCATGACCTTATTTACTGTGTCGCTGGTCAAGGGCAAGGGAAGAGCCAGAATGCCCGTTAGAAGGCTGTTGTTCTAATTCAGGTGAGAGATGAGGGCACTTGTACCAGGATCGTGTTGGTAGAGGTGATTAGAAGGGACTGCTAATCACCCCCTGCACAAAGAGTCTTCCTCCCCGCATTTCTCCTGACTTCTGCTCCCATCCATGCAGAGGTCTCTGAGTTGTAGCCCCTTCCATTCACTAGAAGGAATGGTTCTCCCTCAGCTTCTCCACAGAGGGGTGACCGCCCCTACCCATGTTCTGCAGTCTCAGGGGGTCATCCACCAGGACCCAGATTACCAGCTCTGGACCCTCAATGTTTTGAAGATTCAAGCAAATGCTAGACCTCAGTGTGATTGACAGAGAGCTCACAGTCTTGTTAGAATATCTTCTCTCACTCAATGTTGCTAATGAATCAGGCTCCCAAAGGTTTCTAGGGTTTTCTGTGTACTATTCGATTGCCTTAGAATGCAGTTGGCCTTTGTTATCCATGAGGGATATTCCCTAAGACCTCAGGGGAAGTCTAAACCAAGGACAGGATGGAACCCTATATATATATATATATATATATAAAATGTGTTTTCTCCTCCTCCTCTTCCTCCTTCTTCTTCCATTTTTTTGGGGGGGTGCTGGGAATCAAACCCAGGCCATTATGTATGCTAAGCCCTGATTGACTACTCTTCACCATTTCCCCCACAAGGTTCCCATAAACCGTGATCTTAGCCATCTTTGCATGCAGGTAGTGTCTGTCCCCAGCCACCGCTGTGCACTCCATCACCTATGCCCAGGATCATTCTCTTCCCCGCCCCAAACACTCCTGAGCCTTTCTGTGGTGCCTCTGCCTGGTGCAGGATTCTTTTTGCAAGTTTGTGTGTGTGGGGTGCTGGGGATTGAACCCAGGGCCTTGTGCATGTGAGGCAAGCATTCTACCAACTGAGCTATATCCCCAGCCGGTGCAGGATTTTTAATCCTCCTTTTACAGTGGATCCCTGGGGGAAAGCCTTCTCTACCCTGCCCACCCCTCATGTGATCAGCTCTCTGCCACATTCTTTTCCCTTCATGCACCTTTCCCAATGCATTTCTTTGGTTACTCCACTGGGTTTGATTCTTAGCACCACATATAAATAAATGAATAAATTAAAGATTTTTTTTAAAAAAAATAAATGGACATTAAGGCACAGTGAAGGCATATGTTCTGATATGGCCACCATGAGCTCTCCAATCCTGGGAGCTCTTATTATAATGTAACCTCAACATCTATCAGAAAGTGGAGTCTATGGTCCTTTCCTTTCAAATTTGGAGAGATTTTGTGGTTTTTGTTTTGCTGTTTGTTTCTTAGTACTGGAGACGGAACTTGCCTGCTAGGCAAGTACTCTATCACTGAGCTACATCCCAGGCCTTTTACATTTTATTTTGAGATAGGATCTTACTAAAGTACTGGGACTGGACTTGAACTTGCAATCCTCTGGCCTCCACTTCTTCCCAAGCAACTGGGATTACATGTGTGTGCAACCATGGCCAGCTAGGTGTACTTTTGCACCTGTCGGACCAAGGGAAGAACAGAAAGGTCGTAACAAACCATATGGCTAGCACTTGACCCTGCAATACTCCAGTCATGTAAGAAGTCTGTTGCCTTGGAGGCTGCCATGCTGTGGGGAAGCCCAAGCGCCCCAACCTGGAGAGACCTCTGCTTGAGGAGAGATGTCTACTCAGCCTCCATCTGCTATAGCCACTCTCCAATTGCAGTTAACAGGAGACCAGTCGCCAGAACAGATGGACTGGGACTTTCCTAAACTCCTGACCTGCAGAAACAATGAGAGATAATAAAATAACTTGTTGTTTTAAACCACAAGAATTTTGGGGTGATTCATAACACAGCAAGAGACTATTAGAGTAACTTTTTTTTTGGTACCAGGAATTGAACCCAGGGGTGCTTAACCACTGAGCCAATATCCCCATCCTTTTTTTATATTTTTATTTAGAGACAGGGTCTCACAAGGTTGCTTAGGGCCTCACCAAGTTTCAGAGGCCGGTTTTGAACTCTGGATCTTCCTACCTCAGCTTCCCGAGCTGCTGGGATTACAGGCTACTTGAGTAACTTTTGAGTTCTAGGAACTAAAAATCTATTTGGAAAGTCAAGAAGTGAGTGAATTTAACCAAGTTTGTTAGATAGAGCCTGCAGTTTCTGGGTAACTAAGTCTCAAACTGAGAAGTCCTATTGATGTAAACAGACTCACCTGTGTTCCCTTTTACCCTCCCCCTCCTTCCTTAGCCCTAACCCCTAACCTTGCCTCTATTCTTCAAATGCTGGACTCCCATTCACGACAGGACAGAGACTTTCTCAGATTCCCAACCTGATCGGGTTTTAATTTAACAGGCTACCCACGATCTCCCCCATTTCACTTTGGATATAGGGAGGGGAGTAGTGTCGAGGATGTTTAGATCACAAATCCCTAATCCTGGCCTCTGGGCTGTTGGCAATAGTCATCCCATAAATTTCCAGCAAGAGACACATTGGCATCATTAAACCCAAGATATCACAGACTCAGACACATGCAAAGAGGGCAGGGCTGAGAGAAGGGGTGCTATTCATCAAAACCTCATCATCAATTCAAGTCGAAGAACTGAAAAAGAAAACAAAACGTGGATACTTCCCAGATCCAGCAGCTGGACCTCTCCCCGAAACCCCGAAATCACTGCAGCTCCACTCAACATCTGGGAGAGAATAAAAAATAATAAAGATTTTAAAAAAGAACAGACGCTGGGTAATTACCAATTGAAGGGCGGATCGGGAATATAAATTTTCTGAGAGCCTAAAGACAGAAATATACATTGGCACAGGAGTCTGAGGACGGTGGGTTTCACGTGCTTCTTCATGACCACTGTCATCGAGTTAGCCAAATGCACTTTCTCAGCCATGAACATAATTATGTTCAGGTTGACATGATCTGAATGAGGGTTACTGAATTTTTATGTACTCGCCATCAGCAGTGCAGTACAATGTCCAGAAGGATTTTGATGCTGAGAAGCAGCACAGAAGAGCACAGAAGGATGTTGCTTATTTATTAGTTTTATTGAGATCGGGTCTCGCCATGTTGCCCAGGCTGATCTCAAACTCACAAGTTCAAGTGATCCTTCCGTCTCCCTGTCCCAAGCAGCTGAGTCCGCAGCATGTGGCAGTACACCCAGCTAAGAGTGTACTTTAGAGCTGGGTTTAAGACCTCATTTACGTCCTATCTCTTCCGTTCATCAATTGTGTGACACTGGGTATTATTTTATCTTCTAAATTTGTGGAGAGATCTGTAAGTGGAGATGAAATGTACCCCACAGAGTTTCCGTGAGGATTAAATTAGATAATCTATCTTCAAAACTCGAGCCACACCACTTTCAGCTCCTTTACCTGTGAAATGGGAACAGCACTGTGTCACGGGGTTATGTGTGTTGTGAGGATATTCAAGTGACTCTTGGTGGCAAAGTAACAAAAAGTGAGACTTACCGTAGCTTTCACATGACAGGTATTGCCTTGTTCTAGTTAATGAGAAGGCAGGAAATCCTGGGCAGGGTCAATGATATCAGTGATCAAGGCATGGAGTCCAAGTCTGTAAAAAAATCATGAGGTTCTTCCCTCATAGTAACAAGATGGCTGCTTTAGCTCTAAGCATCACATCTTCACACACTAGACTATCCAGAGCATGAAAGGAGAAGAGCTGTTTATCAAGCATCTCTTTTATCAAGGAGGGAACACTTCTCAGACACCCCACCCATAGATTTCTCTTCCTTTCATTGGCTGGAAATAAGCCATGGTGATCTTTTGCTGGAAAAGAGCTTGGAGAGATGAATACCTAGCATTTCCCAAAACTAACCTGGAGATCTGCCTTCAGCAGCAGGAAAGAAGGGAGAGAAGAATGACTTTGGGGAGATAGAAACACGAGGTCTGCCACTGACCCATTAGTCAATGGGGGTCGTGTTTATTGAGCATTTACTGTGTGGGGGGCGGGTTTTTCCTTTCCTTCACATGCACCATCGCATTTTATCCTATTAACAATCCGATGAGGAAGGACTACTTGTTTTAAAATTTTCAAAAATTTATTTTGCAGTCCTGGGGATTAAACTCAAGGTCACTCTACCACTGAGCTACATCTCTAACCCTTTTTATTATGATTTTTAAAAATTTTGAGACAGGGTCTCCATAGGTTGCTGAAGTTGGCCTTGATCTTGTCATCCTCCTGTCTCAGCCTCCTGAGTTTCTGGGATTATAGGTATGCACCACCACACCCACCTTGAAGAAAGACTATTTTTTTTTAAAGAGAGAGAGAGAGAGAGAGAGAGAGAGAGAGAGAGAGAGAGAGAGAGAATTTTTTTTTAATATTTATTTTTCAGTTTTTGGTGGACACAACATCTTTGTTGGTATGTGGTGCTAAGGATTGAACCCGGCCGCACGCATGCCAGGTGAGTGCGCTACCACTTGAGCTACATCCTCAGCCCAAGAAAGACTATTTTTATCCTTATTTATATAAGAGGAAATTGAGGCACAGAGAAATTAATAAACTTGCTCAAAGACTTTGCACAACTAGTGAGATGGGGCCAACTTATTTGCCTCCGAGTCCCATCAGATCAAGTCTTCAAATTAGGGCGAAAGCAGAGGCTCTTGTCATTTCCAAGGTTAAGTGGGTTTGACTTCCTATTTGCTTATCATCAAATCTTCTTCTTTTTAATGGTGATTGAACACAGGGGTGCTTTACTGCAGAGCTACGTCCCCAGTCCTGTTTTTATTTTGAGACTGTTGTTAAGTTGCTGAGGCCGGCCTCAACTTGGAGATCCTCCTGCCTCAGCTTCCTGAGTTGCTGGGATCTCAGGGGTGCACCACCTTGCCCGGCCCACGACTTGCTATACTAATTCTGCTGTCTGATTCTTCCCTGCAACACTCAAGCCTGCTGCATGGGGCCACCTATGTCACATGAAAGCAGTTTTCTGAACCATTGTTTTTCATTATCAGAACCCCCCACCAGTGAAATGTTAATCCCCCAGACACACTTTATACCTGTTTATATATTATACACTTACCTGTGCATATATCGTTCATTCGTCTGTACTTTACACCCGTAAGATGTAAGATTTTTCACCTCCCAAGGACCAATTGCTGTCTCTTTATTGGTGACCATGCCCCCTGTTGAGAATGTATTTCCCCAAAAAATGAGTTCATTTTCTACTGATCAGCAACAAGATCGTCCACAAGTTTGTCTCAGTCTCTTTCTGCTGCTATAATAAAACACCACAGACCGGGGAATTTGTAAACAATAGAAGTTTTCTTCTCACAAGGCTGAGGCTGGCAAGTCCAAGGTCCAGGCTTCAGGAGATCCAGTGTCTGGCCAGGGCTTGCTCTTTTCTTCCAAGATGGTGCCTCTTGCCAAGTTCTCACATAGCAAATGGGCAAAAAGGGGAAAACTGGGCTCCCTCAAGCCCTTTTACAATGGTGCTAATCCCCTTTTAAGGGATGACCCATGTGGAGCCCTCATGAGCTAATTACGTCCCCAAGGGTCTGCCTCTTAATGCCAACTTGAGGGTTAAGTTCCAACATAGGAATCGGGGGTGGGACAACAATAATCAGAACATAGCAGCTGTGTTCGAAGGCATCTTTCGTAAAGCAATTATGTTGTTCTAAGGGAATGTTTTCCTTGATTTTGCTATGATTTGAATACTGGTGCCATTCTCCAAAGTCTATATGCAAAGGCTTGCTCTGCGAGGTGGCAGTATTGGGAAATGCTGTGGAACCTTGAAGAAGTAAGATCTACCCCAGTCACCATGGCACACGCCTGTAATTCCAACTACTGGGAGGATAAGGCAGGAGGATGGCAAGTTTAAGGCCAGCCCAGGCAGCTTAGTGAGACTCTGTCTCAAAATAAAAAATTAAACAGGCTGGAGGTACAGGTTGGTGGTAGAGTGCTTGCCTGGCATGTGTGAGGCTCTGGGTTCCATCTCTAGGATGGCTTAAAAAAAAATAGTGAGGCCTAGTAGAGGCGGGATTGTGCACCCTGCCTGTCTTCTCCCTCTCTGTTCCTGGATGTGCTCCCATCATTGCCATGGCAGAGCAATGGGGTCAGTTCCTTGGATCCTGGACATTAACCACCCAAACTGCGAGTTAAAAGAATCCTTTTTAAAACTAAAGTTAGCCTGCCACAGGCATTTTGTTGTAGTAACGCCAAGCTTATTTAATACAATTCCTTTAGTCTGGTGGCCCTGGTGGTGTAGTGTCTGCGTGGATGGTTGGAAGGTTGAGGCACAAAGAAGGGGCGTGGCTAAGGAAGACCCATAAGTCAGTGGCCGCGTGAGTTACCTATTGCTCTGTAACAATCACCCCCAGACTTGGTGGTACCCATGTTATCTCACCATTTCTGTTGGTTAGGAATCTTCGTGAGGTTGAGCTGGGTCCTCAGAGGAGTCTCTCCTAGGCTGCCGTTGAGGTCTCCGTCTGAGGCTGGGACGTCAGCCAGCCCGAGGCTCCCAGAAGATCTGCTTCCAAGCTCACTCCGTGGTGCTGGCAGGATTCACTTCCTCGCTGGCTGTTGAGTGCAGGATGGGCTCAGTTTCTTGTCCTGGAGACCTTTCCATGGGGTTGCTTGCTTCATCAGGGAAAGAGAGAGAGGGAAAGAGAAGGAGGGATGGGGAGAGAAGCAGGAGGAGAGAGGCAGAGAGAGAGTGTGAGCAAGATCAAAGTCAAAGTCAGAAGCATTGGCCTAGCATGGTGGCCAATCTTCAGTCAGGGAAAAGACAGGCCACAGGAAGGGTGGACGGACCACACTGGGCCAGCAGCTGGGGACCTGTCAATAAGGCAAAGCCATGGGCCAGGATCAGGAAGGGAGCATGGAATCAGGGATCTGCTGGAGCCAGAGTTCTAAGCAAGGCGTTGGGGTGATCTTGTCAAGAAGGATGCCCAGGATCCTGGAAACCAAGCAGCCCAGGTGGCAGAGATGAGACAGGACAGCAGGAAAATTCTTAGAACAAGGTCATGGCTCTCAGCTAGGAAGCCCCTTACACACCAGCTCTCTGATGAAAAATGGCCCTCAGGACTGGTGGGTCCAGGGTCTGGAGGTGGGAGCAGCTATCCTCTTTGGGCAGCTCTGAGCAGCCATGAGGCAAAAGCTCACGGCAGATGGGAAACAGCATGAAGAAGATTCTAGCAACAGGCAGGCAGACTTCAAGTCTCAGCCAAGCTATGGGCTAGTTGCATGATGCTGGGTGAGTAATTGACCTTCTCTAATAGTCCTCAATGCCTAGTGAGGCTGAGAAGATGAAGTAGGACACCAGAATCTCTCCGTACAGTGTCTGCTGCACAGCACAGACACTCAGTAAACATTTATGATTGGTGTTATTCTTATAACATAAAGCAATGTATTCTGAAAGGAAAATGAGTGCATTCCTTAACCTCAAAAACCACGGCAATAGGAAACCCCATCTTTTCTGATTTGGAAGGTGCCAACGCAAGATCCAACTCAGCCTCATATTTACTAATAAAGGACAGCAGGCAAGGTGAGACCCGCAGATATTGGACAGCTATTTCATGTCAGATATTGAGCAAAGTGCCTTAGAGAGCTAACTTCAGAGCCTCCTCTCGACTCACACTTAAGATAGATGTTGTTATTCCCATCTTACAGAAAAACGCAACAGAGATTCAGAAAGGTCTCTGTTGAAGGTCATGCAGAGAGAGAGAGAGAGAGAGAGAGAGAGAGAGAGAGAGAGATTTGACGTGAATACAGGAAAGCTGGGTTCAGAAGGCCAAGGACTAGTAAAGACCATTGGATAGAGATGTTAACTAGAGCCTAGCAGCTTACTAAAGAAACAGAGGAGCTAGGAAGTGAGTCCAGGTGGCAGACAACATGACAGAAGGCACCTGTGACTCAGTCAACTCTCAAGGGCAAGCGCATGATGTTTCCACCCATAGCCTTTCGGGAAAGGAGGCCGATTCCTTGTTAGGGAATCAGAGGCAGAATCCACCATAGCAGGGCACCAAGACAATAATATGCTTGACCTTATGATTACATATCCGTTCTCTATTTTGGACCATCCTTCTTGACTTCCCCTGACACCTTGCTTGGAATTCATCAGCTCTCGATTCCATGCTCCCTTCCTGGTCCTGGCCCATGGCTTTGCCCTAATGAGAGCCCCCTGGCTGATCACCTGGTTGTTGTCCACCCATCCTACCTAGACCATAAATGGCTTGACATTTGTGACATGTATGACGGACAGACTTAGTTTTCCACATAGCGACCTTCACAGCAGGTTTCTGGGCTTCCCTAGAGAGTTTTGTTAAGGAGAAAAATCATTCTCCAACCACCATTTTTTTAGACACCACATTTTCATCAAAACACCCTCCATGGATGAATGTCAATGTCAATTGTGGCTACAGCAGTCAAGGTTCTTAGTTGTAGAAAAAAAAAAGTTTAAGCAGAAAGGGATTTACTGCCAGGTATCCTATCATTTGCAATATTTCCAGGAAGGCGAGAGAGCCAAACTTGCATGTCACACACAGCCAGGAAAAGTGCAGCCAGCCAACCCCATGATGGTTTTAAATTCTGTCATAGAAGACGTCTGATAGTTTCTTCTAAGTAATATGGAGGTGAGGAAGAGCATGTGTGGGTATGGATGAAAAAAAACTGACCACAAGTTAAGAAATATTGAGGCTGGAACATGTGCATAAGACTCCCTTTAACAAGACTATTTTGCTAAAACAAATGTATCTGTTGATTTTTAATTAATTCATTTATTGTGTGGGTATGTGTGGGATGCTGGGGATCGAACCCAGGGCCTTGTCCTTGCTATGTGAGTGCTGTCCTACCAAGCCACATCTCAGTCCCCCAAATAGGTTTATTGAGATATAATCTGTATACCTTAAGGTTCACGCAAGTATACCATTCAATGATTTTTTTTTGTAGTTTTTATAGAGTTATCATTGCCACAATCTAAATTTAGAACATTTTTATTGTTCCCCAAAGAAACTCCATTCATATTAGAAGTCACTCTTCATCCCTCCTTTCCTCAGCCCCTGGCAACCAGTGACCTATTTTCTATCCTTACAGATTTGCTTATTCTGGACATCTCATGGGAATGGAAAAATACAAACTGTCGTCTTTCATGACTGGCTCTTCTCACTTCAAATGTTTTTCCAGGTTCATCCGTGTTGTAGCATGCACGGGTACTTTGTTCCTTTTTTAATTGTTAACTTAGGTGGACGTATGTTTACATTTTGTGATGGGCATTTGGGTTGTTTCCAGTTAAGAGCCATTATGAATAATTTGACTATGAACATTCATGTAAGAATTTCTGTGTGGACATTGTTTTACTTTTTCTGGGGGAATTCCTGAAAGTGAAAATGGCAGGTCATCAGGTAACTCCATGTTTAACATCTGGAGAAACTGGTAGACTGTTCTCCAAAAGTCATGTATGAGGATTCCAACTTGTTCACACTCTTACCAATACCTGATACATAACCCGTCTTCTGTAATTTTAATTTAATTTTTGGGATACTGTGAATTGAACCTGGACCTCATGCTAGGCAAGCACTGTACACCAAGTGACATCCCCAGGCCGATATTATTTATTTTTTTATTGTGGCAAAATACATATACCATGTGCTATTTTAAGTATTTTTCAGAGTACAATTCAGTGTACAATTAAGTACATTTGGAATATGGTGTAATCTCCACCACTATTTCCAGAACTTTTTCGACATCCAAAAAGAAACTCTGTACCCTTTAAACAATAACTCCCCTTTCTCCTCTCTCCCTAGTTCCTCTTTCTGTGTCTATAAATTTGCCTCTTCTAGGTATCTGACATAAGTGGATATAACATTTGTACCTTTGTATCTGGCTTATTTCATGAAGCCTAATGCTTCCAAGGGTCACCCATGTTATAGCATGTGCCAGAATGTCATTTCATTTTATGACTAAATCTATTCCCTGTTAGGTACCTATCACATTTTATCCGTTCTTCTGTTGATGGATACCTGGGTTGGTTTCACCTTTTGGCTGTAAGGAACAATGTCGCTAAAAAACATGGGTGAAAAAAATATCTGAGTTCCTGCTTTCAATTCTTCTGGGTATATATATCCAGAAGTGGAATTGCTGGATCATATGGTAATTCTATGTTTAACTTTTTGAGGTACCGCCAAACTGTTTTCCACAGCAGCTGCACCATTTTGAATTCCCACCAGCAATGCACAAGGGTTCCAATTTCTCCACATCCTTGCCAACACTTGCTATTTTTGATTCCAGCCATGCTAGTGGTATCTCACTGTGGTTTTGATTTGCATTTCCCTGATGGCTAATGCTGCAGAGCACCCTTTTATGTGTTTATTATTGACCATTAGCATATCTTCTTTGGGGAAATGGCTATTAAAATTCTTAGCACATTTAGAACTTTTATTTTATTTTTATTTTTTAGAGGCAGTCTCCCTATGTTGTCCAGACTTACCTACAACCTCTAGGTACAAACGATCCTCCTGCCTCAACCTCCCAAGTAACTGTGACAATAGGCATGCCCTACTGTGTGCAAAGCTTACAGTTAGAGTGATTTTTAACTGAGTTGCAGTACTTCTTTATTCTGAATGCAAGTCCTTATCAGGTATGTGATTTGGAATATTTTCCTCATTCTGTGGGCTGTCTTTTCACTGTTTTTGGTGGTGGTGTTTGAAGCACAAAACACTTTAATTTTGATGAAGACCAATTCATCTTTTTTCCTATCATTGATGTTTTTGGTGTCATCGCTAAGGAATTAGTTTTAAAACCAACACTATGAAGATTTACTCTTTTAAGTTTTCTTCTTACAGATTTATCTATTAGAATTAGACCCATGCCCTATTTTGTATTAATTTTTTGTGTATGATATAAGGGTCTCAATTAATTTCTTTTTGTTTATAAATTAGTCTTTTTACCTTTGTATATGTTGAGTCCTTTCCATAATCAAAACTCAGTTTAAGAAAAGATGTGAATGAAATGGCAGAGGCTTGTAATCTCAGTGGTTTAGGAGGCTGAGGCAGGAGGATCGCAAGTTCAAAGCCAGCCTCAGCAACTTAGCAAGGCCCTAAGCAACTTAGAGAGACTCTGTCTCAACATAAAAAATGAAAAGGGAAGGGGATATGGCCCAGTGGTAAAGCACCCCTGGGTTCAAAGCATGGTTTAAAAAAAATAGAAAAGACAATAACAAAAAATTATATAACAGATACAAACAGTTTAATTGATAATGATAACTAAAATAAGAGTGGCCCAAACAAGGTATGTTAATTTGTTTTTATTTTTTATACCTTTATTTATTTATTTAATATCTATTAATTTTTTTAGTTTTCGGTGGACACAACATCTTTGTTTGTATGTGGTGCTGAGGATCGAACCCAGGGCCTCGCACGTGCTAGGCGAGCGCTCTATGGCTGAGCCGCAACCCCAATAGACTGATACGGCAAGTGTGTGATCACTATTGATCCAGGATATTATGATCTGTTTCAACATTCCCAAGTGTAGCTTCTATCGTCATGTTGCTGTAGTCACAATGTCACTGTTGGGGCATCATCCAATACCTCTGAGCAGGAAGGAGACACCTGCAATGCCAATTTGAAGACATAAACCTACAACTCATTGACTGCCCCTATGGTGGGGAAGCTGGGTGTATGCTTGAAGTGATGGCTGTGGGAGGGAAGGTGCTGTATTAGTCAGGACATGCTGCTATGACAAAACATCATAGACTGGATGGCTTTAAACAACAAACATACGAATCAGCGTAAGGGCTCTGACATTAAGTTCAATGACCTTTGCCTGGATTTCAAGTAGCAGTGCATCAGACTGTGGGAAGAGATTGGCAGTTGTCCACTCCATAGCCATTCATCAGTGTTCTTAGTGCAAATAGAATTGTGGCATTATGAGCCCAGGATTGCCAGAGTTTCCAAGTTTTGAAGGTTTTGAAGTCTACATGTTATACAAGTTCCCCAGATTTTTCAATGTTGGCAACCAATGAAAAAAAAAAATCAAGTTTAACCTGGCCTGAGCCAAACCCATCAGTGGTCTCCTTCATCTCTGGGCAGCTCCTTGGCCCCCTCTACTTTCTGGTGAACATTAGAGCCTTTTAAACACCTGTAAATTCCTCCATGTGGCTCTGAGCCAGTGGGTGGAAGTCACGAGGAAGTAGGTTTTTGGCTCAACTTGAGGAAGAACTCCATCCGCAGAGCTGTCAAAAACAGAAGGAGCTGCCTGAGGAGGTAGGAAGTTCCCTGTCGCTGGAGGTGTCTAAGCAGATGCTAGAGAACAGCTTGGCAATGATTTCGAAGGTCTTCTCAACTCTGAGAGGCTCCGAGGCTGTAAGAAAATTACTGTGATGACTCCTGCTGCTGTGATGATTGGCTGAGAGGGGGACCTTGTAGGAGGTGAGATCCTGCACATCTGGACCACTAACGACGCGGTAGCCCACCGGCTGCTGAGCTCCATCCTCCAAATGACAAAGCATTGGGAAATGTCAGATGCCCTTGCCATTGGGATGACCTCTATTGAGTTCGTTTTTTAGAGGAAAGATTTACTTCCCCATTACTTACTAGCATGATTTATCTCTACTCATTGCATTGAGTACCCCACAGGCAGGTGGCTTTTCTTATGGAGGATGATGCATGGTGGTATATTTGACTCATTTATTTGCTCATACTTTCAGGGCTGGCTTCATGGGTGTGCAACCTGTGCAGGAACAAGGAAGGGGCCCTGCACGAAGAAAGACCCCACCCTTGGTTTAAGGCTGTGCTGTCACCATCTTTAAAATGCTCATTTTTGAACAAGGGGGCCCTGCATTTTCATTGTGCATGGAGCTCTGCAAATTAGAGTCATTCCTCCATATTTTACTCAAAATGGATTCAATGTCTAGCAAATGCCAGGCATGAAGGAAACAGAGCCATATTCGCTTTTCTTTTTCTGGGTGGGGGGGCACTAGGGATTGAAGCTAGGGGCTCTTAACCACTAAGCCACATCCTCAGCCCTTTTTTGTGCTTTATTTAGAGACAGGGTTTTGCTAATTGTTTAGGGCCTCTCTGAGTTGCTGAGGCTGGCTTTGAACTTGCAATCCTCCTGCCTCAGCCTCCTGAGCTGCTGGGATTTATAGGCCCAGGCTGCCGTGCAGAACATTCACTGTTCTTATAATGTAATAGGGGACAAGAAGAGGAGTGAAGCTGGGGAGATATGCAACTAATGAGATGGTTCTTTGTAGGGTACTAAGTGCTCACAAGGACATCTATTAGAGAGATCAGGGGTAGAGAAAGCTCTGCAGAGGAACTAAAGCCTGAGCTTCAACTGTTTATTGAAATTCCTTCCTTCCTTCTTTTGTTACAAAATAACTGTAAGCAGACACATGGCTGCATAGAAAGGAACTACATTTCCCAGCATACCCAGCAGTTAGTTGAGACCATATGACCACAGTTCTCACCGATGGAATGAATGGGAATGAATGGACTACTGCAGAGTCTGGGCCTTAGAACATCCTAGTATGCCTCCTCTAACTTCTCTTTTAACTGACTTGCAGGCTGTAATCTGCATGGTAAGGTGACCCAGTTTCAGTCATGCAGGTGGATCAAGAAGAACAGAGCTTCCCACTACCCTGAAGTGCTAGTCTCAGATCTATTACATCAGAAAGGAACTTCCATGCTTTCAGCCACTGCATTATGTGATCTTTTTATTAACCTATTTGACTCAATACAGTGAGTCAATAGGAGTTAGTTTTGTGAAAAAGAGAAGAAAATACAGATTCCAAAGCATCCAGTCCAGGGAGAAGATGGCACATTTAAGGAATGGTTCAACCTGCCTGAAGTGATGGCTGTGGGAGGGAAGGTGCTGTATCAGTCAGGTCATGCTGCTATGACAAAACACCATTAATTGGATGGCTTACACAACAAACATTTCCCACAGTTCTGGAGCATGGAGATCACGGTGCTGACAGATTATGTTCTTGATAAAGATTGTCCTCATGGTTTTCAGATGGTTGTCTTCTAATTGTGCTGTCACATGGCAGGAGGGCAGGGCCATCTAGAGAGGGAGAGAGAGAAAATGAAAGAGAGAGAGAAAGAGAGAGAGAATGAAGGAGGTAGGGAGCTAGTATCTCCCTACCTTTTTTTTTTTTTAAGTATTTTTAAGTATTTTTAAGTATTTTTTTTAAGTATTTTTTTTTTAAGTATCTTTTTTTTTTTTTAAGAAGGGCACTAATGCCATCATTGTGACCCAGCAAACCTAATTTACTCCAGAGGCCCCATCTCCAGATACCACCACATTGAAGGTTAGGGTTTAAACATGTGAATTTTGGGAGTACACAAATAGACAGTCCTTAATATGTGAGAAGAAAGAGGATTGGACTATATCACGGAGGACTTTGTGCACCCAGTTAGGACATCATCCTTTGGGCTATGAGCTAGAGAGCACATAATCAGATTGGCTTTTTTTGTTTGTGGGTTTGAGTTCTAACCTGTGGATTTTAAAATTCATGAAATATTTCAGAAGACTAGTTAAAATATAATGAATACTCTTGAATCCATGGCCTAGCTTAAAAAAAAAATACATTAGAGGTAAAGTACCCAGTGTTCCCGGAAAGATAAGAGTGGAAACAGGACTTGGAGCCCTGAACATGGTAGGGTGTCCTCAGCACCCTGCCGGCTACCGTAGTGTACATACAGCCATAGGCAGGATACAGCCATAGGCAGGTGGGGAAAACCCTTGTGCATTCGGAGAGACAACTCCTTGCTGAGACCAGCCCTGGTGAGCAAGCACCATGGTTCTGAAGTTCATGGGTCTGAGAAGTATGGGAGCTATTCACTGAAACTTCATCTACTGCCCTCCTCTGCTGATTCATGTGCAGCAAAATGGTGTAGTCAAAACAAGTCTGAGATAGGTCTCTGGAAATTTTAAAGTTCTCTGAAGGATATTGAAGGATGTAAGGACACAGGTGGTGCAGCTTCTTTTCGTGCAGCTGGTAGCTAGCTGTGACTTTGAACGAGAAAGGAAAGGATGTTGGGAGGGAGGGAGTGGCAATGTCAATGGTGCAGAAGAAGATTTCATTTCCTGGGCCAGAGCCCAAGATACTAGAGTACAAGTCTGCTTGCAAAGCACAGAATGCCCCAGACATGGGCAAGAATGGGCCAGGCAGGAGATTTTCTAGGGGTATCACAGGGCATTTAAAAAGACTTTTATGAGCTACATAGGGGACAGCTGTTGCTGTTGTCTGATTAGCAGCCTTTTGCTATCCTCTTTTTATTTCAAAAATATTTTTCTATGGTGTTGGTGCTGGGGCTCTCGCCTAGGGCCTCACACATGCAAGACAAGCTCTTTCCATGGAGCTGTCTGTCCTGCCATTCCCCTGTCCTGCCCTCTTTTAACAGCCCCTTTAATTTTGAAGGGAAACCATCCATCTTCCTCCATATGGCCCAAGAGGGTTGAACTCATCCTTTGGCTCCAAGGGTGAGTATCCAACCCAGAAAGAGCTATCAAAATCTCACTGATTGGTTCAGAGTGGGGCACATGATCCTAGTCTGGATCATTGAGAGCTGTCTCTTGGACTTTGTTCAGATGATGAGGAAATGCTTTCTTTCTCTATTAGAGGTGTAAGGATGATAGACTGTTGGCTGGGAGCTGCTACTAGGAGACTGAGCGCTAATGAGACTGAGAATGAATTCAATAAGCAGAAAAGTTGAGCCTAATTGGAGAGGAAGAAATACCTCTCCAAAACTCATTAGCACACTTGGGTTTTGCCCTGTTGGAAGCTAACTCTACCTTTTGGAATTTTCGGTTGAACGAATCTATGTTCTCTCTCTCTATCTGACTGGTTTAGTGTAGTTTCAGTTTCATGATTACCATTTACACTCAGCATTGAGGAATGAATGCAAAAAATTCTTCACGAGACAGACACAAGATGATAGAGACAATGCCCAGTTCTTCTTGGGCTAAAATGTAGGCAACTGGACCAGAACTTTGCTTGTGACCTTACATTCCCAGCTTCCAATATGAAGACTGTGAAGGACTAGATAAGGCAAGATGTTCATGTGACTGAGGAAGAAAACTAAAATTTCATAAGCATCAACTTGGGGGAATGAGTCATGACTGATAGTGATAATGGAAGGCCATATCTTTCTTAAAATAGACTATTTTAATAGAAAGGGAAGTTTGCATAGTCTTATCTGCAAAGAAAGTTCTAAGTGGTCTGTTCATCAATATGGAGAGCTCTGGGGTCAGGGATAAGGAGGACAACCACAAAAACAAAATCTTACTCCACCCCCGGGGCTAAAGGAAGTTTGCAGAGAATGCTTACCTAATGCACATCCCCAAAGACATAAAACAGTTTTTTGGGGGAATTCCAGTTATCTAGACATAAGCTGGATTTCTCATTTTGCTAAAGTTTAAAAAATCTGATAAATTATTAATTTATTTGCTAACAATTTCTCAGAACACAGAAGTAGCAAGGGAAGAAGATCCTCCCTCCCTCCCTCCCTTTCTTTCTTCCTCCTCCATTTCTCACCTTGAATATAAAAGAAAAACATCCTTTTGTGGGAAGTTGATAATACAGTGGTGCAAGAGCAACTGCTTATAAATCTTTTCTCCAAAGATAAGTGATTTGATTCATATTGTGTGCCAGATGCTGGTTAAGTACTTCATAAATAGGCTTCTTTAATCTCCACAGCAATTTAAGAGGTATAATAGAGGAAGATTCTTATTTTGTAGATAAGAAGACTGAAGTTTAACAAAAGCTAAAAAAAAAAAAAAAAAAGAAAGAAAAAAAACCCCAAAATTCCCTGAGATCATGTAGTCAAGTTGATATTAGAGCCAGGACTTGAACTTAGCCATCTGGGCCTCAACTACTACCCTGAACTCTATATTTCCCTCTGTGTAAGTAAATTCCTTATTATAGTATATATTTATAATTTAATGTCTTGTTTTTCTCTTCTACTGAACTTTATTATATTAGCCTTTCCATTATTTTTTAGAAACCCTTGTTTGCTTATTTATTTATCAGACAGGTTCTCACTCTGTTGCCCAGGCTCACCTTGAACTCACAATTCTCTTGCCTCAGTCTTCCAAATAGCTAGGATCATAGGCACAAACCCCACAATGCCTGACTTCAACTCTTTGCTCCTTGACATTGAAATATTTATACATTGTATTGGTCAGCTTTGTCATCACTGTGACAAAATACCTTAGATAAACAACTTAAAAAGAGGAAAGTTTTATTTTGGCTCACAGTCTGAAGCCAGCCTGTGGTTGCTTGGTCACTTTGGGACAGTGGCAACACAGTATATCACAACAGGAGCACGTGGTAGAGGAGGTCCCATTCACTTCAGTGACCTGGAAAAAAAGAGGTGGGGGGGAGAAAAAGAGGGAGAGAGGGTGGTGGAAGGGTCTGAGGCCCACCCATCTGTTATCCCCTTCAAGGTCACACCCCCAATGTATGTATATAAATTCCTCCCTATTCTCTACCTGTTAAAGGTTCCAGCATTTCCCTACAGATCCAACCTATAGCATATATATATGTATAAGTTAGAGAGACTAATCTCAGGGACTTCCATGAACCCACCAAATTCAACTTCAACAAATACCAACCAATCTTGTTTCCTCTGTCCACTCCCCCCACTCTATTACCTAGAGCCAAGAGCAAATATTGTATCATTTCTTTTATGTGAACATATTTCAGAAGGCAATTTTAGTAATACCTTCGTATTACCAGATAATCAGTCTGGGTTCAAATTTTCCAGATGTAAAGAGTACTGTGAAATTTATTCTAAATTTGGTTTCAAGAGAATTGGTAGGTGATGTGGAAGTGAAAGAAACCTTGAGCCAAAAGGACCCTGATATTTTAGAGTTTGCAACAGAAGACAAACAAATAAGATGAATCCAAAATGAGGAAACCAGATTTCAGAAAGATAGTTCCACCTTAAACTGTATCTTCCAAGGGGATAATACTAGTCGCGTGCAAGTATTTACATTTAATTACAATTCAGCAAGATGTAAAATTCCATCCCTCAGTAACCCCATGTAGCTACTAGTTATTGTATTGGATCACATAGATATTGGACATTTCCATCATCATCCCAGAAAGTTCCATAGGCCACAGCTGCTTATCGAATTTAAGAAGGAATTGCATTTGCAAAGGACAAGATATTCGTAAACAAATAGAAACCATGGAAAAACTTGCATTTATAATTGTGAAAGGTCCTAAAGAGTAGGATACAGATTCCAATCCCTGAAGGTAGAACACACGGCTCACTCTCATGCTTATTTATTTAACCACTTTAATTGAACAGTCTCCACTTCACCATGTGCCAACAAGAAGTTTGCTTTATTTTTGTAACTCACTTCCTTTTCGCTAAAAAAACCTTTTTTTTTTCACCCTCAGCCATGGAAAAACTGAAGTTAGTCCAATCTTATAAATATCAGCCCTGTCCAGTCACTTCCAGTTTAAAATCGTTTTCTTCGGGGTAAACATTTCATAACACTCAAATATTTTTATCCTCCATCACCCTTTAGTTCAAGGGCCCCCGGCTCTGAGCTTGGGCATCAGAGGACAGCTCTGTTCTTTGGTGTCCCTTCTCCTCATTCACAGCCACTCTTGCCTGCTCTGGGAGTCCCCTCGTGGGACAGAAAGAAGGAAAGACTTTTCCCTTCTCTGCCAGGCCCTGGGCCTCTCCCTGACCAGGTCCTCTGTGTCATCAGGTCATAGTGCACTTGGTTGGCTCTTCCTAGTTGTCCCAGATAGCATTGTGCTGTGATGTCAAGCTTGATATAGGTGTTGACCCAGGTGTCGTGTCTGTCTCCCAGGTCCTAGGCCAGGTGGAACTTCAATGGCTGGCAGACAAGTTTTCAGAGCCTCAACTACCCCAACCTCCAGCCCCCTTTCCTGCCCCACTGGCATGGGTTTGCTGAGCCAGCCCACCTCTGTCTATGATGCTAGCTCCTCTTCTGTGCTCAGGTGTGCCACAATTGCTTCAGGGAGCTGCTGGTGCTGTGTGATTCAAACAAAAGAGAGGCTCCAGGCCCAGGTTCCAGCATCACTTTTTAACTTCAAAGCTACTTCCCTAGGGGTCCTCCAGTTTTGATGGATAGGTGAAGATTCCCCCTCTTGTAAGGGATGGGGGGAGAGTTGAAAATATAACTACTTCATAAGGAACTCTGCTGCCTCTCAAAGAAGACCCCTCATCTCTTTTTGTCCCCCACCTCTGTTTTCTTTCATCTTTTGAGAACTAAAATCCATTAATATGTTTAGATGCGTGTATGGATTGTCTTTTTATGTTTTTATGTATTCATTCATTTTTTTGTAGTGCTGGATATTGAACTCAGGTCCTTATGCATGAGAGGCAAATGGTCTACCACTTTGCTACACCCCAACCCTGGTTGTCTACGTGAGGCAGATCAAATTACCCCAGGATTTAGCAGCTTAAAATAAACACTGATTGTCTTTCACCGTTTTGGAGGATCTGGAATCCAGAGTGGTCTCCCTGGGTGGTTCTGGCTGAAGGTCTGATGGGTCACGGTATCTCAGCTGGGGGCTGTGTTACCTGAAAGCTGGGGACTGGGGCTGGAGGTCCACTTCCAAGATGGAGCCTTCTCACAACGGCTGGCTGGAAGCTTTACTTCCTGGCCACATGACCTCTCCCTAGAGCTGCTCATAGGCTCATGAAATGGCAGCTGGTTTCCCCCCAGAGCAGCGGATCTGAAAGACAGAACAATGAAAATGAAAGACTCAGAAAGTGACATGCCCTGATATAATGTGGAAGAGAATCACACAAGGGCAGGAAGAATAAGAGATACCAACTCAGTCTATGAACTGCCATACGAGAGGTTCGTGGACCATAAAAATCTAACCTTCGAAAGGGGATCCTATTGAGTGGAGACTTTTGGAATTTAGCCAACCCATTTTCTCTGGGCATGAGCATCTCCAGGGAAGACCTAGAAAGAGCCTTAGTCTTTGCAGCAAAATTACTCTTGTTATTATATTTATAAAATGACCTTTTCCCTGGGCATGGTGGCACACACTTATAATCCTAGCTAGTCAGGAGGCTGAGGCAGGAGGATCACGGGTTTGAGGTCAGCCCAGGCAACTTACCGAGATCCGGTCTCAAAATAAAATAAATAAATAAATATAAAGGACTTGGGATGTAACCCAGTGGTACAGTGCTTGCCTAGCATGCATGAGGCCCTGGGCTTGATTCCCAGCGCTGTGACATATAATTAATTAATTAAAACAGACAAAATAATCTTTATTACATAAGTATAAGGTATAAAGTACCACCATTAGTTTAAGCAAACAGTCCCAGTGTCTTAGAAGCTGCCGCCTCCTCTCTGGTAACCGCTATTGGTGGATTTTGTGATTATCATTCCTTTGAATTTCTTTATACTGTGTCAATAAATGAATTACCTACAGAACTTATTCAACACATTATCTAGTTGGGGAAATTTCCTTTACATAAGTGAAATCAAGCTGCATCTTCTCTCCTGTGATTGTCCCCCACCCCAATTATGTTTGTGAACTCCATCCTCATTCTGGGTATAGCCACAATGACTTGCCTTTCGCTCTGATAAAATATGTCACCGTGGGAGTGCCCTACCTGTCAGGCATTCTTCCCACGGACTTTGGGAAACTTCTGTGTTCTTGAAATGGTGCTACAAACTATGCTACTGTGAACATCCTGGGTGATGTCATCCAGAGCGCACCTGCTAGTGGTCATTCCTAAACTTGACTGCACACTGGAATCACTTGGGGCTCTTTAAAAACTATTGATGTTTCTTTAGAGAGTGGCTTATTTCACTTAGCATGATAGTCTCCAGTTCCATCCAATAGCTAACCCATAACAAGGGAGGGCAGGGAGGCAAAGTATAGAAGTTCACTGGATTAGACAAAGGGCAATGAAGGGAAGGGAGGGGGGATGAGAATAGGAAAGATAGAGAATGAATCGGACATAACTTTCCTATGTTCGTATATGAACACATGACCAGTGTGACTTCATATCACGCACAACCACAAGAATGGGGTCCTAATTGGTATGGGTTGCACCCCACGTATGTATAATACGTCAAAATACACTCTATTGTCATGCATATTTGAAAAAAAAACTTATCAATGGGTGACTCATACCCCCCAAGACCTTATGATTTAATTGCTACAGGGTCCAGCCTTGGCATCTGGGTTTGAAAAAGCATGTGATTCTAACATTTAACCAAGTTTGGAACCACTGCCCCAGAGTATCTGACTGGAAATGGAACTGCTGGGGATGGAGGGAATGTGCCTCTGCAGTTGTGATGAGTATTGTCCAATGGTTTCTTTTCAGGGATGTGTAAGAATTCTAACTGTTCCAGCTCTTCACCTCTGTGTGGGATCGTCTGATTTTATTTCGGGGGTATCATCAATTCTATCCTCAGTGAGGGAGTGAGTTATGAGTTTTAATCTAATTTTGTTTCCTTCCTATTGTTCTTTATCACCCTTTTAATGCTACTTTTATTTATCTCAGTCTGTTGCCTTTCCTCTGCATCTGTTTTCTCATGATGACTGCATGTTTCAATGGGTCATGTCTTCCTTGCCATGTGATGGATGCAAAAAAAATTTCCTGACATCTTCCTATTAATCTGGCAATGGATGGTTGTCAGTGGCCTGCTCCTCCTCTAGGCTGCAATCGTGTGTTTATTTTTTTCCTTTTGTGTGTGTGTGTGTGTGTGTGTGTGTGTGTGATAGACTGCATGTTGGGTAGGTGGCAAATTGCCTGTAGTTGTATGGAGCCAGGCGCTGTCTACAGTCACAGTGAAGCTTGATAAGCGTGGGTCCTGGTCCAACTCCTTGAATAAAACAAATCTCAGGCTTTGGGGAGGGGTCAGATTTAACAGATTCAACATTAAGTCTGCCAGCATTGTGGGGAAAGTTAGATTGTGATGGAGATGATTGCAGTGTCTGAGGATTGACTACACAGAACGGCTTAGCATAATGTCTTAGCAGATGGCAACCATTTAAAAGGGGTAGCTGCCATCATTATTATTTATTATTGGTCTAGTGCTAATAGATTGTATGTTTGTGTGTATCATCAACCTAGAGGATTATTACTATTCACCCCACTAAATATGAGCTGTAAGGAACATGGGGGGTTTCATCTAATTTGTTCTTTATCCCAGGCAATTAGAACAGGGCATGATGTGGGGGTGGGGGGGGACACTGAAGAAATACATGTTAAAGAAGAGAATTTTTGAGAATTTAGTTGAGGCTCTAGGAGGAGTTGCTAACCAATTCAAATGTGTCACTTTGAATCAGACTTTGGCAGTTTTATTTACAATAGTGAACAATATGAGTCAACCTGCATATCAAACATCAGAGCTAAGTTCAATAAATTATAGTACATCATATGCTAGAAGCTATTGTCCCTGTTGCAGATCGTATTGTGGAATATTTTTTTTGACAGGGGCCAACATTGACTTACATTGTGGGAACGAAAAAAAGAGGGGGAGTTATAAAACAGTCTGTACGATATGATCTTGAATATATAAGGAGTGTATGTGTATATAGAAAACAATGAAGGTAGTGTAACAAAATATTCATAGTGGTTGTCTCTGGTGGTGGCATTAAAGATGACTTTAAATTTGCTTCTTGGAGCTTGTCTGTATTTTTAAAATAAGTTTACAGTAAACATATATTATTGAAATGAGAAAAAAACAATATATATATATATTTAACAGACATGTACCAAAGATGTATTAAATAGCATAAATCCCAGGAATGCAAAACAACAGTGTAAATCTGGAAGAATAATGTCAGGAAGACTGAAGCGAAGAATAGTTTGGGTGTCAAAGAAAGTCTTAAAAGACAAGGAAATGGGAATATCAGTCAATATTTTTTTGGTCTTTCCACATTTTTTATTAGTGCATTATAGTTATACATAAAGATGGGATTTGTTGTTACATATTCACACACGCATACAATGTAACAATATAATTTGGCCAATATCACTCCCTAGCACTTCCCTTCTCTCTCTCACTCTGCCTCCTACCCCTTGCTCCCTTTCCTCCACTTGATTTTCATGAGATCTCTGCCCTGCTCCCCTATCTTTCTTTTCCTTTTTCTCTCCACATATAATGAGAGAAAACATCCAACCCTTGACCTTTTGAATTTGGCTTATTGCACTTAACATAATGGTCTCAAGTTCCATCCATTTTCCTGCAAATGACATAATTTCATTTTTTCTTTATGGCTGAATAAAAGTTCGTTGTGTGTATATATACCTCATTTTCTTTATCCATTCATCCATTGATGGACACCTAGGCTGGTTCCATAGTTTGACTCTTGTGAATTGTGTTGCTATAAACATGGGAATGCATGGATCACAACAGTAAGATGACTTTAATTCTTTAGGCTACATACTGAGGAGTTTTATAACTGGATCATGTGGTGGTTCCATGCCTACTCTTTTGAGGAGCCTCCATACTGATTTCAGTAGTGGTTGTACTAATTTGCCATCCCACTAACATTGTTAAAGCGTTCCTTTTTCTCCACATCCTCTCCAGTATTTATTATTATTTGTATTCTTGATGACTGCCGTTCTGACTGGCGTGAAATGAAATCTCAGTGTAGTTTAAATTTGCATTTCCTTAATTGCTAATGATGTTGAACATTTTTTTCATATATTTCTTGGCCATTTGTATTTCTTCTTTTTGGAGGTACCTGCTCAGTTTATTTGTCAGTATTTTTAGCTTTAAGCAACAGAAAAAATTCCAGCTGAATTAAAGTGGCAAAGCAATCTATTTGGAGATATAAGGTAAGGCACAGAATTGTCAGTGGGATTGGAGGACCAAAGTGAGCAGCTACCCAGCTAGAATAGCACCCCCAAACTAGCCCAGCTTCCACCACAGACACTGGCTGTAACAGCAACCTGCTGACCTGGGAAACCTGATCTCATCCCCACCACAATCATCACCAGAGAGGTTGCTCTTCTCAAAGTGGAGTCTTCCACTCAGCTGATTAAGCATCATTGGGGAGCATGTAAATTCTCATGTCCCACCCCAAAACTACTGAATCAGGCTCTCTGGGAGTGGAACTCAACATTTTTTTAAAAAATAAAATTCCAAGGTGATTCTTATGGGCATTAAAGATAAAAAAGCATTGCTTCATAATTGTTAATGATTCTTTGGAATATCAGGTATCAATTCAATGCCCAAGGGAAAGGGAATGTGTCTTGACTGGTAAGCCTTGGTCATATGTCCATATCTTTGCTGCAAAAAAAGAGGCTGGGAGAATGTGCATCAATTATGTCTTTGTTTTCTGTTGCTAAAACTGAATACTACAACCTGGATAATTTATGAAGAGTAAAGTTGTATTCATCTCAGAGTTCTGAAGGGTGGGGAGTTCAAGATCAGGAAACTGAATCTGGTTGAGTCCTTTGTGTTGCTGGGGACTTCTTACAGAGTCCCAAAGTGGCACAGGGCATCATATGACAAAACAAAGCTTCTTAGCTCAGGTCTCTCCTGCAGAGCCATAGTCTTGATGATTCACAGCCTCACTCTCATGGCTTCGTTTAATCTTAATTACCTCCTAAGGGTCCCACCTCCAAATGCCATAGTTAGATTAAGTCCATCCTCTTCTATCTCACCATGGGGATTAAATTTCAACACGAGTTTTGATGGAATCATTCAAACCATAGCAAGCAGTGATCACCTTCTGTAGAGAGAGGCCAGCTCTGCTGTGTACCAAGGTTTCTGGGGATGAGGAGTTCTCGAGAGAATAGGCTCAGATGCTGATCCACGAAATGAATGACTAGGGTCTATAACCTATCCCAAAGTTTGGTGCAATTAAAGAAGCAAAAAGGACTAATAATAATAATAATAATAATAATAATAATAGTAAAAGCAAAAAGGGTCATGGTTATTGAGTCAGAATATAATGACAGTGATGACAACATGACCTGAATAAGTGGTTTTCTCTGGTCTTTTCCAGAGCCAAGAATAAATCTTCAAGCTGAAAAACGTGTAGCACATTATTTAAAAAGTAGACCACAAAGTGTGTTATATTAAAAAGAGTTTTTAAGAGACCTCTTTTTGCAGTGGTGGTGGTGGTGGGGCTATTTTGTTGTTGTTGTTTGGAATTTTTTTTTTTTTTTTTTTTTGCAGTACTGAGTTTGCAGCCCATGGTGTCTACCATTGAGCTACATCCCCTGCCTTTTTTTATCTTTTACTTTGAGACAAGGTCTCACTAAGTTTCCTGAATTCAGGCTGGCCTGAATCCTGTGCTCTTTCTTCCTGTCTCATTCTCCTGAGTAGTTGGGATGGCAGGCAGGCACCACTGTGCCCAGCTGAAGACTGATTTTGTTACTAATGTAGGAAAGATTTTATAAATCACATTCAAAGAGCTTAAACGATAAAGGGAAAAAAAAAACCCTGGCAACTTTGATTACATTCAATTTTAAGCCTTTATTATATCAAAAACATCATGAATAAGCTAATAAGATAAGCCAATGTTGGGAGAGGATATTTGTGTTCCTTGTAGCTAAAAAAAAAGATGAGTTTAGAATAAATGCTGTAAATTATTTTTTGAAAAACAACCCAATAGATGTCCAAAAATATTGTCTTGGTTATTTATTTCTGCATAAAAAAAAATTACCTCAACACTTAGCTTAAAACAAGTAAGATTTATTACCTTACAGTGAGTCAAGAATTTGGCAGTATATTAGCTAGGTTGTTCTAGGGTCTTTCATGAGGTTGCACCCAAAATGTCAAGTCGTTTGTATTTACTTCCAAGTTCACCCATGCAGCTGTTTTTTGGAGGCCTCAGTTTCTTGCTAGATCTTTGAAGGAGACATTAGTAAAATATGGCTTTCGACTTCTCCCAGAATGAGTGATCCAAGAGAAAGAGAATTACCAGGATAGAAAACACAGTATCTTTTATACCCTCATCTCAGAAGGGGTACAACAGCTCTTCTGTCATATTGCACTGGTGTCTTAGATCAACCCTGGTATAATGAAGGAGACCACACAGAGTGTGACTATCAGGAGGCAGGTGATACTGGGGACCATCTTGAAAACTGGCTCCCATAGCTTTCACAAAATCCATGGAAACAATTCAAAATAATCAATAAACATGAAAAGTGGCCTACTATCACTAATATTCAGGGAAATACAAATTAAAGTCTCAAGAAAGGATTTCATACCCCAAAGTTTGGCAATTGGTGAAACGGACAATACCAAATGCTGACAAAGATGTAGGAAAAAGGAACTCATAGAATTAGTGCTGACAGAAGTGTATGTTGGAACTAACTGGTGGACTGCCCTGTAGAGCAATGGGGTAATATATGCTGAAGATATTCATACTCTATGATCCAGCAATGTTACTATGTGTCTATCTTTCAGAAACTCTTGAAATTGTCACAAAGTATTGAACTTAAGGACACCCATAGCAAATGCTCTTTGTGTAAATAATCTTTCATCAGGTTTTTTTTTAAAAGAAGATTCAAATGAATGTTCAATCTATATGTATCAATATGGGTAAGTCTCAAAGATACAATATTGAGAAAGTCTTAGGATATATATATATATATATATATAAAATACTAATTACACAACATTTTCAAATGCAAAAATTGGTAATGTAATTATTTATGGATACATTTGAGTGCACCTTAATTTCAACCTGCAAGGGGAAGGGTCATTCCTTCCTTTGAGGGTAGAAGGGAGATGGGAGCTGTATTAAGATATTCTATTTCTCTTAACCAGCCCCCCCCAAAGACACAAATATGGAAAACGGTTAACATCTGTTTCATTGAGCTATTGTGTATTTGGATATGAGATGATAAGAACAATATTTAATCACCAGCACATCCTAGGTGTACAGATACTGGTTGTAGTGGGAACTAGGTCCAGTGACATCAGCTATTACATTGTTCATTGCCAGACTGTGGGCAATTCCAAGAGTCCCTTAGAAAGACTGATGGGTATGTAGGTGATTATCACTCAGGTCAAAGACATACCTAGGACATGGCCATGGGACCCAATTCTTGGCTCTGTTCAGTTCAACAGTGTTCTCCGTAACTTACATGGCAACAGCAAGGTCAAAGGTCAGCTTTACAGATGACACAGCCAGAATGGATGTGTAATCTCATATTTGACTGGATCATAAAGCAATAATACAAATAGGTGGAAATGAAGGACTGGAACCAATTAAATAAAATTAAAGTATCCATTCAGCTGAAAAGAAATTATTATTATAGGAAGGGAGACACCTGGCTTAACAAGATCTTATGGGAAAATGCAGGGAGTCACAGACTTTTTATAATATGTTAATGGAAATGTAAATGGGTTTCTAGAGGGTAATTTGGTGATATATAATTAAAAGATGCATAAGAAAATCCATTTTGATTTGACCACAGCACAGGTTATTAAGAAATCTTCAGATAAGTATATATAGACACAAGCATAGATTGATTCTCAAAGCCATGGTTTATGAGAGCAAAAACAAAATATGCAAAAACTGTAAATAACCCAAATGTCCATTCAAAATTATGAATTAGATTACATGAATTGTGCCGCAGTCTGGCTGGGCACGAATAACCGAGCAGCCACAAAGCTTTGTAGGTTCAAACAGCAACTACTTTATTTCAACTCTTACCGGCACTGCACGCGCACTCTTCCGCCAACGCCTCCCACGCGACCTTCTCCCAGGACACACCACACACCAACCGGAAATCCCTCCTCCGGCACTTCCCCAACCAATGCGAACTCTTCAGGAATCCCCGCGAGAGCTCAAGCGGAACTCAAAGGGAACTCCGCAAAAACTACAAGTCATCACCTTAATGGCTCTCTGGCGTCACCTCTCAACCACTACTTCTGGCAAAAATGCCAAGCGTCATTCCGACTCGGCTGTGGCCCTCAACAGAATTGAAACACTATACTACCATTAGAAAAGACAATATGTTAAGCATAGAAAACAGTCTGGAAGATTTTACAATAATGTGTTTATAGGAATTATTGCTATTGGGTGCCTTGGAATAATTTTTTATTTATTTGTGTTTTCTATTATCTACAAAGATTATGTTTGGCTTACATGATTAAGAAACAATGTTTTTAAAAACTGGTTTTAGTTAATAATATACATAATCCAATAGTGTCTTGTTGATGGTAAAGAAGTGATCATTGGGGCTGGGGATGTGGCTCAAGCGGTAGCGCGCTCACCTGGCATGCGTGCAGCCCAGGTTCGATCCTCAGCACCACATACAAACAAAGATGTTGTGTCCGCCCATAACTAAAAAATAAATATTAAAAATCTCTCTCTCTCTCTCTCTCTCTCTCTCTCTCTCTCTCAAAAAAAAAAAAGAAGTGATCATTTATGAAATTAAGAGAGAGACTAAGAGAAGTAACAGGCCCATTGTACATTTCATAGTCCCTAATGGGGACACCAGGATGTTGATAAATTTGGACACTGTGTTTTACAAGTACCTATTGCTAAACCATGCATATTTATTAAAAAAATAAATAAAAGAAGCAACTAAGAGGAAATATGTTGGCTTCAAATGTCTGACTCATTGTTAAATGGAGAATACTATGTGTTGTTCCAGAAAACATCCCATGTTTGCCAGTTTTTTGGTTTTTTTTTAATCACTGTAACCAAAATACCTGACAAGAACAATTTAGAGAAAGAAAAGTTTATTCTGGTTCATGGTTTCAGAGGTCTCAGTCCATGGTCAACCAACTCCATTATTCTGGGTCCAAGGTCAGGCAGAACATCATGGTGGAAGACATGGTGGAGAAAAGCTGCTCTGTTCATGACACCCAGGAAGCAGAGAGAGAGAGAGTGGGGAGGAGCAAGGACAAAACATACAATCCCCAGGGGCATGCCCCCAGTGATCTACTTCCTCCAGCCATTCCCCACCTGCCTTATAATCACCACCAAGTATAGCAGTCCTTTCATACTATGAATCCATCACCTGGCTTAATCCACTGATTAGGTCACAGCTCTCATAATTGAATTATTTCACCTCTGAACATTCCTGCATTGTCACACATGAGCTTTTGGGGATCACCAAAACCAAAACACAGCCCCCAAGATAAAGTGGTGAAAATTCGGTAGAGGCATAGTTCAGTTTACTCTTAAGAAGCAACTTATAAGCAACTAGGCATTGTAGCTATTGCCATCATGTGTTAAATTAGATAGGTAGGTCCTTTTATTGTAAACAACAGACTTCATTTAATGTATTTAGGGGAAAAAAAACAGTATTTGAGGATTTGGGGCAGCTCATAGTCATAAGCCTAGGGAAATAGGCTTAGAAAATGACAGAAGCAAAAGAAATGTAGGATTTAAGATTAAAGGAGCAACTCAAGGCACTGCTGCAGCTCAAATAACACCCGATCTCCCCATTAAAGGACTTGTCATTACTGGACTCAAAATCCAAAGTTTGCAGAAGTTCAAGTTCATCAAGTCTAATGAATCTGTCTGGGTCAAAGGAAGACAGAACAACCTTACTGACAGTCCCCAGTGCTGGTGCTAGGGCACTTCCATGAGAAGAAAGAATGAGTAAATTTTGAGGACAATGGCAACATACTACATCATTCTATGGGGCCATTTGCTTCGTCACTGAAGACGTTAGGCAGAGGCTGGATGGCCAAACATTGACAACTCTGTGCTTCAGTTGCTATGGAGATGCCTCTATATTGGATTGCAGGGAGGGAACCTGTGGACCAAATGAGACTAAGTGAGTTCTGTGGTCCCTCAGTAACCTGGTTCACCCAATATACTATCTCTGAGTCCTATACTTAGAGTGTTTTTCAGAAGCCAGCAGCAAAGTTCATCCAAGAGTATTATGGATGTGTTCCCTCAAGCCCCTCAATGTCCTCTTTACCATTTGATGTGGTTCCATTACCGACGAATTAAGCAAGCCTTTCATGAACCCACACATATATTTAAGCTGTACCTTTTCTTAGTGGTTAATTAGGCCTATGGGTTAGGCCCATCAGTTTATGAAATCCAAAAGGCCACTGCCATATAAATGAGACATTCTGTTTCTTAGTCCTTCCAAATTCCACTTCTAAGTATTCACAGAATCTAATCATCATGTTTTGGGGTTGGGTAGACAAGTTTCTGTTTGCCCTCAAAACTTTAACATTGAAAAAAAAATCACTTTCCTTGTTCTCTCTGTCCCCAGATTTATAAGCGGTGGAATAACCTTTCATGGGGAATAGTGAGCAAATAATTATGGGATGGAAAAAGTCCATGTTTTCTTTACAAAAGAGAGGCTTTCCTTCTACCGGTCATAGCACCATTTAGTTAGAACAAAACTTGGGTGGAAGGGAAGAAGCTGAGAATAATGAGTCTACAGGGAGAATGAACCAATATTAGATTCCCACTGCATGCTGAGCATGAGGCTAGGCACTAGGGTAGTCAGGATCCCAGTTATAAGCAGAGAAAATTACTGAAGTTGATTAAAGCAGAAAATAAAAACAATTTTAAGGCTACTGGGATAGTTCATAGATTTCTCAGAAACATTAGATAACCGGATCGAGCAAATAATAAACAAGAACAAAATGGTACCTTCAGTAAAGAATGGCAAAAACCCGATGCTACAGAACTGGTTCAGTTGCTCCAACACCATTAAGTGCCAGAGGCCAGGACACTGACCACTCTGACCTGGACACTGGATACTGTGTCTGGCTGGCACTGGGGGCCACTTTGGTCCCTGAAAGTGTCCATTACTGTGACCCGACACCATCTGATTCCTCTGGTCTTTGCCCCAGTTCCCCTCCCTATTCTTGTTTAAAGTCTAGGATCACGTGCATCTAATTGAACGAGTCTGGGTCATCTGGTCATGCCTCAGCTTACAGAGAGGGGTGAGGACTAGTTAGAATTTTCTACTTCTCTAGAGGACAGCCCTAAACCACCCATATTCTATATTCTCTCTTGATATATTTTTTTTTTCTAATTCAATTCTCCCGGTAATCCCATGAATAGGCATTTCTCCCATTTGTTAGATGCATAAACTGAGGTTCAGCCAGTTGAAATAACTGGCTTCAGATCAGACAGTGAAAGAGGGACTGAACCACATCCAGGACCCCGGGTTCCTGTCTTATCATTCCATGATGTTTCTTCTAGGCCAGGCTCTGCTTAGTCCTCGACACAACTACCAGGCATTATTATAACCCATTTTCCAAATGAGAAAATCGAAGTTTACCCAAGGGTCTCAGCTCATAAGTGATGAGAGGCAGGTGGTCATATACCACAGTCAGCCCTGCAACCACTGTTCTTACTGACTCCAGGGGAAAGAGAGATTGAATGAGTCCTTTTCTCCTGCTTTCAATCTTCGTCAGGCCGGCCTCGCAGGGGCATGCCAAGTGACCCCCCAGACACCCATCTCCAGCAAGAGAGTTTCAATCACCCTGTCACCCAAGACTGGAAGCTTGGAAGATTCTCAGCGCCTGGCTTCTCCACATATGGTGAGTTGCCAAGTTCTTGTCCATGTGCCAGATGTGTCTTGAGTTTCTCTTCCTTCTTTATGACCAAAGCTGCATCTCTATACCAGGTTTTATTACTTTTTTGCCAGTAATTTCAATTGCTCTTCAGTCTTTTCAGTCTTTTCAATTGCTTTCCCTGTCTCTAGCTCCCTCCTTGTGCCTAACTGCGACAAATGCCTTTCTCTTATCACAAGGCTATGTGACTTTAATGAGATGTGGTGGCATGGGGCAAGATGTCTGCTGCGGAATGCTTTGGGGTCTGGCCGGTACCTGGATATGTTACTGGAACCACCACTTTGCAAACTATACAAGGATAAAGCTAATAATATGTACTTGCCGAGGGAAGACAGAAAATAATCATGGTGTTTTGAGAAGATAATCATGCTATGCATGTAGCCTGCTTGCCCTGAAGCCTCCAGTTAGGTGAGATAATACATGTCCTTCTTGCTTAAGCCAGTTTTAATTGAGTTTCTGTTATTTGCTGTGGAAAGCATTACCACTGGCAGTCATTTAGCTCAAATACAAATCTAATCACTTTCCTCCTCTGTGGTTTTGCATTGTCATAGGAATCAAGATCGCATTCCTTAATATGGTTCACAGAGCCCCTGATGGGTTCATGGCTCATGAGCCAGACTCTGGTTCTCAGTATCTGCCTCCCACTCCTTTTCCCTAGTACCTTAAGTTACTGTCAGACAATTCCGCTTCACTTTCCCTAAACACATCCTGAGCTCCTGTGTCCTTAGGTGCAATCTCTTTTCTCTTTCTCCATTTACTATGCTTCTATTCACTCAAGTGACAATCTTTTGGAGAACTATTTCCTAAACCCTCCAGGCAGAATTAAGGAATCCCTTGAGTGTCTCTGAGCACTTGTGTCTGTGTTCTGGTGTTTTCTGCAGACTCATGTCCAATCACAGGCACAGATGCTTCTATGTAGAACTCTTTGCTACAACATGAGCTCCTTGAAGACAGGGACCTTTTTTTCCCATCCACTTTGGTAGATCTGGTATCTTGTATAGGCACTAAGTACTGGCGAGATGGTTATTGAGTATGTCCTTGTTCATTCAAATTGAAGATAGCATAAGGTTATCAATTGTCATTTATTTTTGTGAAAATAATACTCACAATATTCCTATTACACCCGTATTATCCGCACGTCATAGATGAACACACTGTGCATCCAATGGCTGTATGTATTTGCATACCATTTGCATACTATTAGGCTAGCCACCAATGGTAGAGGGAGTTTGCAAAAGAAGTGAAAACCACACCCTTCCCATAGAGTTTACAATTTACTTGAGGAGATAAGAAATAATGCAGAATATTTCAATCACAAGAGACGAGCAATACAATGTAATAGCGAAGAGATGCAGAAGGCAACAATTTATTATCCATAGGAGAGGGATGGAAAACATAAGTAACATAAGAATTAAGGCAGAAAATAACACTGCGGTCTCCCAATGGAGGTCCACAGAATAACTTCCAA
Organism: Urocitellus parryii; assembly: GCF_045843805.1. Classification (NCBI taxonomy): domain Eukaryota; kingdom Metazoa; phylum Chordata; class Mammalia; order Rodentia; family Sciuridae; genus Urocitellus; species Urocitellus parryii. The sequence goes on along the minus strand of NC_135537.1, from coordinate 127,435,277 downwards.
AAGAGATCCTGACTTTTGAGGATCTGCAGAAAAAAGGCATTCCACATGAGAAGTCAAGGCTTAGCAGTGTAGATGTTCATAACTCGGAAGAAAAAGAGTAGGGAAGCCCCAGGAAAGGAATGGGTGTGTGTGCATGGGTGGATGAATGGCTTGATGGATGGATAGTTGAATGCATGGGTGAATGGACAACTGGCAGCTGGGTGGATAGAAAGAAAAAAGGTGGGTAGGTAGGTGGGTGCATGAATAGAGGAATAAATCCACAGGCTACAGAGACCAAGGCTCATTTTACCAAGATTACTTTCAAACACAACTAGCAGCATGATGATGGCTTGTAATCTCTACACAGAACAACTTGATTTAACTTGCCCAGATGAAATACAGGCATTGTGGGAATCCAAAATTATTTGTTGAAGTAAAACATCTGACTGTGGTCAGAGCTACAAGGAAAGGCTTGGGCTTAGGGTATAATCAGGCCAGTGTGGCCTTTAGATATTATGTGTGGGTGTGTTTTCTCACAAACACATGTGCAGGAACACACAAAACTTTGTTTGGGGTTTTCTTTTTTTTTTTTTTTTTCCTTTCACTGTTTGATTCCAAACTTCTGTTTTGACTAGATTGTCACTTTCTGACTTCCTATGTGGGAGAGCCCAAAGCCCCATGAGTTGGCATGAATGAGACGCTTGGACTCATAATAATGGTGGTGGTAAGTGTTTATATAACTGGAGTAGGAGGGTGCACTGCAGCTGGTTAGGGAGATGGACAGAGTTCATGGGAAAGTGAACCTTATTCCTTAGCCCTATTCTCCTTCCTGACAAATTTGGGTTCTAGGTTGATGGTCTTATGTGATCAATGTGAGGTGGGAATTTCTCTTCCTCTAGACGTAATCTCTGACAACAGAGGAGGCTACATTATTAACCCAATACCCTCCATTTCTGCTTACTCCACAGTGTTACCTGTTCTCTGGGTTCCTGATATTTATGAATGTTTGGCTGAGCTGTAGACCCCACAGCCCCAGAGCCACACGTCCGAACACAGAGGCCCTTCCTGAAGTGGGGACAGGAGTATTGTTTCCAACCTAGGATTTTCCCAGCTGGACCTCATTTTGGTCTAACTCACAATGTTTAGACTCGGTCTGGAATATAATTTGCTTCTCAGCTTTTTTTTCTCTCTCTCTTTTTTTTTTTTGTATTTCTTAACCTAAAATGGCTTCATGGCTTGAGCAACCATCAGCCTGATGTGTTGTGGTTTCTCTGTGACAAAGTTTTTCTGGAAGACACTGCTGTTCATTGCCTTCATAAGGCATGGCTGGCCTCCACTCTTCTCTTACTTCTCCAGCTGGAAATCCAAATGTCAAAATTTCTCCATCTCCCTTGCACTGTTGTATAGTCATGTGACCCGAATGGGGTCAATGAAAAGACGTGGAAGTCTATTTGGAGCATCTTTTCTTCCTTATGTGATCAATGTGAGACAAGTTGACAGGTTACCTTTCCCTCCTATTTCTCATCTTGGAGGCAGAAGTGATATCTTGGACTGTGGCCGCCATCTTGGGACCATGATGCTACAAGCCTGAGGAAGGAAAGCCAACAGACCCAGGGTGAAGCAACAGAAAAGTACCAACAGCCAGGATGCCACTGTTAAGCTTCCAGACGAACACTGAGACCACTTCTATAAACGTCCATATCATTTCCATCCTTGTTGCTGAGTTCTTTGATATTTGTGGCTGAACACATTTCTAATGGGTATGGTCTTCCAGTGCCTCACTAAAGGGGGCTTGTAAAAGGGATAAGACAGTGGGAACATGGATTTTTGATGCTGATCTTTTTTTTTTTCCACAGTAAAAATATTTAATTATTTTCCTGTCTTACATTCTTTCACAGCACCTTTATTTTTTAATTTTTTATTTATTTTTGTTTTTTATTTTTTTATTGTTGGTTGTTCAAAACATTACATAGTTCTTGATATATCATATTTTACACTTTGATTCAAGTGGGTTATGAACTCCCATTTTTACCCTGTATACAGATTGCAGAATCACATCAGTTACACATCCACTGTTTTACATATTGCCATACTAGTGTCTGTTGTATTCTGCTGCCTTTCCTATCCTCTACTATCCCCCCTCCCCTCCCCTCCCCTCCCCTCTTCTCTCTCTACCCCCTCTACTGTAATTCATTTCTCCCCCTTGTATTATTTTTCCCTTTCCCCTCACTTCCTCTTGTATGAAATTTTGTATAACCCTGAGGGTCTCCTTCCATTTCCATGCAATTTCCCTTCTCTCTCCCTTTCCCTCCCACCTCTCATCCCTGTTTAATGTTAGTCTTCTTCTCATGCTCTTCTTCCCTACTCTGTTCTTAGTTAGAGGCTGATCTTGACTAGAAGGAAAAGTATGAGGAGCCAGCAATCAGGGAATGTGTTGACAAAAGGATTTTCCTACTTGAGTTCTTCTAAACACCCAAATGCCTTTTGGCTTGAGTTTGTTGTTGTTGTTGTTGTTCTTGTTCTTGTTTGGGGGAATGGGGGGGGCATTGCTGGGGATGGAACCCAGGATCTCACATATGCTGCGCAAGTACACTTCCACTGAGCTATACCCTCAGCCTTTGCCTTGAGTTTTAATGCATTCAGTTCCCTTATAGGAAATTCAGGATGTTGTTTTAGCAAACCCCACATTTACCTATATAAACAGCAACTTAAAAATTAGTCCTGAAAAAGGAAAGAAAGAAAGAAAGAAAGGGAAAGAAAGAATGAATGATTTCAGAATAAAAGCCATTGGGGTATGGATTTTTGGCTGTTTTGTTCAGTGTTTAATTCTCAAAGCCCTAATTGGTACCTAGCACATAGTAGGAGTTTGTTAAATATTTGTTGAATGACGGTGTGATGAGGCACATGCCTGTAATTCCAGCTACTCTGCAGGATGAAGCAGGTGGATTTCAAGTTCAAGGCCAGGCTGGGCAATTTAGTGAGACCGTCTCAAATATAAAAATAAAAAGGGCTGGGGTGCAGCTCAATGATAGAACACACGGGGGTTCCATACCCAGTACTGAAAACAATGGAATTTGTTGAATGAGTGAAATACTGAAGCTTTTCAGGTCCTTGGCCCATTTGTTGATTGGGTTATTTGTTATCTTATTGTCTAACTTTTTGAGTTCTTTATATACTCTGGATATTAAGGCTCTGTCTGAAGTGTGAAGAGTAAAGATTTGTTCCCAGGATGTAGGCTCCCTATTTACCTCTCTTATTGTTTCTCTTGTTGAGAAAAAACTTTTTAGTTTAAGTAAGTCCCATTTGTTGATTCTTGTTATTAACTCTTGTGCTATGGGTGTCCTATTGAGGAATTTGGAGCCCGAACCTACAATATGTAGATTGGAGCCAACTTTTTCTTCTATCAGACGCAGAGTCTCTGATTTGATATTAAGCTCCTTGATTCATTTTGAGTTAACTTTTGTGCATGGCGAGAGGAGGGGATTCAGTTTCATTTTGTTGCATATGGATTTCCAGTTTTCCCAACACCATTTGTTGAAGATGCTATCCTTCCTCCATTGCATGCTTTTAGCCCCTTTATCAAATATAAGATAGTTGTAACTTTGTGGATTAGTCTCTGTGTCCTCTATTCTGTACCATTGGTCCACTCCAGTAAGATTGGCAGCCATTCTGAAGTCAAACAACAACAAGTGCTGGCGAGGATGTGGGGAAAAGGGTACTCTGTACATTGCTGGTGGGACTGCAAATTGGTGCGGCCAATTTGGAAAGCAGTATGGAGATTCCTGGGAAAGCTGAGAATGGAACCACCATTTGACCCAGCTATTGCCCTTCTCAGAATATTCCCTGAAGACCTTAAAGAGCATACTACAGGGATACAGCCACATGGATGTTCATAGCAACACAATTGCCCTTCTCAGAATATTCCCTGAAGACCTTAAAGAGCATACTACAGGGATACAGCCACATGGATGTTCATAGCAACACAATTCACAATAGCTAGACTGTGGAACCAACCCAGATGCCCTTCAATAGATGAATGGATAAAAAAAATGTGGCATTTATACACCATGGAGTATTACACAGCACTAAAAAATGACAAAATCATGGAATTTGCAGGGAAATGGATGGCACTAGAGCAGATTATGCTAAGTGAAGCTAGCCAATCCCTAAAAAACAAATGCCAAATGTCTTCTTTGATATAAGGAGAGCAACTAAGAACAGAGCAGGGAGGAAGAGCATGAGGAAATGATTAACATTAAACAGAGACATGAGGTGGGAGGGAAAGGGAGAGAAAAGGGAAATTGCATGGAAATGGAAGGAGACCCTCATTGTTATACAAAATTACATATAAGAGGTTGTGAGGGGAATGGGAAAATAAACAAGGAGAGAAATGAATTACAGTAGATGGGGTAGAGAGAGAAGATGGGAGGGGAGGGGAGGGGGGATAGTAGAGGATAGGGAAGGTAGCAGAATACAATAATAGGGCATTATGTAAAACAGTGGATGTGTAACTGATGTGATTCTGCAATCTGTATTTGGGGTAAAAATGGGAGTTCATAACCTACTTGAATCTAATGTATGAAATATGATATGTCAAGAGCTTTGTAATGTTTTGAACAACCAATAAAAAAAAAGAAATACTGAGACTTTGTCTCAAGGGGTTGTTGTTAGTTAGAAGGTTTGGTGAATTAAAAACCATGAGGCTGGGCTGGGGTTGTTTGTGGCTCAGCGGGAAAGCGCTCACCTAGCAGGTGCGAGGCCCTGGGTTCGATCCTCAGCACCACATAAAAATGAATGAATGGAAGAAAGGTATTGTGTCCAACTACAACTAAAAAATAAATATTGAAAAAAAACAACAAAAAACAAAGCCATCAGGCTTATGATCTGGTCACCTTTCTGCTTCCTCCAAGCTCTAATATCATGTCAATACATATCTTAAAAAGAGTTGAGAAAAAGCACCAGTTTGAGAGAATTGGCTTGGGAAAAGTGATTACTCACTTGAACTTCCAGCCGTGGTCTTAACAAGAGGAAAATTCTCTTGGACCTTGAGATTAGTTCGGGAGAGGGAGAATCTAATTTAGGGAAATTTTGAGAAAGAGTCCCAAATAGCCCATGTGGAGACTTAGTGTATTTTAGTCATACACTAAGTGTAATGCACTTAGTCTCGAACAGTCGGATCTAAAATTTCCTTCCTAGCCTTACCCCAGCCTTCCTTTCTGAACTTCTGTCACAGGCCTGAAGACCTCCCCCCCCCCATTCTCCACTGATCAGCTCCTACTGAACCCTCAAGTTGGAGCTTGGGGGCTGGGGCGCTGGCCTAGCATGTGTGAGGCACTGGGTTCTATTCTTGGCACCGCTCAGAAATAAATGAACAAAATAAAAGGCCATCAACAACCAAAAATATATTTTGAAAAAGATGCCGCTTGGCTTTCCCCAGTTTTCCCAGGAAGGGATGCTTTGATCCCAGGGATCCTGCATCCCTCATCTTGCCACTCCATAGCAGCTTGTCCGGCTGCCTTACATGTTGGGGTTACACCCTTCTATCTTCTTGCCCCAGTACACATGCGGTTGAACCCTCTACAGACAACCATAGCTAATGTGTGCTGACAACTCACTTCGTTCCAGACACGGTTCTAGGTGCCTCACACATAAACATGACTTGTTTATTTTTCCCAATAACCCTGAAGTGCTCCTGAGGACCCCACAGGCAAGTACTTAATACGTTCTGCAATTGCTAATTGAGCTGCTACTAGGAGCTTGGCACTGTCTCAGAGTTAAGTAATAGAATATTGAACATGGGGTGGGGGACACTTGCTCTCATGGAGTCTAATTCCAAGGATTCGACTTAATCCTTAGTCTGTTTTCTGTGGCTAATAACATAATCCCACAGACGGGTAAGTTAGAAAGAAAATAGGTGTATTTGGCTGATAATCCTGGTTTCTGGAAAGTCCAGAGATCCTGGTGCCGGTGTCTGAAGAAGACCTGGTGTTCATCTGTTTTTGTTCGTTGTTGTTGTTACTGTGACAAAATACCTGAAAGAGTGAACTTAAGGGAAAAGGTTGATTTTGGCTCATGATTTCAAAGACTTCAGTTCATGGTCACTTGGCCCCATGGTGGCACAGTACATCACAGCTGCTTCAGGAAGCAGTGGGGGACTGTTCACCTCCCGGTGCCGGCTGGGAAGTGAGTAGAGAAAGAGGAAGGGTCCAGGGTCCCAATAACCCCTTCAAAGGCCTGCCCCCACCCCTAACCTGATGGACTCTCACTGGGCCCCACCTCTAACAGTTAGGTTCTACCACCTCCCAAGAGAGCCGCGGAGTGGGGAGCAATCCTTCAACATGGCCTTGGGGCAGACTCCCAGGTCCAAACTGTAGCAGGCCTGGGCTGTGTCACAACATGGCTGCGAAGCAGGTGTGTGGGAGAGGGACACTTGCAAGGGAGAGAGCCAGAGAACCCACTCACTGTATGACAACCAGCTTTTACAATAACTACCTCCCTCCCTTAAGAACACACAAACAAAACAAAACAAAAAAACAACAACACCCCCTACACACACACACACACACACACACACACACACACACGAGACCTAATTCACTCCCAATAGTGGAAAAATGTTAATCCCTCTTCAGCACCCAGTTACATCTCTTAAAAGCGCCCTGCCCCTCCAACTCAATACCACCACACTGGGGACCAAGCTTCCAGTACATGAATCTTTGAGGGTTAAACCATGGCAGAGAGTAAAGTCACCAAGGAAGTAAACAGATCGATGGGCTAATATTTCTAGAAATTGGGCGGGCCTGATGGGATCTAAAGGTAGTGTTCCAGGTCTGAGGAGTGTGCAGGGGAAGGATCCTCCCCCAGAATGCTACTATTAAAATACCACCGGACGAGGCAGGCGGCAGATGAAAGCCTCAGACTGGGAAACTGCATGCAGCCTGCTGGGCAGAGATCAATCTTTGCCATGAAAGGAAGGACCAAAGAGGAGAGCAAAGCAGCAAGAGCAACAGGGGTCTGAGGTGCACTGGTCCAAGCTGCAGGGGAGAGAGGAGAGTGGCTGCTGAAAAGCTTTGTGACATTGTCGCAGCAGAGAGAGGAGCCCCTGGTAATGAAAGCAATTCCTACAAGTGCCTGGAAATAACTGGCCATGATTGTACAGGCTAAGGCTTAAAAAAGGCTTTGTTCTTCTGTCAGATAAGGAGAGCCATTGGGGTGCACAGGAAATAAGGAGTGTGTGTGTGTGTGTGTGTGTGTGTGTGTGTGTGTAAGTTGAAGGGGCTGGGGGAGGGGCAATCTTACCCCAAATGCAGATGGACGGGTCCAATGGTCCAGTGTTGTTCTGAACCTTGCTCCTGCCGGAGAGGAGGGGATGGAACTGCCCCCATGGGGACCTCCAGGTGGGAGCTGGACCTGGAGATTGGGAGCCTGGGAAGTCCCAGCCTGACTTTCTGTGAATAAGCATAACCCACCAGACATGGAGCTCATGCTCTGGGGTCCCAGAGGCCACAAGATGAAGGTGTGAAATGGGGACTAACTAACTACCATCTCCAGAGCCTGCCCCGAGGGCCTCTGGGTAAAAGAGGTGCTCTCTGGACCCAGCTGCCCGAGGGAGCCCCTTCTGACTGCAAAGGCTGCTGGGAGGTCTAAGCTCTGGCTGAAGAAACACAGGTAGCCTGGGGCTCTCTGGGAGAGCGCCGGAGGACACCAGGCTGGGGTAATCTGCCTTCCTTGCCACTTTGCCACCCCTGCCATTAAAGAAGCCGTATAATGAAGTGCTGTGGATTCTCCTCTTCAGGGTCCAATCCAACAAATTCAGGCCCTTTCTGTAGTATGGCTTTGAGCAATCTTTTTGTTTGTTTGTTTGTTTGTTTGTTTTTGATTCTAGGGGTTGAACCTGGGGACTCTACTGAGGGACATCCCCAGCCTCCCCAGGATTTTGTATTTCAAGTAAGGGTCCCATTCAATTGCCCAGGCTAGCCTTGAACTTGCTATCCTCCTGCCCCAGCCTTCTAAACAGCTGGGATTGCAGGTATGTGCCACCATGCCAGACACCAAATCTGTTCTTTACCTTGGGGACATTAGCTGAGTCCCTGCCACCATGACAAGCTTCCCTTCTATCTAGATTCCACTCAGCCAGGGCAGCCTCCCTCCCCCTTCCCGTCTGCTCTTTCTCTGCTCACTGCTGCGTTTCTCCATCAGCTCTTCCTGGGGAAGGCAAGTTTGCGGAAGTGATTTGCATTAACATTGGAAAACAGAATTTTGGCAGCTTCTGTTAGATGCCAGGGGTTTTGGGAAGGGCACTAAAGAGGAAAAAACAAAAGGAAATATTCTGGGAATTCCCATTTTGTCCTTGGCACTGGATAAGAATTCAAAATACACTAGGAAGTTTTTCTCTGATTATTATCCCCATTCCCTTTGCCCCATCCTCCACCTTCTTGGTCCTGAGCTTGCTGAATGTCTAGGACTAATTTGAGCCTGAATCAAGGCCCTATTGATCCCAGTGGTTCTCATGGGTCCAGCTCAGGAGAAATAACATTTACAGAGCAGGTGAGCCAAGGGAGTGTCCAACTCCTCTCCGGAGCGTGTCGGCAGCCAGAGCCCTCTGGGGACCAGGGCAGGAGGGATTCCATTATAGACCTTGGCACTGTTCTTGTTGGTATATCCCTTGGCCTTGCCTTCTGCCGCCTACAGATGTCAAGTGACCCTGGAGGCATCCGAGGGAATGCTATTGTTTTGGCTTCCTAGGTTCATTCATTTGTTCATCTTTTTACCCTAAAATACCTGCAAAATGTTATGTATTATGTGTTTGCTTGTGTGTCCAAATGTTTATAGGGAAAGCGTCTACTGCTTTCATGGGATTCACAAAGGTGTCCCTGACACCCCAAAGTGAAAAACACTTCATTCAGAGGTAAGGAAATTAAATGAGCATTTAAAAAAATTTTAAAATTATTTTATTGATACATTATAATTATACATGATAGTGGGATTCGTTAAGCCGTGTCCGTGTATGCACATCATTTGATCCATCTCATTCCCCAGTACCTTCGCTTTCCCTACCTTCCCTCTGAGACGATACAGAAAAAAATTAATCTATAATCCAGCCCCAAAAGGGCTCTGTAGCCACTGTGGATCAGTTATTTTCAGATTTTTTTTTTCCCCCATAGAACTGGACACACAACATTTCTACAATTACCTTATGTGGCTCTTTCATCCAAATCATAAAGGATTGTGAGGTTGAGAGGCTGAGCACTTGTACCCCACAGCACACAGCCCTAGCTCTGGAGAGTGGGTTAGTGGCTGAGAAGTGCACTTAGCTATCAATAGTGAGGTGAGGTGCAGGACTGAGAGGGTCAGGGAGCAGGAAGGAGACTGGAAGGGAATTTGCAGAGACAGCAACAATTCATAGGATCTGAAAGAGCTATTGAGTGGCTGGCAGAGAGACAGCATTACTGACACATGGGGTAGGGCAAAAGGGATGATAGGGTGGGAACAGGCACGGCATCCTGTGATAGCTTGTTCCCATCCTGAAGCTGAGACTCTATTCTCCCATTGTGGAATAACCAGAGCTTTCTGGATTTCTTTCTTTCTTTTAAAATATTTTTCTAGTTGTAGATGAACACAATACCTATATTTATTTTTATGTGGTGCTGAGGATCCAACCCAGTGCCTCACACATGGTAGGAAGCCCTCTACCACTGAGCCACACGACCCCAGCCCCTCTAGAGTTTCTTTTATAGCCATCAACACACCCATATGTTTATTATTTGTATTTCTTGATGTATCAAATTTAGATGATATGGAAATGACTTTTCCTTATCAGCGAGGATCAATTAAGCTTATATTTTTTTTTCTCAGTTATGTGATTTGGTCCCATTTTACAACTCTAAAAATTACCCCCACCCTCTATGGTTTGTGTTTTCCAACTTAGAAATTGACTTTCCATTACGTAAGATGAGACAGTCAGTTCCACACACCTATCCTTCACCTCTCTCTCCCTTCCTCGACTCCATCTCCTGATGATCAGTTTTAGCACAACAGAATTTACAATATGAGTATTCTGTTCCATAGCTGAAATTAGTTTTTTTTTAAAATTATGGTAAAATACACACAACATAAAATTTTCCATCTTAACCAATTTAAAATATACAGCTCAGCGCGAAATACCTTTGCATTCTTCTTCCTTTTTTTTAAAAAAATATTTTTTAGATGTAGTTGGACACAATACCTTAATTTAATTTATTTATTTACTTTTAGGTGGTGCTGAGGATTGAACCCAGGACCTCGCACGTGCTTGGTGAGTGCTCTACCGCTGAGCCACAACCCCAGCCCCAGACTTTGCATTCTTGGGCAGCATCACCACCATCCATCTCCAGAACTTGCTGAGTCTTGTAAAATGGAATCTCTGTACACTTTAGATACTAACTCCTCATTTCCTCTTCCCCCCAGCCCCTGGCAACCACCATTCTAGTTTTTTATAGTTTCAGGTATTATATTTGGGTCTTTGACCCTTTTTGAGTCAATTGTTGCATGTGGGATAAGGTATAGTAGTGGAAACACACAGAAGTTGGGTCCCCACTGGCTTATTTATGTCACTTGGCATAATGTGCTTAAGGATCACCCATGTTATTAAGGCTGAATGATATTCCATTGTATAAAGATACCACATTTGCTTATGCATTCGTTCCTTGATGGACCAGGGCTGTTTTTACCTCTTGGTTATTGTGAATAATGTTGCTGAGAACATGAGGGTACACATATCTCTTTGAGACCCTGCTTTCAGTTGTTTGGGGTATAAACCCAGAAGTGAAATTGCTGGATCATATGTTTTATTTTCATTTTTTATTTTTAGGAAATGCCATAATATTTTCCGTAGCAACTATACCATTTTATATTTCTAGCAATGTAAAAAAATTTCAATTTTTTCACACCCTTGCCAACACTTGTTATTTTCTGATTTTTTTAACAAATTCAGCATAAAATTTCCTTTTTTTATAAACTTTTTTTAAGTTACAGATGGACATAATATCTTTATTTTATTTATTGATTTTTATGTGTTGCTGAGGATTGAACCCAGTGCCTCACATGTGCTAGCCAGGTGCTCTACCACTGAGCCACAACCTCAGTCCCTTAAAATTTCTTTTAACAAGGAATGCTGCGTTGCCCAGTTTGACACTGGGCTCAAACTCCTGGGTTCAAGTGGTCCTCCTGCTTCAGTCTTCTGAGTAGCTGGGACAACAGGTGTGTGTGAGACCACAACCAACTTCTCACTGTGGTTTTGATTTGCATTTCCCTAATGATGTTGACCATCTTTCATGTGCTTGTTGGCATTCATATATTTCTTTGGAGAAATGTCTATTCAGGTCCTTTGCCCACTTTTTAACCAGATTGTTGTTAAGTTGTACAAGTTCTTTATATATTCTGAGTATTAATCCCATATCAGATACATTCCCTAAAATATCATCTCCAATTCTGTAAAGTTTCTTTTTCACTATATTGTAACTTTCGATGCTCCAGAAGTTTTTATTTTTATATAGTCTAATCTATCTATTTTTACTTTGATTGCCTGGGTTTTTTGCTGTCTTATCCAAGAAATCATTGTCTAATCCCATGTCATAAAGTTTTCCCCCTATGTGTTTCTTCTAAGAGTTCTGTAGTTTCAGTTATTATATTTGGGTCTTTGATCCTTTTTGAGTCAATTGTTGCATGTGGGATAGGTTCAGTAGATACAGATTCTTTCTTCATTTCTTTTTCCTGTGGTATTAAGCAGGACTTCCAGTACCTTGATAAACAGAGATGATGGTAGTTGGCATCTATGTCTTATTCCATCTCAAATTAAAAGTTTCCAACATTTAACTAATCAAATTTTATGCTTTGGTAAGACTTTGGTAAAGGTTTTTATCTAATCATGAAGTTAATTTTTATTCTCAGTATAAAAGAAAACCCTCTTTCCATATTTTTATTGATGCATTATATGCATAGTAGTGGGAATTGTTGTTATATATCCATACATTCAGTTGTGTAATAACATAGTTTGGTCAATACTGTTCCCCAGTATTTCCCCTTTGTCCCTTTCAAGAGGAAGAATTTTTAAAAATCGTGTATGGCTGTTGAATTTTAACAAACTCTTTTCCTGCATCTATTGAAATGATCCTATGAATTTTTTCCTTTAATCTTTTTATGTCATGTATGGGTATCAATTGACTTTCTAATGTCACATCAACTTAAAATACTGGAAGAATCCCAAACTTATTTCAACAGATAGTACCTTTCTTGTATATTACTGGATTCTGTTTGTCATTTTTTAAAAGAAATTTTTGTGCATCCATATTCATGAATGAGATTGACCTATAAATTTTGTTTTGAAGTCAAAATTGTACTGGCCTCATAAAATGAGTTGGGGCATATCCTCTCTAAAAAAAGTTTAAATTTATTTCTAAGATTGAAATTCTTTCTTTCTTCATTGTTTTACTCTCATGAGGATTTAAAGCTAAGAAAAATAGCAATCTGGACTTGAGAGTCTCCCAACCATCTTCAGCACACTCTCTTTTCAGAGCCCCGGAGCATCCCCTTAGGAGGTCCCCTAGCCATTTATGATAATAAGTGGAGCACAGACATGGCTTATCTTCTCTGGAGTTCTGTAATGCTAGGAGAAATAGGAATACAGATGATCATTTATGCCATTCTTTTGTTAAATTGGGTGGATAACTAACTAGTTTTTGTAAGCTTGTAGGATATGTGATGGGAGATGTTATGGTTTGGATCTGGAATGTTCTCCAAAAGTTCCTGAGTTGACAGTTTGGTCCCCAATGTGGCCATGTTCAGAGGTGGAGCTCTAGGGAAGTGATTGGATTATGGGGCTGTCACCTCATTGACAGATCAGCCCAATAAATGGATTATTGGAAGCCAGTGTAAACTGTAGGAGATGGAACCCCAGTGAAGGAAAGATGTAGATCACTAGAGGCATGCCCATGGGAACTGTGTCTTGTCCCTGGCTGCCACTCCTCCTCCTCCTCCTCCTCTTCCTCCTCCTCTTCCTCCTCCTCCTCTTTCTCCTCCTCTTCCTCCTCCTCCTCCTCTTCCTCCTCCTCCTCCTCCTCTTGCTCCTCCTCCTCCTCCCCTTCTTCTTCCTCCTTCTCCTCCTCTTCCTCCTTCTCCTCCTCCTTCTCTCTCTGCTTCCTGGTTTCCAAGGTTGTACAGGTTTCCCCTTCCATGCCCTTCCACCATGCTGTTTCTGCCTGGGAGCCAACCAACCATGGACTCAGTACCCTGAAACTGGGAGCCAAAGTAAATCTTTACTCATCTATTTTCCCCCCTTAGGTATTTTGTTGTTTCACTGCAACAAAAAGCTGATTAATACAGAGGATAGTGCTGGGGTTGTGGCTCAAGTGGAAGAACGCTCACCTAGCATGCATGAGACACTGGGTTTGATCCTCAGCACCACATAAAAATAAAATAAAGGCATTGTGTTCACTTACAACTACACACACACGTACACACACACACAGGGAATAGGCTCACATGTGCTTGCTTTGTTGGTGGGGAGGGAGAAGATGGGGATTATACAGAAAACCAAGGTCTCGAATCCTAAAAACACAGTGCAGCCGCGTTATTGTGATGTGAATGTTATTCACGTTCACCCCAATGCTGTTAATTGGAGCATTGACTAGGACCAGGATCTGCATGCATCGTGGTGTGGATACATCAAGCTGTTCTTGTTGTCTAGCTTCAGGGACCTTCCTCTGTCCCTGTCTTCACCCTACTGGCCCAGGCATTCTCAGTACCTTCAGCCACCAGGAAACCTCCCCAGCCCTTTGCTTGGGAAAACTGGGTGTGACACTTCCCCTGGCACTTGGAGGGAGGCTGCCCCGGGCTTATTCCAGGAAAGGAAAGGAAAGAAGATTTCCTTTTCCTTTTTCCTGTACTGTACCCGGTGGAGTCTGCCACATGGTGGGCAGTGAGCAGGAAAGGAGAGGAAGGAGTTATCTGCATTCCTTTCCAAGGCTCTGGTCACAGCTAAAGCCCCGTGTCAGCAGTTCTCAGAAGGTTTGGAGCTGCAGTATGGTGCATGCCTATAATCCCAGAGACTCCAGAGGCTGAGGCAGGAGGATTGCAAGTTTGAGGCTAGCCTAAGCAGCTTAGTGAGACCCTGCCTCAAAATAAAATGAAAAGGCTTGGAGATGCAGCTTAGTAGTAGCAAGCTCTTGGGTTTATTCCCTGGTACCTCAAAAAGCAACAGTAAAAACAAATAAACAAAAGCCCCCAGCAGTTCTGAGGCTGAGGCAGGAAGATCTCAAGTTCAAAGCCAGACTCTACAACTTACTGAAGCCCTAAGAAACTTAGCAAGACCCTGTCTCAAAATAAAAAAAATAAAAAAGGGTGGGGATGTGGCTCAGTGGTGAAGTGTCCCTGGGTTCAATCCCTGTCACCAAAGAAACAAAACAACAACAACAAAAAAACCCAAAAACAAACAAACAAAATCCAACAACAACAAAATCCCAAACAACAACCAAACATTTTGGTCTTTGGGCCCTTTTACTTTCTTAAAAATTATCAAGCCCAAAGAACTTGGTTTATGATGGTCCTAAATATTAATAATTATCAGACTTTAAAATAAAACTGAGAAATTTAAAAATACTTAATTTAAAATAGCAACTAACCCATTATAATTAGCATAGTCATATATTTTTATGAAAAAACAACAGTTTTACAGGATAACTTGTGAGAACTGTGGTGTTCTCTTATATTTTTGTAAACTCCTTTTTTTTCTGACTTAATAAAAGATAGCTCATTCTCATGACTATTTCTGCACTAAATCCATTGCAGTAAGTGTTTTTTTTTTTTTTTGTACCAGGGAATGAATCCATGGGCACTTAACCACTTAGCTATATTTTATTTTTTATTTTGAGACAGGGTCTTGCTAAGTTGCTTTAGGGCCTTGCTAAGTTACTGACGCTGGCTTTGAATGTGCGATCCTCCTGCCTCAGCCTCCTGAGCTGCTGGAATTATAGGTGTGTGCTCCTGCACTTTGCCATGGCAATAAATTTTGTTTTTGTTTGTTTTAGCTAAAGTATGTAAAGAGAATTCGGTCTCACCTAGATATGTAGTTAGAAAAAGGAGGAACATCTTTTCCTCCACATTTTTTTTTATTGGTGCATTGTAGTTGTACATAATGGTGGAATTTATTTTTTACATATTCTTATATGTGCATAATTTAACAATGTAATTTGGCCCGTATCACTACCTAGCTGTTCCCCTCTCTCTTTTCCTCCCACCGTCTGGTTTTTTCCTCAATCTACTGCTCTTGTTTTGATTTTCATGAAAGACCCCCCACCCAACACCTTTCTTTTCTTTTTTTCATTTCTAGCTTATGAGAGAACATATGACCTTTGACCTTCTGAGTTTGGTTTAACATAATGGTCTCAAATTCCATCCATTTTCCTGCAGAAGGCATAATTTCATCTTTCTTCCTTCCTTCTTCTTTCCTTCTTTCCTTCCTTCCTTCCAGGGGTGCTCAACCACTGAGCTACATCCCCAGCCCTTTTTATTTTTTTATTGAGACAGGATCTTGCTAGTTGCAGAGGCTGGCTTTGAACTTGCCATCCTTCTGCCTCAGGCTCCTGAGTTGCTGGGGTTATAGGTGTGCACCAAAGCGCCCAGCTCTCATTTTTCTTTATGGATGAATAAAACTTAAAAGGAGGAATATTTGAATGACTCCTCAGATAATTATAGATATCCATCTCTGTACACCAAAATTTGAAAATTAGTAGTTTCTTAAAGATTAGTTGCAGCATGAAATCTAAAATCACATCACTAACCTTTTCATACCATGCTACGTTAGAATCCATGGGTCTATCTTGTGTTTTGAATGGATCTTTCACCAGTTTATGATTTTGTAACACCATCCATTAGTCCCAAGGGACATGCTGAGTTATGCAGAAATTCCACAAGCCAATAATGACAATTTCATTATAAAATTGATGGATTGGCATGGGTGCCAGTGAGGCTAGCAGGATGGAATTTGTGGAAAAAAGAGTCTCCCCGTTCTTCAAGGTAGAAAAAGTCGTAGAAACTACGGACCCAAACTGTATCCAATGTGAATGTCCCTTCAGTATCACCAGAAGGGAGGGCCTTAAGGCTTCGTCTGAACCACCAGGCAACCTGCTGTGCCATCCAGCCTTGGGTAAGTAAGTTTCCTCATGTGGAAAACAGAAATTGTAACAGTTTTCCTCTTAGGATTATTTTAAGGTCTAAGGGAGATGAGTGTTAAAGCATTTTGAAAATGGCGGGCTCACCCAATTCTATGCTAGCAATTTACATAGCTAATTAACATAGTTATCTGTTAAAACTTTTTTCTTTATATTAAGTGAGAAGCTGAATCCTGTAACTCTTACCCACTGGTCTGGACCTGTCTTCTAGAGTAGTGCTTCTCACCATGTGGTTCCTGGACCAACAACATCAGCATTACCTGAGATCTGGTTAGAAAAGCAAATTCTCAGTTCCCACCCCAGAATTAGAGAATCAGAAACTTTGGGTGTTGGACTCAGCAGTCTGCCTTTTAACCATCCCTCTGGGGGATGCTGACACATGCTAAAATTTGAGAACCACTCATCAGAACTCAGCTTCTCAAATTTTCTGCGGTGAAGATTTTCTCCCCAACCCATGTGGACCTATCAGGCATGACTAGTGCCCAGTTCTGCAAGATTAAAATGCTTCCTGTTTAATGGGATAGACCCACTGACCATAAACTTGGATGTCACAGCAATGTTAAATTATTTAAAAACTTCCAAACGCTTTCAATTTCTGCAGGTATCCTGTGGGAGACCATTATCAAACAGTTCAGAGATGGACACTGGTCCCTGGGACCATAACTTGAGTAGAAATGCTCCAGATCTGTGCTTTTCAGGTTTAATATGGCCACAAATCACCTGTGGATCTTGGTAAGGTGCTTGTTGGGATTGATTATGTCTGGGAAGGGCCTGAGATTTAGAATTTCTCTCTCTTTTTTTCTATCTCTTTTTCTTGGTACTAGAAATTGAATTCAGGGGCACTTCAATATTGAGAATTATAACCCCAGTCTTTTTATTTTGTTGTTTTGAGACAGGATCTCACTAAATTGTTCAGGCTGCTGAATTAGTCGTCTTCCTGCCTCAACATGCCCCAGTCCCTGCGATTATGGGCACGTACCATGATACCCTGTGAGATTCTGCATTTCTAAGTCCCCATGGATGTCAATGCTGGGCCATGGGCCATATGTAGAATAGCAAGGCTCTAGAACAATGCAGTACATGGCCTTTTTCCTCAGGAGCATCTACCTGAATATTAGAAGCTAGCTGCATGCATTTCCAAGGCTTCATCTAGAGGCTAATATGACTGTTCCTTCACCTGGTCTTCAGGCAGCCTCGTTTCCACACCCCTGACCCAATTCAAGCTGCCCCTAAGTGAATGCTATCCACTCTCTCCTTTCTCCCAAGCTCCCCTCTTCTCCTGTCTCCATTTTCCCACCCCTTCCTGGCATGGCAACTATTCCCTTCATTATTTTCTGGGCTGGCTCCAGTCCTGGGGGGATTTTCAGACTGCTCATGCTTTTGGGAAGCTCTTGAGGATAAAGGAAGGAAATCCCCTCAGGGCTGGATGGAGCCATATGCATCTGCCTAACCTGACCCCCCAACCTGCCTTGCTGGGCCTCCTGCTCCAGACATCCTCTCTGGGGACTCCTGCCTGGCTCCTCCAGAGTCACCTCAATGCTACATTAATAACCTGGGCTTTCGTTTCTCCAATCACTCCTTAAAGACCCCCTTGAGGAATTGGGGGTGGCAAAAATTGCAGAGCGTGGAGAGTGGTCCATCCTTTGCCGAGGACAGAGGCTTTCTGACCAGGTCAAGACACTGTCACCCCTCTGTGACACCCTTCTCAAGGATTCCTCCATCCCCACTATCCCAAGGGTCCTCCTCCATTTCTCTAGATTGCCCAGAGCCAATCTCACTCCCCCAAAGCCAGCCTTGAGCTGCATCTCTGCTCTGACAAGTTCTGTCAAATGCATTTCCTGGGAATGAGCAGAGGGCTGGAGCCAGTCTCACTCCCAAACATCTCAGCAAGGATTCATCTATCAAATTAGTGAATAGTCTGCTGATCCCCCAGGACAAAAACTCACAGATAGATAACCTGAAAAAAATTATACACAGCTTTACCGAGAGATAAAGATTCAGAGAGATTAGAAACTATATCATTCCCGGGAATGTGGTCTTTTCTGATATACCCAGACATTTTTGCATGGCCATAACCAGTATGTACACATTATCTTGGACTTCATTCATTTAACTTCTGTCAGTAGGTGCATTAACATATACATCTTGATGCAGCCAGGTCCTATGTGTGTGTTTATCTTTCCCAGTACACAGTCATCCCAGAGCAGCACGGTGATTGCAAGCTTAGGCCTCATCATTTACTAGCTGTATGAAGTTGACAAATTTCTTAACCTCTCTGAGCCACATCAGTTAAAAAAAAAAAAAAAAAAAAAAGGATAAGAGTGTACAACCTAGGTGTGTAGTGAGAAATAAAAAGATCTATATAAAGTTCTTAAAATAGCACCAAACACATAATAGATACCCAGTTAGCTTTAGCTGCTGCTACTACTGGAATTAATACCATAGCGTATTCAGGATTGAGGCGGTCCTTTGTTATTTAGCATTTTAGGTTATTTTCAATTATTTTTATTATTATAAAAGAGCAGGTTATTTTCAATCATTTTTATTATTATGAAAGAGCTGTGACGAACACTTATCTTTCCTGGTCATGTACATAGGTAGTCTCATCTCTGCTGGAGGATGCTGAGAGGAGGAAGGGGGTGCCGGCTGTATGGAGTTGACAGCTTAGTGGTGGAGAGAAACTGGGGAATGAACTAAATTTAATAAACAAAAGGCTGATAATAAACAAAAGGCTGATAATAAACAAAAGGCTGGATGG
This sequence comes from Urocitellus parryii, assembly GCF_045843805.1. NCBI lineage: Eukaryota > Metazoa > Chordata > Mammalia > Rodentia > Sciuridae > Urocitellus > Urocitellus parryii. The sequence goes on along the minus strand of NC_135537.1, from coordinate 127,416,335 downwards.
GAAGTGATACAAGGGTTGGGAGAGAGCACATGAGGCTGGCGAGAGCTGGGAACACTCAGTGGGAGGGGCTGGCAGAGGAGATGAATCCAGGGTGTATTGAGAGGAAGGCACTTTCAATTTTGATATGTATTTCTCCATCATGATTCCTGCACCCAGAGTCACTCCTGGCACTCACATGTCCTCAGTTTGCTCCTGAAAGGTCAAGTCCTCCATCGTGAGCCATGTGCCTGGCCGGGGCACCCGTGTGCCATGGGTGGCCCTGGGTCTGGATCCCAGCCAAGTCCTGATTTGGGTCCAGATGTTTTGTCTGGCCACACCCAGTTCTCTCCTTCCTGACTCATGAGACAGGAAGCCCCTGGCGGAGGGGCAGCGACTCTGAGCAACGGTCTCTTCCTCCTCCTGTCAGCGGTGAGAGGCCCTGCATGGAATTCGGGTCACTGGCTGGGAGGAAATGATGTTATGTTATGAGAAGCTGGACCCTTAACACAGTGTTGAAGGATGAGAGATGTCTGCTGGGTCTCAGTGCCAGCTGGTTCAACGTGGGTGAAGAAGTAGATGTGTCCCACATCTCAGAATCTTATAGCAGTGGCAGTGTCTTTCATGGGGCAGAGACCAATGCTGATGAGTTGGGAAGAAAGGGAAATTCCAAGGGGCATTCCTAGAAGTTCACTTTGTGACAGGAGGTTGACAGTCATCAGATCTTTTTTTTTTTCCCCTACCAGTAATGGGAATGGGACCGAGGGATGCTTCCTTTTTATTTATTTTTTGTTTAATTTTTTTATGTAATTTAAAGTCTTACTAAATTCCCCAGACTGACCTTGAACTTGCAGTCCTCTTGCTGGGATTGCAGGCATGCACCGCCACACCCAGCATCATATAATTGTGTCTGCCCAGTGACCAATGGGAAGGCATGATCAGTCCAAGTTTAAGAGAAACAGACTCAACATGGTCCACAGCCATAATACTAGTAAGCCCTCATAAGAGGCATTTGTTGTTATTTTTTTCCACACCATTTCTTCTGGGAATAGGAGGGGTAGGAAACAGTACTCCTTACTCTCAGATCATGGGTTTTGGGTGGAGCTGGTGCTACCCAAAGGTTCCTGGGTGGGCCCATGACTCAGACGTGACCAATCAAACTCCACAAATCTCCTACCACCTCCTGACCATGGGCATGTGACCATATTGTGAAATTAGAGCCAAGGAGAGTCAGTTTTGGAGGTCCCCCCCCTGGAATTATCTTGAGTCTGCTAGTATAAGGATTTTAAGATGTGGGATATAAACCACATCTAGCCATTGTGTAATAACAAAGAGTCAAGCTTTTTGATAGTACAGTTGATTTAGAGGAGAGAGAGAAAAAGAGAGAGGAATCCTCTGAAAGTCTAGCTCCCAGATCTGACCACAAATCTATAGACATAGTCAGACTGAAGACTGACTACTCTTGGAATTGCATTTAGGTGAAGCAATAAATTTTCTATCTAGATATTTGTAGTTGACTTTATGAATACAGCTTTTTCCCCCCTTCCAGAGCTGGGGATCAAACCCAGGGCCTTAAATATATTGGGCAAGGGCTCCACCATCGAGCTACAATCCCAGCCCTGAATGAGTTCTGGTGACTAGAGCATGACAATGGAGCTGGGACTTGGACAACACAGATCCCTTTTCCCTTCTGCTTCTCCTCCAGGCCCTGCCCTGTGCAGGATGTGAATTCCTAGTCTTGTGAAGTTTTCCAACTTGCTGCCTCTATTAAGCTAACCTAGTTGGACAGTGTTAGGTCTTACTGGCTTTACATACTCCACTATCTCTCTTTATAGAATTGCATGTTTGTTTTTACTTGAACTTCACTGGTTTCATTCACCAGTGTGCTGGTAAATGTTTAACACACTAATAACTTCTGCTATGTAGAATTTGCTGATTTCTGTGGTGCGAGCATTTTCACCATGGCCAATTTCAAGTGAGCAACCTGACATGTCTAAAGGAGGAGGTAGGAAGGGGTACAAGCGGGGAATTAGGTAGTTCAACCCACAGGTTGAATGATTGTAAATTGACTCAAGAGATTATAAATAATAATAAAAATGTAGTGGGTGGCCAAGAAGTTATTAATTTAGATGGGCACAGTGGCACACACCTGTAATCCCTGCGATTTGGGAGGCTGAGGCAGGAAGATCACAAGTTTGAGGACAGCCTAAGCAATTTAGTTAGACATTGTTTCAAAATAAGAAATAAAAAGGGCTCAGTGGTAGGGTATTTCTGGGTATGAACCCCAGTACCACACACACACACACACACACACACACACACACAGTTATTAGTCTAAAACATTTGCTACCATTATTTTTAATAGAATTCACTTCATCGTAAACATACATAATTTAATTTTTAAATAATGTTTGAGTTTGACAACTGACCTCCAAAGTTCCTGAAAGTTTTATCATTAGCTCTATGAGCTGGTTCTGAATCTCCACTGATTCTAGTTGGATCCCAGCCTGTTACTTTTTCATGAGCTCCAGGTGAACAACGGGTAGGTTGAAACGAGTGAGGAAATTGAATGCATTATTACCTATCTGAATGTGATTTGTGACCCAGAGATGCACACAATAGCTGTGAGGCAGCTGTCTGACTAGCAATGATCAGCAGGTCCTGCTCGATACCAAGGGCCATAATCCAGTGAAATAGATGTATAAAGCAGGGGTCCTTGGTCAGTCAAGTTTTCCACAGAAGATAGCATATCCAAATTAGTACAATGTGAAGAGTTTTTGAGGAAGAGTCTCTTTACAAAGCTATGGGCAGGTATAGCGAAACCATTATGGATGCAGCACACCCCAGCTCTAACAGTTCAGGCCTCCATTGCCTCCAGGCCTGCAGGTGCAAGCATGGATGATGAACCAGCTGTCATCAGAGAGGGTTGGAGAGAGAGATGATGAGAATAAATATTTATCTTAGTCTCCTCTTTCCCTGCATTGGCTAGACCCAACCCAAAGCCAGAGGGCAATGGAGCCCATTGTTCAACTTCCTAGAGGTACTGAGCAGGGTGGAAAGAGGGGGAAAGGGTCTCAAGGGTCAAAAGGCACAGTACTGACCTTGGGTAACTTGCTGCAGAGTGGACACCTTGCCCTTCATCTTGGGCCTAAGAAAAGGGCCAGAGAGTCTGGTTTTGGAACTTTCCACCTTCAACCTAAAGACTCACCATTTTTAGGGTCAGGGGGATGTCTGTGTAGGTGTACTGCTTTACCTTTTATGACCAACACATCTGGCAGAGGTTCCTGCGATAAGGAAGATAAGGTTTGTGGTGCGGACCCAGGGTCATGTTCCCTCCCACCTTCTCTGCCTAGGGTCATCACCAGGGACTCCTCTCTCTCTCTGCCACGCCAGTCCTAGCCCTTCATCTCAAGATTCTTCAGGATCTATTTCTATGGATAGTTGCAGGGAGCCCTTGTGTATGAGCTGAGAGACTTGGGCTGTCCGGATTTCACATTGTATCCTGAGAAGTTACCATGTCCTACCACCAATTTGAATTTTCTCATCTGCAAAACCAGAGGCTTATACCAAATGCTCATGATTCTAAAGAATACCTCTGGCTAGGAATGGTGTAATCTAAAACGGAGTTTAATCTCTAGGTTATTTGCATAATGAAAAGCATGTCTTTCCATAGCCAGGAGGTGGCAGCAGAGTTCTGTTTTGGAGGGGGGCTGTAGGCCAGGATACGCCCTGCTCTTCAAAGCCCTACAGTTCAAAGTCCAATTTGGTGGCTAAGTATTACTGCTGAATAATCATAATACTAATGACAATAATAACATTGACAATAGGAATAGCAGAATCATCATCATAATTGTTAGCAAAATAGCAACAATTTGGGCAGTGCTGCATCACAGAGGAAACCTTTTTTGCATACCATCCCATGGGAACCTTGTAAACACCCACTGTGTAGATAGGTAACTATCTACAAGCCCCACGTGGAGGCTCAGAGACATTTCCTGACTTCCCCAAGGCCCTCTGGAAAGTATAGATTGCTTTCATCCTGTGCACTCTCTAACTCAGTGGCGGAAGACCCAAGGCCTTTTGTAGAATAGTCAGGGGTGGGCAGAGGAACCTAGTTCAGGCTGAGGGCTTGGTCCTGGTTCCCTGCTACCCCTAGAACTTGATGTGTATATGCTGGGGAAGAAAAGTCCCGACAAGAACCTCATCTGTATTCCCTTCTCTTTCTTTCAGTTCCCAGAAAAAAAGAAGAGGAAATGAAAATTTGTCTTTAGATTTATCTTTAGCTACTTATTTCCCATCCTGGCATACCTAGTGTCTAGACATGAAAGGCTCATTCATTCATTCCCTCATCCCTTCATTCCACAGTTAGAAGAATTCTAATGACATAAATAGGCACTATGAAAGATGGGGAAATGTTCTTTCTCTTTTAACTTGGAGATATGGGGGCCAAGAGCTGACCTCTGGGGCCAGGTAAATGCAGAAATATTTAGGAGTGGTTTGTTCCTAGGGATCTGCTGGTAAAAACTGAGGGTGGTATTTGAGGAAATGGAATTCAGATTTGGTTTGTTTAGGTTGTTGGGGAGGAATAATTCCGTAGGATTTTTTTTTTTTTGTTTTTAATGATCCCCAGCATGATGTGTTCACTCCTCCCAGAGGAGACCTCTTAGAGAAACAGCCAAAGTCTCAGACTGTTGTTCATCTGGACCCCTGTCTCGTAGGCCATGAACTTCCTGTTGCCATGGTCTCAACCTTCCTCATCATGATAAAAGATTATCAGAGTGTTGACCACGTGCCAGGCTATAGACCAAGTGAGCTTCCTAAATATTTTTGCTTACTTCTCCAAAAAAAAAAAAAAAACGAAAGAAAGAAAAAGAAAAGAAAGAAAGAAAAAGTAAATTGTTACATTCTATTTTACACAGTGAGGAAACTGAGGATTAAGCCATGAAGTAACTTTCCCAAGATTACAAAGTTAGCAGGGAATACGAAAGGATGGAGACTCTGGCAGTGCTGGACCCAAGGATTTTACCATTTTAGCACAGGCAGAAGGAAAACCCACCATTGTGAGATTCTGTGCTGTGCAGGGAGTCTGCAGATCTGTAATCTCATTTCCTTCTCAAAACATTGGGCAGGTCATTACTCTCCTGCAACAACTCCAGAAAATGATTTTAATACCTGCTTGATCTCTTGAGAGGCATGGAATGGAAAGGAGAAAAACAGACATATGGATAGTTAGCATCCTACAAAATTAATTCTGTGTCTTTGAAATGATATAACTCCTGACATATAAATGTCAGGAGTGCTGGACTAGGGACTGCAATCTGGGGGACTTTGAGGATGTTGTTGCTCCCTTGCGGCTTCAGATTCCTTGATTGTAAAATAAGAAGATTTAAAAGATAATTTCTGATGAACTCTCAACAATGATGATGAGAATGATGGTGGTGATAATGGTGGAGATGATGTCGTTGGTGATGATGGTGATGGTGATGATGATGATGATAGTGGTGATGATGATGATGGTGGTAATGCTGTTGATAGTGGTGATGATGGTGATGGTGATGATGATGGTGATGCTTTTGATGGTGGTGATGGTGATGATGATGGTGATGATGCTGTTGTAGTGGTGGTGATGATGGTGATGCAGTTGATGGTGGTGATGCAGTTGTGGTGGTGATGATGGTGATGGTGGTGATGATGGTGATGGTGGTGATGATAGTGATGGTGGTGATGATGGTGATGGTGATGGTGATGGCAATGGTGATGGTGAGAGTGATGCTGTTGATGTGGTGATGCTGTTGATGATGGTGATGATGGTGATGGTGGTGATGCTGTTGATGATGATGATGATGGTGATGGTGATAGTGATGATGATGGTGGTGATGATGGTGATGGCAATGGTGATGGTGAGAGTGATGCTTTTGATGGTGGTGATGCTGTTGATGATGGTGATGATGGTGAAGGTGATGGTGATGATGATGGTGGTAATGATGGTGATGGTGACGGTGATGATGATGATGGTGGTGATGCTGTTGATGGTGGTGATGATAGTGATGGTGATGATGATGATGGTGATGTGATGGTGATGATGATGATGATGGTGATGGTGATGCTGTTGATAATGGTGATGATGGTAATGGTGATGATGGTGGTGATGATGGTGATGATGATGGTGGTGATGATGGTGGTGATGATTGTGATGGTGATGGTGATGATGATGGTGGTGATGCTGTTGATGGTGGTGATGATGGTGATGGTGATGGTAATATTAGAGGCAAGTGACTCTAGAACTTTTTCTATTACCATCACTTCTGCCAATCCTCCTCAACTTCCAACTTCACTGTGTCAAAGGCATTTGGGATGAGCTGGTGATGAGATGAAAAAGAGGATCTAGAGACCAGAGAATAGGGATGACACAAGATATTAGATGACCGTGTTTTTATTTTAGTGCCTAGTACATAGTAAGTCAGTACTTAAAACAGATAAAGGAAGTTGGGAATTCTTTAGTATATGTACTGCTGAAGTGAACACAAAGAAATTATAGATTTTTAACACCGTTTTATTGAGACATAATCCCCATACCATCCAACTCATCCATTTAAAGCCTAAAATTAAATGCCTTTTTGATGTATTAAAAGTAGACTATGCATGACCACAATCAATTTTAGAATATTTGCACCCCCCTATCGCCCACACACACAAAATAAACCCTACACCCTTTGCCATCCCCTTATCCTTCTCAATGGAGCTATGATTCTTTTTTTTTTTTTAAACTAGTAATTGAACTCAGGGGCACTTAATCACTGAGCTCCATCCCCAGCCTTTTTTAGGGTCTCACTAAGTTACTTAGGGCCTCACTAAATTGCTAAGGCTGGCTTTGCAATTGTGATTCTCCTGCCTCAGCCTCCCCAGTTGCTGGGATTACAGATGTGCACCACCATGCCTGGCTGGAGCTACGATTTTTACTGTGACATCCACCTTACAAGAATAAGGAAATTGATGCTAAGAGAGGAGAATAGCTTGTCCAATGCCCCACCACTGCTGTGTGACAGCATCAGAATTCCATAAGAATTCCAGGTTTGCCAGAATCCAGAGCCCACACTCCTGACCACATAGGTCAGTGTGATCAGTGAGGAAGCTCAGGTTGGGAGAACATAAGTGACCAACCAAAGGCCACACAGCTACAGGTATCAGGCAATCAGGTCAAGGCTCACATATAATCTTGGCCCCTACTCCATCCACAATGGTCCTTCTTCCATCCTACTTTTCCCCTGAAGGGACAGAAAATCAGCCTAATCATGATCAGCAGGATCTTTAGGATCAGAGGAGGGGATGGGGGAGGCAGACGGGAGGGGACTGAAACTAACAGAAACTTCTATTTTGTTGGGAAGAGAAGATAGCATCTGGGCCCAGCCTCAACCCAAACTTTAAAAGTTAACAATTCTCTGGGTCCAGCTGCCCACTTTGCCTTTTGGCCTGGGAAACCTGAGGAAGATCCATATAGGAGGGACAGAAGTTACCCTAGCCAGAAGCAGGAGCAGCATGGTCTCTAGGAACCTACCTGTGGTTTTCTCTTTCTTTCTCTTTTTTTTTCTTTTCCCAAAGCATTTGTTATTTCTGGAAGTGAATGAGTTCAACAGGGTCTGCTACCTTCTCATAAATTAAAGGGAACTGTGGGTGGGCATGGGAGACTTGTATAACACAGCCTCTAATAGGCATGCAATGGAAAATCAGAGTTGTTTAGCACAAGAGCACTGGCCTAGGAATCTGGGATCTCCAGGGCCTAGTTTTCACCCTGTCTTGGACAACTATAGTTAGAATCCTTAACCTAATGTCCCAATCTGTAAATATAGGTAGAAAATGGAAAATTGAATTTGTGAGAACTATGAATTCCTGGGAAGAAAATGTGCTATAGTTATTTGAAAGGGTCCTTCCTTTCTCCAAGCATTGTTCATATTTACTAAGGTTTATTTATAAATAGAAATTGTATGTATTTCAGGTGAACCCAGGGCTTCATGTATGTACAATAATTATAGTCACTATGCTGTATATGAAGTCTCCAGAAATTATTCATCTTGTGTAATTGAAACTTTATAACCTTTAATCAACATTTTGCAGTTCCCCAACTCCCAGCCCCTGGCAACCACCATTCTCTCTCCTTCGATGAGTTTGACTATTCTAGATTCCTCATGTAAGTGAGATCACACTGCATTTTTTTTTCTGCACCTGACTTATTTTACTTAGCTAAATGTCCTTCAGGTTCATCCATGTTTTCACAAATGTCAGAATTTCCTTTTTTTTTGGAAAAGACTGAATAGTACTCTACTGGGTACCTATACACCATATTTTCTTTATCCATTTATGCATCCTGTCACACTGAGGCTGTTTCTGTGTCTGGGCTATTGTGAATAATGCTGCCATGGACATGGATATGCAGATTCCTCTTCAAGATCCTGATTTTATTACCTTTGGGTGTCTATCCAGTAGTGAGATTGCTGGGTCTTAGGATAGTATTTAAAAAAAAAAAAAAAACTTTTTTGAGGAAATGCTATGCTTGCTTACTTGTTTCCTTTCTCCCCCCCCCCATTTCTTTTGGGAGCTCTTTATCACTGAACAACATCCCCCATCCTTTTTACTTTTTGAGATAGGACCTCACTAGGCTGCTGAGGCTGGCCTGCACCTTACAATCCTGCCTCTGCCTCCTGAGTCACTGCAATTCCAGACATGCACCATTGTGCCCAGCTCAATACCATCTGCCACGATGGCATACTAACTTATGTTATCCTCAATGGTGCACAAGGATTCCCTCTGCTCGACATCCTAGGTATGATATTTTGTCTTTTGTTGTTCCTTTCCTCTGTGTCCTTATTATCTTTTGTCTATTGTAGTTATTTTTTTCTCTTTCTGGTAATAGCAACTCTAATAGGTGTTGGGGTGATAGTCTTCATTTTGGTTTATTTTTTTCATCTTTAATTTTTTTGTGGTGCTGGAGATAAAAACTGGGGTATAACAGATGCCAGGCTAGTGGTCAAACACTGAGCTACACCCCAGCTGGGTCTTTATTCCTAGATGTTTATGCAAGCTGGTAATTTAGCTGGCAGTGGGGTGGCTTTTCACCTTTTTTATGAGGATCAAGGAGGCTCCTCCTTCGTATCCCTTATATTTCTTAATATTTACAGTAGAGCAGGTAAGTCTCTAAAAATCAGCCCCGCAGAAGAAGAATGAACTCCCATGTCGCTATCTATAAATTTAGAGAGAAAATGGAAAACTGAATTTGCAAAAATTAGGAATTCATAACAAACACGGCCGAGCCAGCAGTTGAAGTGTTTAGGAGAATTTATTTCTCATGTATTTTCCCTCCACTCTCCCAGAGGTGTCCCATGGCAACGAGCCTCAGGAGGGCCTCATTCCTCCATCTTCTGTAGGAGATAAAAAAAAATGGACACAGGAAATGAGTCAAATTCAATGGGAGGCTGATCATTGCCTTCAGGTGGAGCAAAAAAATGGCATTAAGAAGAGGCTTCATCTCTCTTTGCACATTGTAAAAAACAAACCAGTCAAGCTACTAGAGATAGGACAAGTCCTCGAAAAGCAAGGAGCTTCCTGGACAGCATCTCCAGTGACAGAGAGAGACAGGGGCAACATATCTGTCTCCTTGTGTCTCTGGGCTTATTCTCCCAGGAGCCTGGGAATTGGGAGTCTCTGTTGAAATAGTAGCATCCGTGAGTGCATGAACAGTAGCAGGGGTGAAGGGGACCCACAGGCATCCTCTAAGCTCTCCCCGGGTGTTCTGTTGATCCCCTAGGTCTCAGGGGTCTGCTCTTACCTGGCCCCCCACATCTCGGCTCTTGGCCCTCAGCTTGTTGACTTGGGACTCGGCGATGTCCGCCCTCTCCTCGGCCTCCTCCAGCTCATGCTGTACCCTCCGGCACCTGGACAGCTGCGTGTTGGCTTGTTCTTCCTGAAGGGGAGATGGAGGTATAAGGTGACGGAGCCTCTCAGTGTGACTCTGGGGCTCCAGGGAGTTTGAGGACTAGGAGGCTGTGGGCCCTGGATTACTTAATAACAGGGAGGAAAGGTGGGCTGAGTTCTCTAGAGCGTGAGGATGAAGCTCCCAGTTCATGGCCATGTACACTGGGCTCACCTTGCAGGTGCTCCAAGCCCCCACCCACATAGCCCTGAACCCCTTCTCTATGCTATCTCACCCGCAGAGATTTTTGGAGGAGACACAATTCTAAAGTTCTTCTAAGACACCAGAAAGTCTCAGAGACCAATGGCTCAGGTCCCCTTTGTCCTATCATTCTGCCCAGTACCATGTGTCTGGGGCCGGAGCATGGTATGGATCCATTTGAGGGTTATCTAAGAGTTCCTGGCTTAAGTGGCCTCCTAGGTACCCCTCCAGCCTTGCCAATCTTGGTGGAACTGCACTAATCCAATGTGTATGATCTCTCCCTCCATTTAACCAATTCAAATATACTTCTTTGAGGTGAGTCTGGAACTGTCCAGGCTTCTAGGCAGGAAAGAAAAAGGGCAATGGGAAAAGTCATCTGCTTAGACATTTTTCTAGGGGAGAATCCTTTAAATTTTATTCCTCATAACACTATTTGTGAGAGAAACTCTGCATGCAATAAGAAGGTTCTGGAACTGGGGTCTGAGCACACCTTTTACTGCCCCATGGACCCTACTGCCTTACTTCATCATGAATCCTGGCTACCTTAAATAGCCATGCAGGTTTCACCTCTGGGGTCAAGTTAAGGCTGAAGCCCTTGCCAAACTGTAGGGATCCAGAGGAAGGGGCATCTTTGCCAATCCTGGCTCAGTTGCCCAGCTTTGTGCACATGTCAACTAAGTGTAGGAAAATCAATTAAGTGTAGGAAATGCTACATGATAGACTATCTCTTCTACTGGGGGAGTTAATCGCAAATTACTTACAAAATCCGAGAAACTCTTGAAGTAAAGCAGCCAGTTTAACTTTGTTTAACCCAGAGTGTTCCAAAGTCTATTTCTATAAAAGAAAAAGCTATCCTCCTCCTGTCCCCAGCTTCCTGTCATTCACATCCCCCTGACCTAAAGCCACAGAAGATATTTTGGAAAACACTGGGTGCAGCTCATTCTATTTCTCTCCTGTTGGTTTCACCTCTCTGATAAAGGGGCAGATCCACAAGGATGAGAGGGAGTGGTGGGAGTGGGGGAGGATGAGAAGACTGGAGGAGGTGGGGAAAAGGATGTAGGGTGTGGCGATGATGTGCATTAAGATGAGGTGTCTCAGGGAAGGTGGAGGGGGTGGCGGGTGGGGTGGTTAGGGAGAGTTTGGGCCATGCAAGGCCAGTAAAGTGAGCTAAGATGAAACACAATGGACAGAGTGAGTCAGAGTGGGATGGGATGGAGCGAGGTGAGTAAAGGTTGAATGTAGGGGATGGAGGTGACAGTACAATGTAGGGGATGGAGATAAGAAGGCACAGAGGTGGTGGAGGTAGGGAAGGTAAGCCAGGGGAGTGAGAAGAGGTGGCCTATGTTTATACTTGCAAATGCAAACTCAGGTCAGACCCTCTGCGATGATACTAAACTTAGGTACCTGTTCCCACTAAGGATTTGTGGAGGCATACAGCCAGGTGCGTGGGTATTCCTGGGGATCTCCTATACTCACTGCCTCCTCTGCCTGCCTCTTGTAAGACTTCACTTTGGACTGCAGCTTGTCCACCAGGTCCTGGAGCCGGAGGATATTCTTGCGGTCCTCCTCAGCCTGCAAACAGAATATCTGTGACAGAGTCCCACCAACCTATGGCTTCTATTTATAGGGTGTGGCCCATGCAACATTCACTGAGGTTTTGGAGACTCCACCTGGTAAGTCATTTCCTTGACTTTGCGTTCATATTTGTGGGCCCCCTTCAGAGCTTCTGCTCCCCGCTTCTGCTCAGCGTCCAGCTCGCTTTCCAACTCTCGCACCTGGGTAGGTGAAGAAAACGCAAGTATGAAGTCAGAGTTCCCAGCCTTCTTTCATAGACTCACATGCCAGGCATTTTAGGATGAACTCCAGATTCCCTAATTAGATTTTGCAATAGGACATGGGAGCTATTTTTATTCACCAGGATACCACTAGACCATCAGTGGCTTTGTGTAGATTCGAATGAGATGTCTTCTTTGGGCAGAGGCAGCCCATGTGCACAGAGCTGGGCAACTGGGCCAGGATTGGCAAAGATGCCCCTTCCTCTGGATCCCTACAGTTTGGTAAGGGCAACACAGTCTGGGCTTCAGCTTTAACTTGGACCCCAGAGGTGAAACCTGTATGGCTGTTTAAGGTGGCTAGGATTCCTGATGAAGTAAGGCAGTAGGGCCATGGGGAAGTAAAAGGCGTATTTTTGGTTTAACCCAGAGTATCCCAAAGTCTATTTCTATAAAAGAAAAAGCTACCCTCCTCCTGTCCCCAGATTCCTGTCATTCACATCCCCCTGACCTGATGCCCCAGAAGATACATTGGAAAACACTGGGTTCAGCCCATTCCATTTCTCTCCTATTGGTTTCACCTCTTTGATCAAGGGGCAGATCCACAAGGATGAGAGGGAGTGGTGGGAGTGGAGGAGGAAGAGAGTTCTAGTTGATGGATCTAAAGCAATTCAGTAACCATCATGGAGTCCGATGATCATCACTTAGGATGGAAATGATCCTTCCAGCCAGTCTACCTCAAATGGATAAAACTAGATAAAGTGTGTGAAAGTATTTTTAGAAGGATAAAGTACTGCACAGGTATTGTTAATGTCACAGTTGCTTAGGCCTTTTCTGAAGTCTGAAAGGGAGGAGCAGTCACTGAGAACTCAGTTCCTCAATGTGGTCCTAAAGCCACAACCCAGTAAGATCCAACTGTGGGTGGAACCCCAGTGGCTGCAGAGGGGACAACTCTGGACTTGGAGTCTCATTGGATCATCTTGGAAAGCTCCCAGTGGAAACTGTTTACTCTGGAAACCCTTCCAAAAAGATCCTCACACCCTCCATTTCATGGTCCCTACAAACTGTCTTCTATCAGGCTCTGCAAAACTTTTTTTTTTTCCCCCTTGAAATTGTTCTGTAGGTCTATGCAAGGTTTATGGAACTCAGTTAACTGGGCAGCTGGGATTGGAGGACAGTCAAGGTGCCTCACCAGAGATAGGGTGGCCTAGGGCCCTCAGCCAACCCAGAAATCACAGAACCACAGAGGGCAAGAGGGTCCTGATCTTTCCCTCCTTAAGGGATGTATGAGAAGGGTAGGTCTAAGCTCCTTTTAATGGAATAGGACTGGAAATAATTGCAAGTAAACACTTAAGGAATTTGAGAGGAAGTTCTAAATTCCCTGGTGGGTTTACTTTTATCTACAACTTGTTGGTTCTAGCAAAAATTTTTAAAAAATCCTTTCATATTTAAATAAACTGTGTGCCTGGTGACCACATCCTAGGGAGGTTGGTATAAAGAAAGATGGGCTTTCCTGCTGGGAAAAGTTGTTTCCTTTTCTTTTCCTCCTCCTCATCCTCTTTCCCTCCCACTCTTTCATTTCCTGTCTTCCTGGGACAATAGAGATCTCCTAACAACCTCCTTCTAACTTCCTCCTCATAGCCCTTTTCTAAAATGTCAATTGCTAGCACAGCCCATTTAAAAAAAATGACTGAAATAAACCATCACAGGTCTAAAGGGAAAATCAAGCAGTAGAGGAAATGAAGAGGATAGTCAGCAAAACAAAACAAATACAAAAGAAGCTTCCAGATAAAATACAAAGAAACAAAACAAATACAAAAGAAGCTTCCAGATAAAATACAAATAGGACTTTCAGTGTTGGGGGGGTGGGCCAATCTTTTTTGGTGCATTAACATGGAAGAAATACCAATTGCTCTCCTTTTGGGACGGAGTGGGAAATACACCAGAATCACAGATTGCATTTAGAAACTTAGAAAAGTTGGAAAGAGAAAGAGACCTGGGAGTGGGAGACAAAGGGAGACTATAGACTATAGGATGGACCATCATTCATCAAAATGAATCACAGTCCAAAATGTAAATTATAATGAAATGTGTATTTTTCTGATTATAAAGTGAGTTTTTCTCATTTAGGTGCATAGATCTGAGTCTGCATGAAAAACAGAAAATGAGTATTAAAAGACATCATCCCACTACAGATACCAAGGTATTAGCGTATCAAAATGTACTTGTAGCAGGTTGTGGTGGCACACACGTAATACCAGTGGCTCAGGAAGCTGAGACAGGAAGATTGTGAGTTCAAAGCCAGCCTCAGCAAAAGTGAAGTGCTAAGCAACTAAGTGAGACCCTGTCTCTCAGTAAAATACAAATGGGGCTGGGGATGTGGCTCAATGGCTGAGTGCCCATTTGTGTGTGTTGGGGTACAGGAAAAGGTCAAAGAGAATATGTAGAAATTTGGCTCACAGGGACTTTTGGAAATAGTCCTGAAGCTATCTTTTCAGTCTATCAGCAGCCACTTTTGTACTAGATAAATTTCTGGATCATGGTTTTGCCTGAGGCAGCTGAACTGGATATCATTTCAAGAGCCAGAATACTCTCAAAAGAACTTACCCTGGCCTCCAGTTTCTGGATCTGCTTCTTGCCACCCTTCAGGGCCAGCTGCTCAGCCTCATCCAGACGGTGCTGCAGGTCTTTCACCGTCTGTTCCAAGTTCTTCTTCATCCGCTCCAGGTGGGCGCTGGTGTCCTGCTCCTTCTTCAGCTCCTCAGCCATCATGGCGGCCTGGTCAAGTTCACAGGACATATTAGCAAACAATCCACCTATCCCTTCCCAGAGCATATGGATGATGCTGTTCAAGTTGGTCTTGTGCATCAGATTGAATCTCCCCTGTCTTACTGAGGCCAGTTATCATGTTCCATTTTGCCTTTTTAATGACTCCAGGAAGCCACCACTAACTGTACTCATAAGCAGATGAAACCTACTTGTCATGCCCTGGCCTGGAAGCCCCCTTTCTCCATTTCAAACAGCATCTGAAAAGAGAACAGTGCTTACATCCGTGATGGCCTTCTTGGCCTTCTCTTCTGCATTCCTGGACTCCTGGATGGAGTTCTCCACCTCTGCCTGACACTGAGCCAAGTCAGCCTCCAGTTTTTTCTTGGTATTTATCAGGCTTGTGTTCTACAAGAAAAATGAGATATCAGTGGTGAAGGTTTTATTTGGGCATATGAAACAATCGAAAAGGAGGTGGTCGGGTGGGTTAGTAAATAACTTATAATCATGTTCCATTTCTTGTTTTTCACATGGGTGGTCTGTTAGGTATGATTTCAGCTTCAATTGAACAGAAAGTCTTGAAACATATCCAAAACTGAACATAAAAAAAAATTGAATCAATGATAAAGGTGGAATTTTGAATATTTAGGATAGATTAGTCAATAAAAGGCAATGGAATAAGGAAATTGTTGATAGATATAACTACACATCACATGAAAAATAATCCTAATAATCAAAATGTACCTTAGATAGAATTGAAAGGATAATAACAAACTAAAAAATATTTACAACATATATTATGGAAAAAGTATTCTCTTCCTTATGATGTAAATAAGATGAATCAATAAAAGGGGCAAGGAGTACAAGTAGGAAAAAACACACAGGAAGAAATACAACATACAATAAAATGATGAAGCGATTCACTTTGCTAGTAATAAATACTAAAATTCCCAATGAAATATGCTCCAACAATAAAACTGATGATGATTCAAGAAATAACAGGGACTTTTCAGAATTTGTAGAAAAGAGCCCTCACATCGTTTTCTAATTGGAATAAAAATTGAGACAACCTTGTTAAAGAGCAATTTACAATGTATTATGAATATCTTTATTGTTCTGACCCTGAAATTTTATTTCTAGAATTTTATTTACTTCCAGAAATATCAAGACAATAATAATAGTAGATGTATATGAAAATTTAGTTATGAGCACATTTGTAACAATGGTCTTTCTAATCATAAAAATTTTATTGGGAACCATCTAAATTAACCAACCACAGAGGATTGATTAAAGTGCCATATTATAGCCTGTAGTAGCCTGTTTTCCAGACATTAAAAACCATATCATATATGTCATGATCATTGTATTATCTTGAGCAACCAATAAAAAAACCCACCATATCATAGATGATTTAAAGAGGTAGAAATAAGTTCATGACACATTATTAAATGAAAGCAATAGGTTACAAAAGATCAAACATAGTTTTATCAAAAATGTGTTTATGTAATTCACAAGGGCCTAAGAATAAGATACCCTGAAATGTTAACAATATGGTTGATTTTATTTCTTCTGTGTGTCTGCTCATATTTTCTGTTTTATAACACAAGCAACTTCTTAAAACTTTCATAAAAATGGTTATTTTGAAAGAAAATCCTAATATTCTCAGATTTCAGCTTAAATGGTATAGGCTAAGCATTTTAATTCAAACACATGAAATCTTGAAATCTGAAAAGGATCCCAAATTCAAAACCTCTTACAACCAGTGGAAAATTCCACACTTAACCTTATGTGATAAGTCATTGTCAAAACTCAGGCACCCTAAACAGAATCTATAGAAGTCCCTTCAGGCTATGTGTACCCAGTGAAAATAAAACAAAATGAGTTTCATGTTTAGATTTGGGTCCTATCCCCAATATATCTTATTATGTATGTGCCAATCTTCCCAAATCCAAAACAACCTGAAATCAGAAATATGTCTAGTCCCAAGTACTTTTGGATAAGGGCTACTTAATCTGTACTTCCTCTGTGAAGCCTTCCCCAGCTGCTTTAGGCAATAATATGATTCGTGCTTGCTCTGAATTCCCTTTAACATGCATGACCTTTTGTCTTTATCTTTGGATAAAAGAAAGCTCAGGAATCTGTCAATCAAGAGTTCAAGTTTACCTGGCAGTTTTAACCACTACTTTGGGAGGAGTAGGACCTGGGCTCTACTTGCTCCCATGATGAACCTTGAGCAGAGGCACGTGGAGGAAGTAGTGCAGAGATACCTGGGCTTGCGGGAGGCCCTACCTGCGCTCCCAGTGGACCTAGAGCCTGGCACAGGCGGACGCACCTGGGAGTGCAGCAGCTGCACTCGGTCGCTGGCATCCAGCAGTTCTTGTTCCGACAGCCTGCGGGTCCTCTCTGTTTGCTCCAGGGCCACCTTCATCTCCTCCAGCTCTTCCTGCAGGAGACCATTCCTGCGTTCCACGATGGCTAGCTGCTCTTTGAGATCCTCATTGCTCCTTACAGCATCATCCAAATGCAGCTGGGAATCCTACAGGGGAAACCAGGAGTGAAGGCAGAGCCGCAGGGCAGGCTGAGGGAGCGTGGGAGCGGGTGGTGCTCACCTTGAGCTGGCCCTGGACCGTGCGCAGGTGTTTCTGGGTCTCCGCCACCTGGCGGTTGGAATGACCCAGCTGGATCTCCATCTCGTTGAGGTCTCCCTCCATCTTCTTCTTAAGCCTCAGGGCGTCATTCCGGCTCCGGATTTCAGCATCCAGCACGCTCTGCATGGCCTCTGTGGCTCGCTGGCTGTTTCTTTTTAGCTGCTCAATTTCTTCATCCTTCTCAGTAACCTTGCGGTCAAGCTCGGATTTTACCTGGCTCAGCTCTAGCTGGACTCGCAATATCTTGCTCTCCTCGTGTTCCAAGGAACCCTAATTAGAAAAAAGGAGCAATTGGGAGTGCTGTGGGCATCACCTCTCGAATGGACCTTTCTACCCCTATTGTAGTAAAATGGATATTTTATACCCATTTCACAGATGAAGGGAACAATATTCAGAGGTTTGAGTATTTGACTTGCCCACAAATATCCCTAATGTTGGGATAAAACTTTATATATTGAGCATCCTTTGGAATTAATAAAAAAGATGATGGGTTTCTGTTTTAATAATAATCATAATTCAAATAAAAATTCTATGGTGGGTATCTATTTTAATAATAACTATAATTCAAGAGCTATTTTCTACAATGACAGGGTAAGTGCTTTTCTGTTATCCTGCGTTCGCTCAAATTTTCCTAGAAACATCATCACCAATTGCCCTGCTCTGGACATGACCTGATCTGGTGTTTAGAGGAGCTTTGGGCTGGTTACGCACTCTCTTTGTAGCATCTATAAAATGGATAAGAATAATATATCTACACTAATCATATGTACACACACATATAACACACAGGTATAGATACATATATGGATAGATACGCATACACATACGTACCTATACATATGTATATATAATGTACACAAAGGTCTGTTGTGAGAATTAAATGAATTATACAAGTAAAGGACTTAGAACTGTGCCTGGCCCATAATAAATTGCATACATGTTAATCATTATTATGGATCCAGGGCTCATAAATTTGAACTTTACATCTGGCTCTATTTTTGATGATTTAAGATTCTTAATAGCCAACCATGTTGTGCACAACCCTAAGTTAAACATAAAACTGAAGGATTCTGAGCTGGCTTTCAGAATGTTTGCTGATTGATTTTTTTGTTTTGCTTCTTGCAAGGAAGATATTGAGGACACAATGAACACACTTATTTTCCAAAGAGGACATGTGCTAGAGAGGGTACTCGGGAGACCATGCCACAAAGCTTAGCTTTTTCAGCCCCAGGAAGGGTTGAATGTTCTTCCCAACAGGGACTCAATGCCTCCTGGCAGGGAGGCACCTCTATGGGTGGACAAGGGCATCCTTTCAGATTCCTGTTTTCCTGAACTTCCCAGTGCCGTATTCCAGACAAGGCACTTGCCTCTGCCTCTTCCAAGGCAGCCTGGAGATCGGACTTTTCCTGCTCCACTTGCTTCTTGGTCTTTTCTACTTCCTGGAGGTTCTTGCCAGTTTCTGCAATCTGCTCAGTTAAGTCAGAAATCTCTTCTGCAAAGGACAGGCTTGATTTAGGCTGTTGCAACAGACTCTAGCTTATAGCATAGCTACGCTTTTGCCAGGCAATTTAGGGGTTGGCAGCTCACTCGTGACATTCACATAGGAGAGAATACAGGGAAGCCATTCAGATGAGGTGTCGGTAAGACCAGATGTGTTGTCTCACCTGAGCTATGCAGAGGGGTGAGCGACAAGGATAGAACACTTTAATAAATCCTAAAACTTTACAAAGAATGCAACAGGATCACCGAGAGAACCAGGAAATGCATAAGCTGGCAGAAGCTTTAGAAAGCACTGGATCTTGGTCTTCTAATTTTATAGGGCAAAAGTCTGAGGTCCTAAGGGATTTAGTGACATGCACAAAGATGCAAAGCCACTAAGAATCCCTGAAGGGTTTTTTTCTCTAAAAGAGTGGGCATTGTAACCCATTGTGCCTTCAGTTCTTAAAAATAAAACTAAGCTGCTTCTAAGCTGATCTTATGCTCATTAAAGGCACAAGACCTGGGGCCCATTGAGCAAATGGGATGCATGTTGGGAGAGGATTTGGTAGAGTAGTGGGAGGGAGGAGGCTGTGGGCAAATCGGGGAAGGGGATGGCAGGAGGAAAAGAGGAAATATTACACAGCTGGGGCCCCAAGAGAGCTCACCTTGCAGATTTTTATTCTCCCGTTTCAACGTCTCTAACTGTTCCACCACCTCTTCATAGGCGTTCCTCATCTTGAAGATTTCAGTACTAAGCGACCTGGACTCTTTCTGAGAGGCTTCCAGCTCAGCTTGACTCTCATCCAGTTTTTGCTTCCATTCTGCAAGGACCTGGGAGATGATAAAGGGCCATGTGAGAAGCAGAGGGGGCTGGGGGAGTTGAAAGTCTGCTCAAACAAGGGCTATTAGTAATGCCAAGGCTTCCGTCTTTCATCTTTGGGGGTCAAAGAAGAGGAGGGGTCCTGCTCTGGACCACTGGCTACAATCTTTGCTTTTCTGGATTCTTTTATTATTTATTTATTTTGTAGTCCTAGGGATTATTACCAGGGGTACTCTACTATTGAGCTATATCCCTGCTCTTTTCATTTTTTATTTTGAGAAAGGGTCTTTCTAAATTTCTCAGTGTGGCCTCAAAACTTGCAATCATCCTACCTCAGCTTCCCAAGTAGCTGGTATCACAGGCATGCACTCTGGTGCCTGACCTCTGCTGGATTCTTAAAGATATAGATTGAGTATCCTTGATTTTAAATTCTTGGGAAAAGAAGTGTTTCAGACTTCAGATTCCTTTGAATTTGGTAATGCTCATGTGTGTATGTGTGTACATAAATTTCACTATATACATAAATCTCATTTTTATATCTGTATAAAATGAGATTTAATGGGGATGAGGCCCAAGTCTATACACAACATTTATTTGTGTTTCATATACAGCTCATACACTTGGCCTGAAGGTAATTTTATACATTGTTAGTTCATGTGCATTTTAATTGCAACATAGCACATGAAGTCACTCTGAAATTTTTTCACTTGGGACATTGTATTAATGCTCAAAAATTTTTGGATTTTGGAGCACTTTGGCTATTTGGATTAGGATATTTGGATTATCTGTATTATAATCTCAATATAATCTGAATTAGCTGTGACTAAAACTAAAATTCCCTTCAGAGGGACTGTCACAAAAGTAAAGAGAGACTCAGAGTCCTCCAAACTGAGAATTAATGTTCTAGCTGGGGGCCTTGTTGAATGTGGGTGCATCTCTCACATCCAAATGTGAAAGCCTGTCACTCTGACCACCATCTCCATTAAGCGGTTGGGGAAGGACCTTATCGAAGTTCCTCTGCTTCTTGTCCAGAGTGGCGCAGGCTGTGTTGGCTCGCTCCAGGTCCAGCATTAGGTCATCCACTTCTCCCTGAAGCCTCTGCTTGGTTTTCTCCAAGGAAGCACACTTGGAGTTTGCAGTCTCTGTGTTCTCCTCTGCCTCCTGGAGCCTCTGGGCCAATTTCTTCCTAAGAGAACCAGATGTTTTTTGTTTGTTTGTTTGTTTTTTTCCTCCTTGTCTTGGCAAAAGTGGGATATTTCAGAATGTAACTTGTCAGGTTGAAAAAGAACTGTCTGGAAGGGATTGAGCAAGACTTAGCATTTGAGTGGAAAGGATCCAAGTACAGTTATGTATCACATAATGACATGTCACAGAGCACATACAACTGGGGTTCCATAAAACTGTAATGAACCTGAAAAATTCACATCTAGGAACATGGTAGCCATTGTTATATGTAGTGAAATGCATTACTTCGTATGTTTATGGAAATGCTGTTATAAACAAACCTACTGTGCTGCCAGTCATATAAAGGTATGATACATATGTTTATATACAGTACACAGTACCTGATAGTGATAAAAAACAATTCTGTTAATGATGTATATTTTTATTATACTATACTTTTTGTGTGTGTGTGGTGTTGGAGATTGAACCCATAGCCTTTGCATGCTAGGCAAGCTCTCTGCCGCTTAGCTACACCCCCAGACCTATTTTATCCTTGTTACTGTTTTTTTAGAGTGTACCCCTTCTACTTATTAAAAAAAAAAGTTTACTGTAAAACAGTACATCCCGTGATTGGCCTATATCATCTAGGTTTGTGTAAGGAAATCACAGGATGTTTGTACAGCACAGAAATTGCCTCATGATTTGTCTCTCGGAACTTATCTGTCATTAAGCAACATGATTGTATCTCTGGAATAATCCCAAAATGCTTGGTGACAAAGAAGGTCCCTAAGAAGCTACCAAGGGGGCCAGATGAAAGAGTTCCCCACAAGAAAGGGGGAGACCCCAAGAGGATGGGGAATGATTATGTGAATGGGTTAAGAAACTGTAACAAGAGAGTCTCTCCAGGTAGGAAGTCCTCTCTGCCTTTAGGATGTGTCCAGGGGTCACCTCTCCTATTGTAACCTTAGGGCCCATACTTGGCCTCCTCTAGCTCCTCTGTGCGCTGGATGGCATCCGTCTCATACTTGGTCCTCCACTGGGCAACCTCACTGTTGGCCTTGGACAGCGCCCTCTGCAGCTCGGCTTTGCCTTCCTGCTCCTCCTCATACTGCTCCCGCAGCAGGTCACAGTCATGGCGGGAGGACTGCAGGGCGTGGGCCAGGGCATTCTTGGCCTGGGAATTACAGTGGTGACAAATTGCAAAAAATATATGATTCTTTCCCAGATTAAGGTATTTTTCATTGAAATAGCTTTTCCCTAACTAGGATCATTCCCATACTATCTTCAAAACATTTTGCCATATCAGCATATCACCTGTTTAGTTTTCTTAAGTTTGCTTTTTAATTATATTTGACTATTCCACAACAGCCAGGAGAAAACCACTAACATTTGCCATAAACAGCAGGTAACCATAAAAACAAATGCAATGGAAATAAAGCAATATTATCGCTGCTTATCTTGGCACTGTCACCTGCTATGACTCTGTGTCTAAAGCCTTATTTTTATTGCTTGATAAAGTAAATAAGCAAATTCTAAAGATTTGTCCAAATTGAGACCTTTTTCCTGGACGTCATCAGAAGGATTTTGAAACAGAATTAAAAAGGGAACAATATTCTGACTACGTGATGCAATGTTATTGAATGCTACAACCAGGAGAAATCTGAGAGCATCTTTTGGTGTCATCAGGGGGATTTGTCCCCACACTGGGGACTGTGGAAATGGGCTGCACTGTTTCCAGGGCTCCACCTCCTGTTTCAAGTGAGACAGGACATGCCCAGAGGTCTCTTCACTCACTCACTGTCATCTGGATAGGGTGAAAGTTTAACTCAAGATTCTATAATGGTTGCGAAACACCCTCTGGTGCTACCATCAAAGAAAAGAGTTCTGTTGACCTGGTGCAGTAATTTGTGTATTTTTTTCATCATTTAAAAAAACACAGTATGATATGTATGATATGTCAAGATCATTGTACTGTCATGTGTAACTAATTAAAACAAATAAAAAATAAAATAATTAGTTGAAAAGAAAAAAAATTATATTTTCAAACTAAAAAAAAAAAAAACACAAACTGCAAAACACTACCTAAGAAGGAACACTTACTGCTGTTGTTTTCTGGCTAAAGGAGAGCCTCATTCCTATAGTAGACCTTCTCATTACTTGTTTGGAATCTGGTTCTCACCATTCCCTGCCCCCCCTTTAGTCTTCTGAAAACCTTTACCGGGAATAGAAATATGGGAGGTAAGTATAACATTTGTTCTTTTACAGAAGGGAAAAATGGGGGCTTGAAGAAATTTCTAAAAGATTGCCCTATAGGTCATGACCAGTGCACAGTAACCCCAGCTTTCCATTTATGCAGTTTTGTGGGCTTCTGGATTCCTATTCTAATAATTGAACACACATCATTAGCATTTACTGAACATCTACTATGTGTATTGTCCTACTAGGACTGCACCTACTGAGTGCTACTAGGGTGAGGGAAAATTATTCTGGCTCTTCAGGAGTGAAGGATAGTGGGGAAACACGTATTATAAACACAAGTGTCTAGATTCTGGAATCGAGGATATGACTATCTCAAGGGTATCCCCCAGACCATATAGTCTTTTGGGAGAAAGGGTACTTAGAAGCAGGTGTTATAGGTGTAATGAAGAATAAAGAGGAAGAATTCCAAGGGGCTTGGATGAATCATTGGGCAGAGGTGAGCAAATTAGCACAGTGATGGTGGGGATGAGATGCTCCCATTTGAAGAGGGAAATTTATTTAACCACTTTGTAGAGGATAGAGGTGTCCGGAGATGAGAAAGGAGATCCAATGTCAAGGTACTTAAACTTTAAGGAGCAGGTTCCCACCATATTACAAGGCAGACTTTTTAATGTAGCTCTGCCTTCAACCTGCCTAAGTGAAGTGATTGTGCTCCCCAGCTTCTCAGGTTCTATCTGCTGTGATGTGGCAATTCTCAAAGAGGTGTCCTTACCTTGGTTTCTTCTTCTAGTTGTCTCTTAATCTCCTCCAGCTGCTGAGTGAGGGCCTGCTTGCTTTTGGTCAGCTGTGAAATCAGAGACTCCTTCTCTTCCACTTGGTGGCTCAGCTCCCCTACCAAACAGATGGGACCCTCACATCAGCAAAGCCGACCGCCCTCCCCTGGGACCTACCCAGACCCCACAGCCCTGACTGTTCTCACCATTCTGGGTCTGCAGTCTTGCCTTCTGCATATTCAGATCATGGATTAGCTGGGTCTGTTGATCATCCTTGGCTTTGATCTCATTAAATTGATCTTCCACAGACCGGCACATTCTTTCCATGTTACTCTTGGGGGGTGGTGTGAGAGTGGGAGATAAAGGTCAACACAAATGGCAAAAATGGCTTTCTGGTACTTGATATTGAACTGGACAGTTTGATAATTTGACTTCTTATAAGGTAAAATAATATAACATAGAAAAGATAAAGGTCAGTTTAAAAAATCATAATCAGATCAGAATTGCCTCATTTTTATTTGTGATTGCTGCTTGATGACCAGTAACCTGGAACAGTGGTTTTGGTAAGGACATATTTAATGATTTATATGCAAACTTCTGAGAGGATGTCACTCAAAGAGACTCTGAGATTCTTGGAATATAAGTAATTCTGTTGGTAGGTGAATGGTGTTTGTGAGCCATGTGTTCATGTGACTCTGCTGAGGGTTTCACTGAATAATATAAATGATTCCCTGAGGTGACTTGGAGG
The DNA here is from genome assembly GCF_045843805.1 of Urocitellus parryii. Classification (NCBI taxonomy): domain Eukaryota; kingdom Metazoa; phylum Chordata; class Mammalia; order Rodentia; family Sciuridae; genus Urocitellus; species Urocitellus parryii. Next base: position 127,391,825 of record NC_135537.1, on the reverse strand, counting down.
GGTTCACCTTTATAAAGTCTGATTGGCCTATATTTTGGTGAAAAATTTTCAGCAACCTCATGTATAATGCAGACCTCTTTCCTCCTCCTCCCACACCATAAAATGTAAAATAAATTGAGCATAAGCTTTTCCTTAGCCTGGGGAGCATAAGATGGCAGAAAAGACAGGGATATTATATCCCAAAGGAGACCTCCAAGCACTCTGAATCTCTGAGAAGATGACATACACGTGTAAAAAGAATTCCATCAGGGGGAGTTGGAAAGGGGAAGATAACACACAAGGAGAAAAATCAAAGAATACAATAACTTAAAAAAAATATAAAGTAATAGGAAATGCTCCTCCCACTGGATTTTAAAATCAAGAGCTGAGAGCAAAAAGCAATTCTGGTGCGAGTGAAGCTGTAAGAAAGGCAGTGTATGGCAGGTGCTGGAGTTTCTTCTAACTCGCCTGACCCTGTAACCAGCTCCAGTCAGGGAGTACTATGGTTTGGATGTGGTTTGTCCTCACAGGGTTCATGCACAGAAAGCTTGGTGCCCCGTGTGGCAGTATTGAGAGGTAACAGGACCTTTAAAGAGGTAGGGCCTAAACCAAGCATGGTGGTACATGCCTGCAATCCCAGTAGCTTTGGAGGCTGAGGCAGGAGGATTGCAAGTTCAAAGCTGGCCTCAGCAACTTAGCAAAGCCCTGAGCAACTTAGCAAGACTCTGTCTCCAAAAATAAACTCCCAAAACAACAACAACAAAGAAAGGGCTGGGGATGTGACTCAGTGGTTGAGCACCCCCTAGATTCAATCCCTGGTGAGTGGAAGGAAGGAAGGGGGGAGGGAGGGAGACAGGGAGAAAGGAAAGAAAAGGTAGGGCCTAGTGGGAGATAATTAGGTCATGAGGAGCCCATCCTCAGAAGGGAGTTATGCTAGTCTTGAGAGATTTAATTAGTTCCCATGAGAATGGATTATTATAAGAAGCCTGGCGCCTGAGTGTCTCTTCTGCATGTGCCTCTCACCACTCTAACATATGCTCCTGCCATTGTGATGCCATCTACCATGGGGCTCTTAGCAGTGCTGAGAAGATGCCAATGCTGTGCCCTTGAACCTTCAGAACTTCGAGCCAAATAAAACCCTTTTCTTTATCAAGTGTCCAGTCTCAGGTATTTTGTTATAGGAATGGAAATGGGCTAAGACAGAAAGTGAGGAAGAAATCAAGAGAAATCACAGGGAAGTCTGAACCATACCCTAAACAGGGATAGAAAGAAGCTCCATAGGAACCACCTCCCCCGACCATTTTTTCTTGATGAATACCCTGACCTTCTGGGAATCCCTCTGTGGAAGACCCACACTTCACTGTTGCTTCTTCTAACCCAGCCAAACAGTTACAAGAATAGCTCAGTACACCTTGAAATGAGGACACTCCTGAACGGAGGAGCACACATAGCTGCTCTTTGAGAGAAGCTTTACCTGAAGTCATATGCAGAGGTGGATTACTATGCAGCTGATGAAGTTAAGCTTCAGGGCACTCATCTGCATGGGCCCCAGAGAATTTAGGGAGCTGCAGTAAGTTTCAGGTGGGGAGGGGGAGCCCTCGAGAGCACAGTGTATTTCTCGGAAGGAAGGAATCTCTGGCAAATGGTCTAATGAGCCCTCAGAAGAAAGGAACCTGTTTTCTGGTTCTCTAATAATCTGCATTTTTTTACTCTAAATAAATACTACCTTTCATATCTAATTTTCATAATTTTGCATACAGTTATCCCTCCTTATCTATGGGTTCCATGTCTTCAGATTTAGCCAACCACAGATTGAAAATATTTTAAAAAATTGCATCCCTACTGAATGTGTATAGTATTTTATTTTTCTTTTCATTATTCCCTAAACAATACACTGTAACAACTATTTACACAGCATGTACATTGTGTTAGGTATTATAAGTAATCTAGAGGTAATTTAAAGTGTATTGGAGTTTGTGCATAAGATATAAGCAATTACTGTGCCATTTTTGCTTGAGAGACTTGAGCTGTGGATTTGATATCCATGAGGGTCTTGGAATCCAATACCCCATAGACACTGAGGGACAGCAACTTTTTTTTTTTTTTTAAAAGAGCCCCAACCCTTCCAAGTTTTATGTGCTTTAATTACCATAAAACCTGGATCCACCCATGCTCATGCTCATAGGCACAACTTCATATTGACAAAGGGGTAAGAAGATGGTGTAGATGCCTATAAATCCCCTATGGTACAATCCATTGATAGGTTAGTTCTAGAACATTCCAGATGGACTGGCGGCTTTCTGTAAGATTCAGGAAGGACCATGCCACTGTGAGGAGTGGTAGATCATTTGGTCAAGCTTGAATGATGCTGTGGTCTGCATGTTTGTGTCCCCCAACTCCCCAATTAACTCAGTTAAAACTGAGTTCCCCGTGCAGTGGAGCTGGGAGGTGAGGCCTTCGACGAGGGATTAGGTCTTGAAGTTCTCACCTTCCTAAGGAATTAGTGTCCTTATCAAAGAAGCCATAGCTAGCTCCCTTCCTCTTCTGCCATTGAGGACAGGGTGGTAAGGTACCATCTTTGAAGCACAGAGTGAGCCCTCACTGGACACTGAATCGGCCGGCACCTTGATTTTTGACTTCCCAGTCTCAGAACTGTGAGCAATAAGTCCGACCCTTAAATAAAGTGTCCTGCCACTTAAATATCTATTGTTTATAAATTACAGCCCAAATGGAGAAGACACACATCTTAAATGAATTTGAGAAACTAAGAGCAAACAGAAGTGGGGGAGAGGGTCTCAGTACAGAATATGCTGTACGTTTGGGGAAATGCCCACGGGACAGAAGAACTTAGACTTAGCTGCCTTACTTGGCCAGTCAGGTACCTTGGACTTGGAGACTGTCTCGATGTTGCTTGCCATGTCATCGATCTCCATCTTTAGCTCACTCTTCTCCTTTTCCAGCTTCTGCTTGACCCTCTGCAGGTTGTCAATCTGCTCCCCGAGTTCGGCCACAGTGTCAGCATGCTTCTTCCTCAGGGTGGCAGCTGTGGCTTCATGCTGCAGGGTGGCCTCCTCCAGGTCCCTCCGCAGTTTCTGGAACTCAGCCTCCCGCTTTTTGTTCATCTCAATCTGGGCTGAAGTGGCTCCACTGGCTTCTTCCAGCCTGTCGCTGATCTCCTCCAGTTCCCTGGCCAGGTCTGAGCGTTGCTTCTCAATCTTGGCTCTGACCGTGTGCTCTGCTTCGATTTCTTCCTCCAGCTCTTCTGTGCGGGCCTAAAAGGGTCAGTGTATCAGGAATGTTGTTTTGGGAGGGAACAACTCACTTTGTGAGGGACTGAGTGATGAGGAATTGGCAGCATGTAGTTAAGAATACATTATAACACTGAGTTAGTGGAACAAAATTGGAAAAAACCTAGGTGTCCATTAATAAGGGAGTGATCAAATCAATTGTGGACTTGCTCTAGAAGTCTGCTGATCCATGCCTACCCACCCTGGATAGCGCCACAGAAAATAATGATCAATGAAATAAGTGAGTTACAGAATGATGTGCTCAGTATGAAAATTTTTATGCTAAAAATGCAAAGAAACAAAATATTGCATAAATATATTCTATATATTTTCTTTGGATCTTAAATGTACACAGATATACTTAGCAAAAAATCCACCAGGATGTACATCTGATTGAAACTGGTAGTTACTCTGAGAAACTCAGAGATCACTGGCTTAGGACAGTGGCAATGCTTCTCTATTAATAACATTTAGTTTTATTGGTCATATATTTTATTCTTTCCAAGGAAATATATGTATGTTACTTAGAAAATTAAAATATTAATTTCAAAAATTAAAACAAAAGTCAGTTGCAGTAGTGCACGCGTGTAGTTCTGAGCTACTCGGGAGGCTGAAGCAGGAGAATCATTTGAGTCCATGAGTTTGAGACCAGGCTGGGCAAAAAAAAAAAAAACAAAAAAAAACAGGACATTTTCTCCAGCTTCCAATAGGAAGAAGAAAAGAAGCTCAAGAACCACAGGGGGAAAGAGCAAACAGGGGTGCAGGGGCACTTGCCAAGGGATTTCTGCAGTTGGGAAGGTTTTGACACTTTTACCTGTAATTCTTTAATCTTCTTTTGCAATTGCAAACTGTGAACTTGTTCATCATCGATTTTGGTTTGTAACTGACTGATTTCAAATTCCTTCCTGCAAGTAGATTTTTTTTAAAAAATAAAAGAACATGAGATACAAGCTTTTTAAGGGTGGGAAAGTTGGCTTTCAAGAGCCAATGGAGAGGTAGAAGATAAAATAGCTACTTCTTCAATTTCTCTTCTGCTTGCTGCTTGTCATTTTCTAGATCCATGATGGACTCCTGGGACATTTTCAGGTCTCCTTCCAGCTTCCTCTTTGCTCGCTCCAGGTCTGCCCGCAGTTTCTTCTCCTGCTCTAGACTGCCCTCGAGCTGGGAAGACATAGGCAGAAAGTATGGAACCCTGCTACCAAAATGAGCTCAGCCCCTTCAGTCAGTGCAGCCACACACCTGGCCCATGGCTTCCTGGGCTCCTGTAGGGTGCTGACCATAAGCACCTACCCTGGAAGGAAGCAAGTCTTCCCCCTCTTCCCTCTTCTTGCAAAGAGAACCCTAGGGGATCCCTTGGTTGGCTCCTGGATGCTTCTTTCAGCCAATTCCCACTTGACCCTTTCTAGGACATATTCCCTGTAGGAGTCTGGCACCCATAGGTGGCTGTTCTTGCCCAGACAGGAACAAATGGGGGATTCTGTGAATGACACATGCAGGTCCAGATTGCACAACATACACCCCCCCCCTGCTTATTCTATGCAACTGTTGGGGGGATTTGGGCAAGGACTTTGTGTGTGTGTGTACAAATAGGCACAGGGAAAGGAGGGAATGGGGGGAAAGCACACCTACTCTGGCCTCAGAAGAATATGAGAGACTTGGAAAAGTTCTAGACATAGTAGTGAAAAAAATTAGAAAACTTCAAACCTGGTTCTCATATTAAGAACAATAATGTCAAGCCGTAGGATCAGCCTAGGTGTTGGTCAGCAGATGAATGGGTAAAGAAAATGTAATATACATACGTGTGTGTGTGCGCGCGCGCGTGCTCACGCATTAATAGGTGTCCATTAATAAGGAACCGATCAAATCAATTGTGGACTTGCTCTAGAAGTCTATGAAGCACTTAAATGCTGATCCTTGCCTACCATGATAGCACCATGGAACATAATGATGAATGAAATAAGTGGAGTTTTACTCAGCCATAAAGAAGAATGAAATTATGTAATTTGCTGGTAAATGGATGGAACTGGAGATCGACATACTAAGTGAAATAAGCCAGACTCAGAAAGTCAAGGGTCAAATGTTGTCTCTCATATGTGGAAATTAAAGAGAGAGAGAGAAAGAGGAATAATAATAATAATAATAATAATAATGGATCTCTGAAAATAAAAGGGAAAAAAGGGAGATCAATGAGACCAATAGAGGAGAGGGAGGGACAAGGGGAAGGTATAGGGAGGGACCAGGGAATGAAATCTACCAAATTCTGCTATGTACGTGTACAAATATACCACAATGGATACTGTTGGATTTATAACCATAAAACACTGGTTAAAATAATAATAATAAAAGCAGAAGTGACCAGCAGAATAGAAGCATAGCAGGGGAGGGAGGGAGAGAGAAAGGGAAGTTAAAGGGAAATGAGCTTGACCAGATTATGTTTTGAGCATGTGGAGATATGGCATGGTGAATCCCCAGTTATATGTAATTGTAATGCACCAAAGTAAATAAATAAATAAATAAACAAACTTTGCTCTGAGAGAGAGAGAGAGAGAGAGAGAGAGAGAGAGAGAGAGACAGAGAGAGAGAATATAAGAATTTACTATGATATGGAATATATTAATTTTCAGAGCCACAAATGGAACTAGTGTTTCTGTGGCTAGGGATTGAACCTAGAACTTTATACACACTTGGCAAGTGCTTTACCCCTGAGCTACACTAGCTCCAAATGGAACTAGTTTTAAATAATTTTAGAACAGGATTGGAGGTTTTGGAACCCAAATGAGCTACAAGTGGATGGTAATAATGATGAAGATGATGATGTAATAATATTAGCAGCCAAGGTCTTACTCAATTTTTCTATGTGATGAATTTTCCATGGAAACCTTGCAAGGTAAAACTATTTGTGACCCCATTCCATAGGGTGAAAATGGAGGTTCACAAGGTTAAGTGACCTGGTCATTATGCCAGAATTGTTTGGGGTCAGGCCAAGGCTGAACCCGGGGTTCTGATTCCAGGACTGGAATCCCCCCTATGATGTTCATCCCCTCTCTTGCCTGCACCTCCACCAGTAACAGTCGCTACAGCATAGGAGTCAGATGCACTTACATCGTCTATTTGCTGTTCCAGCTTGATATTTACTTTGATTAGACCATTAACTTTATCTTCTTCGACCTGCAGATCATCCAGCGTTTGCTGATGGGCTTCCTGTAGTGATTTCTTTTCTTTGGTCAGCTTGGAAATGTTTTCTTCAAGTGCTGTCATTTCTTCAGACAGATTCTTGACCTAGAGAATAACACCACCAATTTAATATTGAAACAATTAAACTCCAAGCTTCCAATAACAAATGTAATTGCTGTGTTGGGCGTGGTGGCGCATGCCTGTAATCCCAGCTGCTCAGGAGGCTGAGGCTGGAGGGTTACAAGTTCAAAGCCAGCTTCAACAACTTAGTGAGAGCCTTTCTCACAATAAAACAATAAAAAGGATGGGATGTGGTTTAGTGATTAAGCATCCCTGATATCAATCCCTGATACAAAAAAAAATGTGATTGTTGTCTCTCTTCCTCTGACTACTGCTTTTTTACTTCCTGGAATTGACAATCTCTCAGTTTTTTTTTTTTTTTTTTTTTTTTTTTTAGGATGGGGGCTCACTATGTTACTTAGGCTGGCCTTAAACTTTTGGGGTCAAGTGATACTGCCTCCGCCTCCCAGTAGCTGGGATAGGAGCATGTGCCACTGTGCCCACACAGTCTCTCAGTTTTTAAAAATTTGCCTTGTTGCTCTCTGATGATATCTCAGATTCTCCCATTAGAATTATTTCTTCAAGGAGCACATAACGAGGGACATTGTTAAAATGCAAATATGCTACCTCTGAAGGGTAACATAGCAATTTATATTCATTCGTAATGTATAATGCATCTGCAGGTATTTGTTAGGTTGGCTGATGGGGGTTTAGAATGAGGCAAGAAGGGAAGGAAAGGCATGAGATATTATGCAAGAAAATCCTGAGGGGAATCTGGTGTTGTTGGGGTGTGTGGTTAGGGCACTTTGCATAGAATTCTAAGGCATTAAATAAAATTGCTTTCCATGTACACATCTTTCAAATCTGAGGTTACCCTTTCTTGACCCATGAGTTGAATCTGGCCCCAAACATATTTTCTTTCATTTACAATTTTTGAAATGTTATCAAATTGGGGGGAAAAAGAAATTTCACATTAAAATCTCAATTTCTGACTTCTTGTGGAAAATTAGAAGCTCTGGCCATGCTGGATAGACATTTCTACCTGATGGTAGTTGGCTGGTGATTAGTCAAGGCTACTATCTGTGGCCAGGGTTCACAGTCTCCACTCATTCCTATCAGTTTCAATTGTCTATCCCACATTGACTCCGATTGTCAACTGCCATTGTCATCTCATATCCAGCAGACCTCAGCCCTTACCCCCTCCTCATGGGTGACCGCTGTGGTGTGAATCATGCATGTGTTTTTACATATCTTTGCCACATGTATATTTCTGTCCTATGTGCATGTTGGATATTCCATTTTTCCTCATATTTCTCCCCACTAGTCCTGGGTATTCATTGTCCATTTTTGATGCCCCGTGTGTGTGCACAAGTCTTTTGCTTCCCAAAGCTGCGTGGTATTCCCTGGTGTGCATCCGTCATGTTCTGCCTCTCTGTTCCCCCAGGGGTGGACCTGGATATTTCCTGCAGCTTCCCACAAGCAATGCTGCTGTAAACCTCCTTGCATATGCTCCTGCTCCAATCATCCTCCTCTTTACAGCGGGAAAGTGGGGACTGGTGAGGAGACGGGGGTGGGGTGGTAGTGGTGGTGCCCACTTTGTCCATCTGTGGACTGGTGGAAGACTTCCTTGGTCTGCACACCTCAGAATCTCTGAGTCGTAGAGTATGTGGTTATAAATTCAATTTTGTAATTCCAAAAGACCTTCCCAAAGGCTGCATCTGTTTATAACCTGCCAGTAATTTATCAGGGTCCCTGTGCCCCACCTCCCTGCCAATCAGTCATTGGTATTATCTAGTTTTCTGCCTCCTTCATGATCTGTCTTGTTTCTCAGGCATTTTGGGTTTGCTATCCCTGTGCTGGGTGCTATGAGCAACAGAGATGAATATGAAACAACCTTCTCTCTTAAGAAAATGCTGGAAGTTTGTGGTACAACAAGGGAGAGTTGAGAAGAGCCTGCAGGTTGGAGAACAAGGCAGAGGGACCTAACTACCCTTCAGCTTGGCTCCTGCTCCAACCTCCCAGCAGGAAAGTGGAGACTGGTGGGGAGCTGGGGGAGGAGTGGTGGCAGTGGTACCCACCTTGTTCTCTGTCGCATGCTTCTCCTTTTCAACTTTTGTCAGGGTCAGCTCCAGGTCATCAATGTCTCTCTTGAGAGAGGAACATTTGTCTTCCAGATTCCTTTTCTTGGCCACCAGGTCAGAATTCATCTCCTCCTCCTCTTCCAGCCTCTCGGTCAGCTCTTTGACTTTGGCTTCCAGTTGGATCTTGCTTTTGATGAGACCCTCACACCGTTCCTCGGCGTCCATCAGATTTTCTGTTTCCTGAAAGTACCAGGTCATTATAAGTTTTCATCAGCCACTTGGCAAGCCTTAGAAGGAAAGGGACTGACCCTCTAAAAGTCCATTTCCTGTATCTACGCCAAGGAGTGGTTGCACGCACACACACACACACACACACACACACACACACACACACGCCTACATATCATCCACATACTCTCTTTTAGACCACCAAGGATATCACTTATTTAAGAGACAGTCACTTAAAGTGACTCAAAAGAGTTCATGGAGTTCCAAGTTCAGTTTATTTTATTGTATTTTATCAGGACTAGGGGTGAAACCCTGGGGCACTCTACTTCTGAGCTACATCCCCAACCCTTTTTATTTTTTTATTTTGAGACAGGGTCTCACTAAATTGCTGGGACTGGCTTTGAACTTACAATCCTTCTTCTCCCAGCCTCTTGAGTTGCTGGGATTACAGATATGTACAGCATTCATTTTAAAGAATAAAGCCTCTAGAAAGTTGTCTGATTATTTCATGTTTCCTAGCGAACAACAGTTGAAAAATAACTCATCTACTCCATATTATCCCACGTTAAGCTAGAATTTTCAAAACATGACTACCTTTTAACTTTCAACACAGAAGTGGTACCTGTGTGTCCTCGGCTGAGCCTCCTCAAGCCACAGAACATTACAATGAAAAACACACAAGAATCAGTGATTTAATAAGTCCATGTACCAGAAGACTCTGCAGTGAATCTCTCAGACAGATGAAGATTACTTAATTCTGTTATTCAACAAAACAGGCTCTATCTTCCCATATAAGAGAATTTTAAAAACTGGACATGCATGGCAGGGAAATGGATAGGAGGAGACCGTCAAGAAAAAACGCAAATATTTATTGCACATCTTTAAACCTCAGGTATGTGCTCCCTGTCGTTCCACAATAGCTATATGAGGTGGGTGTATTACTATTCCTATTTTACAGATGAGAAAACCGAGGCACAAAGAGAAGGGCCTTGTGTTAGGTTACCTTCACTAACAAGTGAAGGATCTGGGATGTAAATGCAGGTGTCTTGCTCCAGAGGTTGTTATCCATTATCCATAGACAATAGGTTGTTATCTCACCCACTGTGACTGGGAAAGTGTTCCTAAAAACTGTACTATACCGATTGGGAAAGTGATAGGGGAGTTGAAAATTCTTGGCAATAAGGCAATAGGCAAAGAAAGTATTGGGGGGTTTATTAAGAAGAAAAACCCACAAATGCCCTAACTTCTGGGAACTGCCAGAATTTGCAAGCTGCAGATGTGGTTTCATTTTTTCCTATTTATTTGATAAAAAAGTGTTCTCTAAAGCAGTTCTGAGTATAATACTTATTGAAAATCATGTGGAAAATGACTCATCTTTGAATTGAATCATCTCATTTGAATGATTTATTTTTATTGATAGGATTTTAAAAGACCTGGTGAACTCCTGACAGATTTTTATTATGAAGACACAAACAGCTCTCATATCTACAGTGAAACACGTCTAACTCTGCTACGGCAGACTGGGAGGGATCAGGGACAGCCCAAGTTCACTTTGCAGACATGATTTCTGGCCTGTGCAGACCTTGGGACCAGCGGCCTGCTTTCTACTGAAATACTCAGTATGACCACTGGGTGGCACCACTGCCTCTTGAATAGACTCCTTAAGGGGCCTCAACGTCCTCCTTTTGAGCGATTTGCATTTTCAGAGAGGATGTACTTACAGACTGGACCTGCAACTGGAGGTCATTCTTTTCCTGCAGCAGGGAGACCATTTTCTCCTCCAGCTCCTTCCGCCGAGCCTCAGATTTGGCCAGGTCTTCTTTGGCCTTCTCAAAGTCCTCCTTCATGGTAGCCATCTCCTTCTCTGCCTCTGCACTCTTCAGCAAAGGCTTGATTTTAAAGAAGAGGTTCATCCAGGGCCAGTGCTTGACATTCATAAAAGAGCGGATGTTGTACTGGATGCAAAAGATGGAGTCCCTGTGCATTGGTTAGGACTCCAATTAATAAACCCCAGCAAGACCTCGTCTGCCTCAACCCCCGCTTGCCCTCAAAGGACCCCAGGATCTGCATCCTTCCTGGTTGAATGGGAAGGAAGTACAGCCATGCTTCGAAGACCCTGTGGTTCCAGAGTAGCTCTGCAAATGAGGGGCACAGGACAGAGCATGTGTAAAGGTTGGAAAGAAGAGAAGGCACAGGGCCATTTGTGGATCTCGCTTTGCCTGGCTGCCTGCTGCACCACCCTGTTGAAAATCCTTTACCTGAGATCATCGGTGGACGCCTAGTGGCCAATGCCATCAGCACATTTATTCAGACGATTGGGTCTTTCTCCCGCATTTGAATTATTAATCAAATCTCACTTCTTTGGAACTCCTTCTGCCTTTGATTTGCTGCTTTGTAGTATTTTGACATACAGACCTCCTCTTCCTGCTGAAGCATTGGTAGAACCCCATGACCTGTTTTAGTTGTCTCTTAGCCTCTTGCCCTGGGGGAAATGATTTGTTTTCCTAATTTTGATTGTTGCCTATGTCCCTGCATGTTCTACACGGCTTCATAGTAATATACATAAGTGCCTAAAAATGTATTTATGTCTCCATTGAACTGGTTCTTCTTTTGGAATATCTATACTTTATTTCCATGCAAGCTTCCATTGGCTTCACCAAACTGGATGCCTGGTGTATTCCTAGCACATGGTGGAGGTCCACTGTTAGATCTACACCGGAAGACCAAGCTGCCACCCAAGTTCTGCTTTCCCTAATGCCCTCACATAACCAGTCATCTATGCTGCTTTTCTTTTCGTTGAATTATCCAAGCAATTAGACTCTTAAATATTTCCTTATTCCATGCCCTCCTCTCCCACCCATAGACTAAAGCTCAATTCAGGTCCTTGTCTCTTTAATTTGGACTTCCACTACAGTCGGGGTCATGATCCCTTCCATCCCCTCAGGTTCACTCTCTTCCCAGCTGCTAGAGTGACCTGATCCCCTCACTCATCTCCTTATGTTCCTTCTGGAGCTTCCCCATCAACCAGAGGATGGGGACCCTCGCTATCTGCCTGATTCAGTGCTCCAATAACAGTGACCTGCTTGTTGGTGTCCCTTCCAGATCATATTTTAAAACAGGTTATGCAAAACTTTTTCCAGAGGAGAAAAACAATTCGTGCTGACCCATTTATGCCAACTCCAAAGCCCCAAGCATTTTTGGGGGGGGCTTGCTTGTGTCAGGTCCCCACTCCCCTGACTATAACATTGCACTTGTGTTAAAATTGGTCATGCCCATGTCTGCTTCCCCCCTCCTCCATGAGCTGCTGGAAGACAGGGTTCATTTCTGTATGAGATTGCTGCTCTGGAAATGTTGGTCAAATGAATGAAGGAGAGTCTCCCAGCAATAAAAGCAGGAAGTAACAACCAGCTGCTATGTGGGACGGGCAGGGTAACACAGAGGGAGAGTCTGCATCACCTCCTCTCCATCATCTTCTTAAACTCCAACCGCATCAGGTACCCCCTGCACACGGCCTGCGTGCGTGTCATCAGGGTCACCAGCTTCTCGTCTCTCATCTCCTCCAAAAGTCCCAGGAGTCCAGCTTTGAAAAATACCTGTATTCAAAGAGAGATGACCCCTGCTTTGTCTTCAGCAGGTGGTCAACTGAGTCTCTTGAGGGAGCCTATGTCTACCCAAGCCCACTCCTGGACTCTCATCAGAGTTCTGGGTTGGAACCGGCGGCAGTTTAGCCTCTAAGACTTTTTCCCCACTGACTCTGGTCTCTGTAGCTGCACCTTTGGGGCAGAGAGCTAACCTGTCCTAAAGTAGGTTCCAGACCCACCAACTCATATGGATCAGTTCTGTCAGAGCTTATGCTCAGACAGTAAAAATGAGTTCAGAATAATCACACTAGTGCAACTGCACCCAGATGAGGTCTCCTCCTCTCCCTGCCCATCAACAAAGGTGGGTCTCACTCGTCCCCTGCACCAACTGTATGCAGTGGCAGAACTTACTCCATCTCCATGGCAGCCTAGGAAATAGAGTACTCTGTGGACCATCTGAGGACCCCAGCCTGCCTCTTTCCAGGAGGGGGATCTTTGGAGTCAGGCCAGGACTGAAAGCCAGCCTTTGCCACTCAGTGGTTCCTATCTGACTTACCTCTCCATGTGACCTTGAGCATTGTCCTTGTCCTTGCCTTCCTGCCCTTACCCTGCATTTCTTCTGCCCTCCCAAGAACCAGAGGAGGCAGGTGCCATCCTAATCACCATGCCCCCTCTCTCACCGGTTATTATAAGAAGAATGAAATACGTATGGAAGGACTGATAACACATGTGCTCAATAACTAGCATCCATTTTATTGGTGATGATTACTCTGCTCAAACCCCCACTGTCTCTGGGATCTTCTATGTTCTCTTCTGTCAGTTGCTCTTTCTCTCCCTTTAAGAGTCTCTCTTCTCGTCTCCCTCTAGGACATCAAAGCTCCCCATTGCTATTCACTGGGGCTTCCAATCTCAGCTTCTACTTACTTCAAGACCAATGTGGAGAGAAAACCTTCTATTCCTAACCACAGAGCTTCCTTTATCTGGGCTTCAGATAAGGGATGACCAGGTGGATCAGAAGAGGAAAGAGACTCTTTCCTCCAACCAACTAACAAGCAGTTAGAACTGTGGGTTCCCTGAGGTATTGGGGGTGTGGTGGGATTCCAGCTCCACCTGTTCTCACCTTGGTGTGACCAAACCGGAACTGTTCCCGGTCCACGTCAATAGAGTTCAGGAGCTTCTCTGAAGCATTTTTGCTGTCAATAAACTGCCCCTCTGGGATGGCACTGGCATTGAGGATCCGATACCTAAAGAAAGGTGACAGCACATCTTAAATGGATTCAACTCCCAGAATGGTCCCATGCTTGAGACCAGGGCTTCTAGAACCTTCTGTTCCAGCCTTAGGAGGAAGTAGGATACTATCAGCTGCTCTGGGAGAGGGAGATATTTAGGGGTTGATACTAGGGCCATGGTAGAGAGATAAAAGCATAAAGGAAGCCCAGCAAGCGCACACAGAGCTGGACTTTTGCTTTCAGAGGCAATGGTTCCTATCTAATTTAAAAGAGCCTTGAAATCAGCTGTGACCTACAGACCTCAGTTCTCCTACCTCTAGAGGGTCCCAGCTCCTCCTCTACTCTGGACATGGGCTTAACTCCCAGGCCCAGAAGAGAGGAGGAGAGAGGTGGTCTGGAGCAGTGGCTCTTAACAGGGGCAATTTGGTCCCCAGGGATGTCTGAAGAAATATTTGATTGTCATAGCTTGAGGGTAAGAGCTGTGGGTTTGCCACCAGCATGTTGGGCAGAGGCCAGGAATGTTGCTAAAGTCCTACAATGCACAGGACAGTCCCTTAATTACCTAGCTCCCAATGTCCATAGTGTGGAGGTTGAGTCACTGTAGTCTAGAGTCACAAGCTAGAGAGCTCTGGCCTTGGGACCATTTAGGGCAGGCCCAGCACTCATTTTGAACATGGGATCATCCCCTAGCAAAAGGCAAAGTCCATAAGAACCCCAGGAGGCTTGTGAGTTCCCCAACTACCCAACCCAAGGAATGCTTTTAGGGAGAGCAAAAGGTGCCCTCAAATGGCGACAGATGCAAAGACAAGGTAACCTACCTCTGTTTGAAGTCAGCATAGAGAATCCTGCTGGGGAATCCTTTCCTGCAAATCCGGATGCCCTCAAGAACCCCATTACAGCGCAGCTGGTGCATGACCAGGTAGTGGTCCATCACACCTGGGAAGAGAACATTCTAAGGGATGCCTGTGGCTTTTTCATTGTTCAGCTCCTTTTACTTTTTTGTTTTCTTTTTGTTTTTGTCGTTGTTATTGCAGTAGAGAGGATTGAACACAAGGGTATCCACCAATGAGCTGTATCTCCAGGTCTTTTGTATTTTTTTTTTAATTTTGAGACAGAGTCTTGCCAATTTTTCCAGGTTGATCTAAAACTTGCAGTCCTTTCTGCAAAACCTCCGGAGTTTCATAGCTCATTGTTCATCCTGGATGATCCAAGGCACCAGGAGCCACTCCCAAACACCCAGATTTCACTAGAGGTAATGCCAGCTTTAAGACGGGGGTTGAAGGTGGCTAAAACCTGCTAACAAGTTCCGGTCTCTTTGGGAGACTCTGGCACCCACAACCATAGGAATGAGAGCCAACAGTTTGATCTTTACTCTGCTTATGGCTCTGGATTCTAGTGAGGCTCTCAGAGAGGGCACACTAGGTATGGAGTGGTTACTGAGCTTCCCGTTAGATACCTTGAAATCCCTTCCTGCCTCTACACTATACAGATTTGTCTTTAGTGAGAGAAGGGAGCAGGCTGAATTCAGGGTGGGTGATCATCAGTCAATCGCTTCACACCTGCCCTGGGAAGCGGGGGTGACGACTAAAACTTGCACTGAAGAAGAGAAAACAGAAGGACAAATCCCCATGGGGGAGGTACCATGGCCACTCTTGGTAATCAGCCTAGGTCAGACACAAATCAAACTGGGGCTGAGAACACTCTGACTTGGGGCTCTGTGAGGAGTTACAGGTGAGGTACCATGGTGACATGATGGCTTCTCTTTTTAAAATATGTTTTATTTGTTCTTATTAGTTATACCTGATAACATCATTTTGACATTATACATATATGGAGTATAACTTCCCATTCTTCTGGTTGTTCATGATGTGGAATTACATTGGTCTTGTAATCATACATGCCTGTAGAAAAGTAATGTCTGATTCATTCCACTGTCTTTCCTATTCCTATTCCCCCTCCCTTCCCTTCATTCCCCTTTGTCTAATCCAAAGCACTTCTATTCTTACCTACCACCCTCTCCCCTTCTGTGAGTTAGCAACCACATATCAGAGAACACATTCGGCCTTTGGATTTTTGGGATTGGCATATTTCACTTAGCATGATATTCTCCAGTTCCAACATGACAGCTTCTTAACAAGGGCTTCCTAAATTGCTGGGGAGGGTGTGGCTAAAGCTGGCTTTGACTTAACCTTATGAAAACTTCTGGAATGCTACAAGCTTCCCTGGTGGCTGTGAGGAGAGATCATTATACAATTTCTAAGGCTTTGCTAGAGCAGCACTGTCTGATACAGCAGTTATTAGCCATGTGGGCCTATTTACATCTGAATTCATTAGCATTAAAAATTCATTTTCTTAGTTGCACTTAGTCCACATTCACATAACTAATGGCTACCATATTGGACAGTGCAGATATTGAACATTTCTATCCTTCCCAAAGGTTCAATTGGACAGTGATTCCCTAGAGAAAAAATTGGTTAAGACCAAATAGAAATTGTATCAGAAATTCAGACAATCACTGATGTAGACAGAACCTTAAACATCATCTGGTCCACCCCTCAGTAATTCTCAGATGATGATTCCTGCTGGTTCAAATCCCTGCTGTGCTATTTACTGGCTATGTGAACCAGGGACTTTCTGTGCCTCAATTTCTTCACTTGAAAAATACTGAGTATCTGCTTTAAAAGGCTGTTGTGAAGATTAAGGGGAAGAAGATGTAAAGAGGTTAAAATAGCCCCTGACACACTGTAGGGGGCTTCACGGACACTTGTCCTTGTGATTTGCCACAACCGCGCATGGTCAAAGGCAAGGCTAAGCCCTACATCTCTACAAGAGCCAGGAGCAGGGAGAAAAGGCACAGGTAGAGGTCAATGATCCTTCTAGAACCAAAAGAAAAGGACCATCATTTGATGATGGGGAGACCAGAGCAGCCATGTTGCTTGCCAAGCCGTGCACCTATTGTATACTGTGTGCACTTGGTGGTGGAGAGAGAGAGGAGGGACGGAGGACAGGGCCTAATCTCCACAGAACCTGGGGGAGACTGAGGCCTGGAGAAGTGAAAGGCTTTGCAAGGTAGTTGGCAGATCGAAGACTGGACCCTCTGTATGTTTCCTCCCAGCCCTGTCTGAGTTGTTTTCTAGCAGGTCCTGAAAAGTCCTCATTTGTTTTGGTACAAATTTCCAGAACTTCTAAAATGTTCCTTGTGCCACCGCCTCCTTCTTCTCATGTTACCAACTCCTGAAGATTTTTCCTTTTTATCCTCCCTCACTTTTTACTTCCCTCTCACTCTTTTCTCCTCCCATCTCACCCTTCCCCAGGCAGTTGCATGACATCCATGATATCCATTTTATAATTTTTGGCATCTCAGGGGATCTGCTAACCAGGAAAAGATTGCCCCTTCTGTAGCTAGTGAATTCTTAGCTAATGACTCCTTGTTAAACTAGCCTTTCATATGCAAAGCAACTAATTCAAAGCCCTTACCTTCCAAACTGTCCTTATTCAGCTCTCACACTCTGAGACCTTATGCCTCTGTCCTAATCATACAGCAGCAAGACATCTGGGGCAGTTCATACACCTTGAAGCCTGATGCAATTATTCGGGTCTATCCAATCCTAAACCAGCTTAGCCTGTTGACATCGACTCACCTATTCTTTTCCATGAAAATCACAATAAAGTCTCTTATCTGAGATTTTCCCCTTGCTCTTCTTGCCCCTCACCTGGCCCTTGTCCTTCCCTTCCTGACCTTACAGGGTGAACCCCCTACCTTGGGAATTGCAGTGACAAACCATCTTTTCAGGACTCTCCTAATCTGTTGGCCTCACCATACTTGAATAATAGTCAAATCCACATTTTAAAACAGCACACACCTGGATAGTCCCAGGCTTGTCACAAGAAGAGAGTCAGAGAGGGAGGCAGCAGCCCTGCTTCCTAGGGGTTCCTGTTTCTGATCCCATGAAGCCCTGAGAGGCTGTAAAAGAACAACTAGAAAGAACCACATGTGCTTGTGGATGGGGAGGAAGTTGGAGATTTGGTCTTGGACTGTGGCTTTCAGTCCCAGCTCTGAGTGCCCTGGGGTGAAGCACTGGAATCCCAGGGTCTTTAGTGTGACCTCTTCTAGGAAATGAAGGGGTGGCACTAAGTGCTTTCTGAGGTGTCTCCCAGGCTATCTACCATAGCAGGGTGTTAGTCTCTTTCCAGACAAGGAAATGAAAACAGAGCCACGCCAGAGCAAAGGGGAAACAGAGAGGAAACGACAGATTTCCCTAGAATTGACCTTCTGAAAGAAAAGGTAAGCCATTGGCACAGTTTGGAATTCCCAGAGGTCAATCCATTCCTGTATCTGTTGATACTTGAAGGCCATCTGATCTCTCCACTCACTTGTGATGTGAAAGAGGCGAGTGTTTTATCATGAGCGAGCGTTGGGTATAGAAGGACTTCACTGTGTATAGACTCCCTCACAGACACAGCTCTTTGTGATAATAGTTGTTCTCTTTGAGACAAAGGACCCCTAGAGACAGCTATACTCTACTAAGTGTGAGCTGGGCCTGGGTGACAATTAGGGTCCTACTTTAGTGCACGATGTTCTCTATCTAGATTTATATGGTCTCTTATTCTCAGTTCTCATTTTTAAAGTGGAGGTAATCACATGTATCTGTTTCGAGGATGAGAGATCATTTAATAAGGTGGCTGACATACACTACAGGATAAAAACCAAAAATCTGTTGTGATTGATGCTGTTTTTATGATGGGATACCAAAGACAATTATTTGCCAAATGCAAATGATTCTTTACTTTAGGATAAAAGAGGCCAATAGAGCCCTTCAAGAATCTTATGAGAGCTATGGATGAAATGTGTCTATACACATACATACAATGCTTGGGATATGATTTCATGGTAGGGGCACTAGAAAAAAAAATATAAGATGCCTTGTTGAATTTGAATTTCAAATATAAAATGAATAATTTTTAATATTTAAATTAAATAAATTATATATATATATATATATATCCCAAACATTGCATGGGTCACATAAGTATTTTTGTGTGGAGGGGTTGTGGTGCTGGGGATTGAATTCAGGGATGCTATACCACTGAGCTACATCCACAGACTTTTTAAATTTTGAGACAGAGTTTTGCTAAGTTGTTCAGGCTGGTCTCAAACTTATGATCCTTCTGCCTCAGCATCCCGAATTGCTGGATTACAGGCATGTACCACTGCACCTAGCAGCCATTTTTGAATTATTTATCTGAAATCCATATGTAGTAGAATGAAATTTAATCCTTATCTGTCACCCTGCACAAAACTCGACTCAAAGTGGATCAAAGACCTAGAAATTAGACCAGAAACTCTGCACATACTAGAAGAAAATGTAGGCCCAAACTATTGGAACACATTGGCTCAGGAACCAACTTCCCTAACAAGACTCCTAAAGTGCAAGAAGTAAAATCAATATTCAGTAAATGGGATGGCATTAAGCTCAAAAGCTTCTTCACAGCAAATGAAACTAGAATTTAAAATGGCATCCAGTGTTTTAATTTACAAGTCAGGTAACCTGATTTAACAAACTCATTTGAGAAGTGATAAAGACTATAACCCTTTCCCTACACACATGCACAGAATTTTATGTACATTTTAGGAAGTTCTGCCCGGTTCGATAAATGCTCTGCAAGATGGGGCTGCTACTCACCAGGAGTCTTGGTCTCATTGGGAATCAGACATCGTACAAAGTGAGGGTGAGTGCTCCGTAAGTTGGTCATCAATTTGTTTAAATTTTCCTGGGATACAAACCAAAAAAAACAAGCCCATTTATTTCAGCACATGTCATTTTCACCAGGCAGAATAACTGCAATGTGGAAGTTGCCAAAACACGAACCCTGAACACGGCTGACACCGTCTGGAAAGAGGATCCCTTCTTCTTCCCGCCTTTCTTGCTTCCCCCGGAGTCACCTGGAGGCAGACAGGGAAGGGCATGTCAGAGGCAGCCCAGAGAACACAGTGGTGGACTCTCCAATCACCTCTTTCAAGTCCAAAAACAGGAGCTTTGGTTTTCTTTTGACTTAACAGACTTAAATTGTTTTGTTTGATTTTTAAAAATAATAATTTTTTAGTTGTAGTTGGACACAATACTTTTATTTTATTTATTTATATGTGGAGCTGAGGATAGAACCCAGGGCCTTGCATGTGCTAGGTGAGCGCTCAACCCCTGAGCCACAACCCCAGCCCCTTGTTTGATTTTTTAAAAGATGCTTTTAAACTGTCCAGATTTGGGAAAGCTCAACTTTATACCCATTGATGGGGTGGGGAGGGTGCATGTGAGTGGCATTTTACTTTAATAATAACTTAAGACTCTCAGAACAGAAGATTGGTCTCTTACCTTTAGAGGTTAGACATGAAATCAGACTGACTAATTGGCAAGATTTAGATGTGGGCTAAATATGAAAGTGAGCCATTCAGAAAAAGTAGACCAAATATCACTGACTCCAAATTCAGATAGCAAATTGGGTTATTTCTTTTAGAAAGAAGAAAATTTGACTAGTAGAATATTATTGGCTTACTTTTATTACCTTCAGTTACTTTCTTATTAAGAAGTAATGACTAATTATTGTGATTTATTTTTTTTAAATATATTTTTTAAATTTTTTAGTTGTAGTTGAACACAATATCTTTATTTTATCTATCTATTTTTATGTGGTGCTGAGGATCGAACCCAGGGCCCCACCTGTGCTAGGTAAGAGCTCTACCGCTAAGCCACAACCCCAGCCCCGTGATTTCTTTCTTGAGTTGACATCCTTTTATTCCAGATTTTTTGTTTAGCTCTTTCTCTTTTTCCTTCCTTCCTTCCTTCTTTCTTTCTTACCTTTCTGGCAGTACTGAGAATTGAACCCAGGTCCTTTCACCCACTAGGCAAGGGCTGTACATCCTCAGTTCCCCTGTTTACTTCTTAATAAGAAAGTAACTGAAGGTAATAAAAGTAAGCCAATAATATTCTACAAGTCAAATTTTCTTCTTTCTAAAAGAAATAACCCAATTTTCTATCTGAATTTGGAGTCAGTGATATTTGGTCTATTTTTTCTGAATGGCTCACTTTCTTATTTAGCCCACATCAAGTTTAAATTTATGCACATTTATCACATTTTTCTGCCAAAGTATGCTAGACATTAATTTTTAAAAAGATCCAATTATCTATGAAATGTTTATATTGCATATATTTTAAAATGAAAAGCATTAATGTAATAAATTTATACATTTAAGGTAGTCTCTCCTTTTCAACTCTAGTTAGGCAATTATTTAAAATATAAATACAATGGTAACCTTAAAAAGTGACACTAGCTGCTGCAGTCACTTTGAAAAAGGATTCAGCCACCTCAAAAGGTTGCCATAGTTACCATGTGACACAGCAATTCCACTCCTAGGTATATTTTCAAGGGAATTGACAACACATATTCCCATAGAAACGTGTCTACAAATGCTCATAGCAGCAGTTTTCACAATAGCCAAAAGGTCAAGGCAACCCAAGTGTCTGCCAATGGGTGAATGGATGAACAGAATGTGGTACATTCACACAATGGAATGTTATTTATCTACAGAAAGGACGGAAGTACTGATGAAATATGCTACATCATAGACAAACCTTGAAAATATTAGTCTGGTGAAAGAAGCCAGACACAAATGGCCATGTTGTATGTGATTCAATTTGTAACAGATCTCCAGAATAGCAAATCCACAGAGACAGAAAGGAGATTAGTGGTTTTCAGGGGATCTGAACCAAATTGAGGAGTGACGGATGTTGATAGATTGCAGGGGGTGATGAAATGGTTCTTGAATCAGATGGTGGTGGTACAACATTGTGAATATACTAAGCACTGCTGAAAAATGTAAAGGGTAAATTTTATTGAATGTAAATTATATATTAATGAAAACATAATTAAATAATTTAGTATTAGTGACTTTGTGCACTAAGAGGGGCAGTTTACCTCCACAGACGTCTATCTTAAGGAGGAATTGGAGTAGGGAAAAGAAAAAATGGAGAACAGAGACAGACAAATCTAGCTCAGCCTGAAGCTCATGCTTGACTACTGGTTGCATGAGCAGCTTTGTGATATGAGTAATTACACAGAGATTTCCACAGGGGGTGGGAGGGGATAAAGATAAGAATTTTACCTGTTTCAGCACCAGCATAGTTGGAAAAAAGAAAGGACAGCAACTTCAGTGAAGATTTCTGATACAGTCCCACCACTGTCTCATTCAGGGGGTCCTTGTTCTTGTCCAGCCAGCCAGCAATGTTGTAGTCCACAGTGCCTGCATAGTGCACCAGCGAGAAGTGGGCCTCGGCCTTGCCTTTGGCAGGCTTGGGCTTCTGGAAGTTGTTGGACTTGCCCAGGTGCTGGTCATACAGCTTGTTCTTGAAGGAGGTGTCTGTTGCCTTGGGGAACATGCACTCCTCTTCCAGGATGGAGAAGATGCCCATAGGCTGGAAGGAGGATAACAGAGACCATTCCTCTATATTTAAGAGTACCTACCAATGGCTCCATGGTCTGGGGAAGCCAAAGAGAATTTCTTTGGTGCCATCGCTCTGGTACTTCCAGCACTGGAACATAAGCTCTGTAAGAGCAAGGCTCTTGTTTTGGTGCAATGACCAAACAATGGTAGATATACAGAATGTGTTTAATATTTGTTGAACAAAAGAACATGGAAAAAATAGAAAGTTGCACATAGAGCCATAAGATGAATCATACATTAAATGATATCTGGGCTTCCTATGGCTACTTAGGAAGATATAGTTATTTCAACATGATCAGTTTTCAAAATTATTATGGGAAGTCATTTTTTAAAAGTTGATGTCATCTCCTGCTTTCATAGTAATGTTCTACCAAGAACCCCATTGTGCACGGTCTTTCCCCCTTGGGTCTTTGGGCAAATTTAGAGGGTAAGAAGTGCCACAGTCCTTGTTGGACTGGCACTCACATTCTTGGGAATAATGGGACACTTGGATCTGAACCATCCATGCACCTCTTTGAAGTGTCAGAACAGATTCTGGGGTGCTTTTCAAATGCTTTATCCTTTCTATAAAAGGGGATTCAGTCATCTGAAGGCTCACAGCCTTGGAGAATCAAGTTAGGACACCAATCTATTAGCAGAGAAGAGACAGAGTAACAATTATCCCAGGGTCCCAGCCAAAAGGAGCTTTCCCTGGGGAGCAGCATTTCTCTACCTTCTCGATGAGCTCAATGCAGGCAGCCAGGTCCATTCCGAAGTCAATGAACTCCCACTCGATGCCTTCCTTCTTGTACTCCTCCTGCTCCAGCACGAACATGTGGTGGTTGAAGAACTGTTGCAGTTTCTCATTGGTGAAGTTGATGCACAGCTGCTCCAAGCTGTTGAACTAGGTGTTTCCAATACCAAAGAGTTTGAGTGAGTTTGGAAAATTCCCTGGAAATTCTGCCAAGCAGACACCAAGTCAGCCAGTCATTTCCCCAAACAACTCACATCAAAGATCTCAAAGCCAGCAATGTCCAAGACCCCAATGAAGTACTGCCTGGGCTGCTTGGTGTCCAGCTGCTGGTTGATACGGGTGACCATCCACAGGAACATTTTCTCGTAGACGGCTTTGGCCAGGGCTCCCACTGAGTTGGTCACCTTGAGGAAGGATCACCCACACCACACTCCAATTGGCATTTTTACAGTCCCATTAAGTTGGAACAGATGAAATTGATGTCAAGAAGGTCAAAAGCCATTGAATTTTGTCAATTTCATACTGTTCAACATAATATTAAATATTTCTTGAGATATTTGTCCAGCTCATGATGCTCCTATTTCTCTGAGAACTATTTCGCTTACAAAGATAGTTTTCTAACAACCAGGATTATAGCCCATGACTCTAGCCCCTGGCCATACTTATTGGAGCCAGAGTTGGATCCTTGCTCCAGTATGGGTGAATTAGAGTATCTCTTAAGAGAATCTGGAGTTGACTGGTCTGAATATCTGGGTGGATCTGGAAACACAGATATGTAAACTTGGGAAGTATGAGGGGGTCATCCACCCAAAGAGGTGGAGAAAGCTTCTCTGCCTAAGCAAAGATAAATAGAGAAGGAGAAAGATGACTGCCCATGCCACTTCAGTAAAGATGCTAGAAAAAGCCACCTGGCTCTAGAGGGTTCTTCACTGCCTGATTCCCGGTGCTCATGACATCCAGGGGGTGGTGGTGGGTGGGCATTTTTTCTTTGGCATGACTTGTGTTACCCCTGAGGTCTAAGAATAAATTCCCCCTTAATGCCCAAACCAGTTTCATATGTATTTCTGAAAACTGTCACTGAGAAGACTTTAATATGATGATTAAAATGGCAAAATACCTTCATCAACTGGATTTGAAGCATCTCCATTACCTGTTGGACATTTTGCCCTTTGGTGACATATTCATTTCCAACCTTCACCCTGGGACAGCACAGGCCTTTCAGCATTTCTGCAGAATTCAGACCCATCAGGTACCCAGCTTTGTCAGCCACTGACAGAAGAGGAGAAATGTGTCATGCAAAAGCAGCCACTGCTAAGGCACCCAATGAGGCTCTCTTTCCTCCCAGAAATATTTTCTATGAGTCCCTTTTGATGTCTCTGCATTCTCCCATATGTACAGGACTGCACTGATTCAGTGAGCTTTGGACTCATAGTCCAGGGACCTGTCTCAAGAACTTGCAATCTGCCTCTTGGATATAACCTTTATCAGCAATTAACTTTTTGTTTGATCTTGACCTACTGATATTTCAACTTCATAAAAAGACATAACTTGCATAGTAATATTAGAGTCCAATAATACATAAAATGGTACTGAAGTAAAGGACCATGTGGACAGTTGACAATACATGTTAGGCCCTTTCCTAATTTATACAAAGTGCCGTGCTAATGGTTGAGAGAGAAACTCAAAACCTTGAACCTGCCTTCAAGTGTTCACAGTTGAAAGCAGTTGAACATGGGCAATTTTATATGGCTTATGGACTACACTTGGTCCTCAGTATCTGTGGGTTCTGCATGTGTGATTCTACTAACGCTGGATCAAAAATATTTGGGAAAAGATTGCATCTGTACTGAACATATACAGACTTCTTTTTCTTGTCCTTATTTTCTAAGCAATACAGCACAGCTATTTACATAGAGTTTACATTGTTTGGGTATTGCAAGTAATCTAGAGATAATTTAAAGCATCCTGGAGGATGTGCATAGGTTATATGTGAATCCCTAGGGGTGGCCCTTGGGCTGGGTGGTTGGTGAGTTCACAAGCTGACTGCTGGCTGATTAATCCCAGGTGGTCACACACTTCCCTTGTTACTTGGAGTGTCAGTGGTTTCTGCAGCTTGCCAAATACGTTCTAGACCATTTACCCTGGCACTCAAGGACTTTCAGAACTAATGCCAAAATAATCACGTTTAAATTTTAATCTCTTACAAACCCACTACACACAGACTGCTCTGTAGCCAAAGTGGACCCCTCTCTGTCCCTTCCTTCCCAGCACAATCTTTTCTGGACTACCTTGTGGAGGCAGTTCTAATACCTATTCTTCCCTCTACCCCACATTTTCCAGAATCCTAATCATTCTTCACAGTCCAAGTCAGTGGCTTCTCCTCTAGGAAGCCTTCCCTGATTACTTCAGTCAGAAATGCATTCCTCCCGGAATCTTTCTCTCCTGTGATTTACTCTGCACAGGTATCAAGGGCAAAATTCTAAGACAGCTTCAGAGACATGCTCCCCCGGGTGTGCATACACACTCTTCTTCACCTTAGTGTGGCAGGAGTGTATGATGGGCTATCACATCCCTGATGGGATGGCTAATCAGTGGACTTTGAATTGATACAAAAGGGAGATTATCCTAGGAGGGATTAACCTAAGCAGGCAGGCTTTATGGGGCCTAGTCTCTAATTCCTTCTTTATTACCCAAGGGTTAAAAACACTCTGCTTCACATCCTGTGGGAATGACAGATAAAGCTGGAATCATCAGGGTGACCCATGTTGCCAGCTTTTTATTCAAGGAATTGGTAGGATGCATTGTGAGAGATAAGAGTTTCAATGAGCAGGACACATAGGGGTTAATCTTGTCCCTGTTCAGCCCTCCTGCTTCCCTAGGCTCTACTCCCAAGACTCTCAGAGGATGATGGTGAGATCAGCCAGGTGAGAGTTAGGAAGAGGAACATTTGTTCACCAGTCCTTACTTCAAGGTCAAGTTCAACAGATATCACGGTGGGAGTGATAGGAAGAACAAAATTTGGACCCCCACTTTATCAAAGGCCTCATTTTAGGCTCTAATGATTATGACAGTATTGTTTACATTAATAGTAGTGATATACACGGAAAGAAAGTAAAGTTCACTTCATGATATTCTCGCATTAATTCTACCTTAAAAAGCAGGCCAACTTTGAATGTGGAAACTAGCAGAGTGGTTGGTCATTCACCACTACAGGAGTCCCCGATCAAGCTGGTGGACTTCCTCAGTGTTGGTACTCTGAGCTTCAGACAACTCAAGTTCCACTTATACAATTTTGGAAGAGCAAGTCTTGAGATGTAGTGTTTAGCTCCCATGGTATCATCCACACACAAACACAGATGGGGAGTCAAATCCACCTTCTTCAAAGAAGTTACCTTCTGTGCCATCTGGCTCTGCCTGCTCCTCTCGCTGCTTCTGCTTGAACTTCATGTTCCCATAGTGCATCACGGCTCCTGTCAGCTTGTAGATCCCAACTTTCTCCTCTGAGCTGAAGCCCAGGATGTCAATGGCATTCTGAGAGGGGGAAAAAGGACCAGCTGTCTCAACAGGACCCAGGGATCTGTCTGCAGCTTTCTCCTGGCAGAGACCTCACCTCCTTACAGAACATGAGATAAAATTTGTTCCGATAAATGGATGATGGGTGGGGTGTGGTAAGTTAGTGGGTAAAAACCATTTATTTAACATGTTTGTGTGTCTGGTGGTGATTGTAGGAAGAATACGTGAATGATCTATCTTTGTCCATCAAATAAGAACTGAGTAAAATCCTTCCCACTGCACATAGATGAGGGCTATTTTCTGGATGAGGTGATCAGGAATCATCGTGGGAAGGAAATCACATAGGTAGTGATGGAGAAATAGTCCCAAAGCTTGAACGTTTATCATTGTAACATAGGAGTTCCAATATTGTTCAGAATCAAATAAATGCATTATAGAACATTAGATCTAGAAAAGGAGATCACTGAATATAATACCATTGGTTTTCGAATGAAAAAGGAGCAAATTTAGGCAAAGCTCCTTTTTTTTTTTTTTTTTTTTTTTTTTTGCGCTGTGCATTGGATAAAACTGGGAATGGAACCACCATTTGATCCAGCTATCCCACTCCTCGGTCTATACCCAAAGGACTTAAAAACAGCATACTACAGTGATGCAGCCACATCAATGTTCATAGCAGCACAATTTACAGTAGCCAAACTGTGGAACCAACTTAGATGCCCTTCAATAGATGAATGGATAAAGAAATTTGGTATGTATATATATATATATATATATATATATATATATATATATATACATACACAATGGAATATTACTCAGCAATACAAGAGAATAAAATTATGGCATTTGCAGGTGATTAGATGGAGTTAGAGAATATCAGGCTAAGCAAAGTAAGCCAATCCCAAAAAACCAAAGGCCAAATGTTCACTCTAGGCAGTGGATGCTCATCCATAATGGGGTGGGGGTGTGGGATGAGTGGAGGAACTTTGGATGGGTGAAGCACTATCTATATATTATCTCATTAAATCCACATGAATTTCATGTGGATTTAATGAGATAATAATTTTTCAAATTATTCCCCAAAGTAAAAGGCCATAGACTAGATAGTTATACGGAGGAGATAGGTCCCTAAAGTGAACCTACAAGGACAGGTAGAAAGAATAATGGAGAGGCATTGAAGTGTGAGGTTGTTTATTATTGTTATTATTATTTTGCCTCTCTGTTTTGTACTTCTTCATATTTTCTAAACTTTCTTGAGCCGTGTAGGTAGGTGATTTTGTAACCTGAAAACTTCCAACAAATGTTACATTACAAAGCTTATAAATGCAAAAATTTATTCTAATTCAAGTATTAGAGGATAGAAGTGACGGTGTGCTTGGAGAACCCCTGGATTCTTATGTTGGAATCTTGTGATGTGGAGCTAAGTAGGGAAAAGGGCAAACTGGACTCATTCTCTGAGCTTTCAATCCCTGTCTTTGGTCTAATCACTTAGTGTCCCTGGGTCCCAGTTTTCTCATGAGTTCCCTGAGCTGCCTGTCAGTTCAAACTCCTTAATTCTCTGCATAAACAAATTAATTTCATGCTTACATCAGTCGCCAACAGCTCCTCGCTGTCATCAATGCTGGCTACAGTGACCTCTCCCTGGCTCACGAAGGGAAAGTCAAAGGGGTTGGTTGAAATCAGAAGCAGGTCTGCAAAACACCAAGATCTTTTTAATACTGTAGACACAACTTACTCTGGGTATTGTCCCAAAGCCACTGATGAGGAAGATAAGAATGATATCCGAGAGCTTACCAATGAGTTCTGGCTTCTTGTTTGACATGATTTGGTAAAAAATATGATAGCTTCTCTCAGCAGATAACTGAAATGTCACTCTGGATTTTTCCAAGAGATCTAAGGTAACAACAACAAAAATAATAATTTCAGGTTTCCAAGAGTGACCTTTGTGGCAAACTACCAAGGTATTTGTATCAAGTGTCCAGACTTACAGGTTTCAATGTCAGCAGATGCCAGCTTTCCAGTGGCTCCGAAGTGAATCCGAATGAACTTCCCCTGTCCAATAGCAGGATGAAAAACACCACAGTCACTTGCTCTATATGATTCTGTGTGGGCCTCTGATAGGTGCTATCACCGAAGGGTGGGAAGCACAGGGTTAGGGAGGCAGTGAAGCCAGAAGCATAAGTACTTCCTGTCTCGGTTTGTCTCACTCCTGCAGTCCCCAGGCTGAGCCGACCAAGGCTCAGGTAGCCCTATCCAGAGTTCCCAGCCTTGTTCCTACAGCTCAGGGGGCATCCATAGGCTCCCCTCCAGTTCCCTGCTTGGAACCACCTCATTCCTGACTGCATCCTTGGTTTTTATACTATTTTTACACCTTGTTTCCCAAATACTTTCTCAAATATTAGAATTGATTATATGGATGGGATGTCTAATTTCTTTTTCTTTCTTTCTTTTTTTTGCCTTTGAATGCTAATTCTGAGATTTTACATACTACTTACTACAGGCAAGTCTAACTCCTAGGCATCTGGCTCCCCAAAGAACAACTCAGGGTCTGGGTTTCTCCCTTTTTGGGGAGTGATACTAAAGTATACACACACCCACATACATACACATATATATTATACATACTTACACATGTATGTATATACACACATACATATGTATGTGTATATATGTATATATAAATGTGTATGTATATATACACATGCACATACACACATATAAAATATATAAACTTTAATTTATATTATTTTATAAAATTTAGATATAATGCATACATGTGAATTATATATGTATTAATTTACATAGTACATATAAATATGTGCATAGTACATAGAAATTATGTGTGCCTGTTTCTCATATCCATTTAATTGGTACTTACCATACTGTGAACAAATTTAAGGGTGAAAATGTTGACTTGTTTATTCCACACAGTTTGGAATGTGGTCAGTACTCAATAATATTCTCAATCTTTTTTCTGAATGAGGCCTATAAGGGTTGTGAAGGGTCAGTGGACGTATGTGTGAATGAGAGTATTGGGGCTTCAGTATTTTTAGCTAATTTCTGGAAGACAATGGAATTACTAGCCTACAAATGTCTGGAGGGCAGAAGGTGTACAGAGTGCTTATGAATTCTGGCTCAGGATCAAAAGGAAAAGCCTAAAGTGAATAAATGGATGTGATGACAGGGAGTCCTAAAGGCATTATCTCCACTTAAATGTGGAATCAGATTAGCACCATAGCTACAATTGGTCCAAGCACTGTAATACATCTCTACACATGTAAAATGCACTCAGATCCCCCACAAAGAAGGGCTTAGTTTTGCACCCAGGAAGACAGATGTACAAGTGGGTAGTATACAGGGGACCAAGCGCATATCTAAGGAAAGAAAGGCCAAGGCTCAGAGATACAGTCTTTGAGGAATGCATCTACTTTTTAATCAGCAACCGTTTTATCTTTATGGGGTGACCATAAAATGTGAGCTTGAGATTGTCCAGCTGGTGAGATGTGTGAAGTTCTGAGGCACTTTTGCAACTAGAGGCATAAATGACGGCTGTACCTCTTGAGTATTTGCTCCCCTGGCCAATGAAATTGAACATATTGCTGAATGCTTATTTGCCAGTGTGGAAATAAACACCTCTTTGGTGGTACTATTCTTAAGTGAAATGGTTGAAGGAAGAATGATTAACTTTAATATACTTAGCACCAACCAATTCCTACTGGGATCCCTTTTGTCTTTGCTAGTTCTTCTGCAGCTCCTAGGACTTCCTGACTTGGAGTAGGTCAAATCTACAAACCTAATTCACACTGAGAATTCTGTAGCTAAGTCAATGGATGTTGTTCAGTAATATTAAGTGAGCACATGAGGAGATGTTCACTGTCATTACCAATTTAGGAGATATACATTAAAACCTTCATTAGATATCACTACACACTTATAAAAGTGGCCAAAATAAGGTTTAAAATGTCTCCATCTAGAGAATCTGATGATAGCATTCAAGAATTGACTTCTACTTGCAGAATTTGAATCTCTGAGGCTTCAGGATGCTTGTGAGGTGATGTTGACTAGTTAGGGAAAGACAGCTAAATCCTCCCTCTGCCAGGAAGAGGCCAACACTATTTTCAAAGTGGATTAAAATATTCCAGTTCAGTAGATTAATCTGAATTGCTGGAGGGTAGAACAAGGCCCAGTATGTTTTAGTTTATGTGACAAGTTTTCACATCCAGCACTTAAGGACAGGGTGTGGTTGGCTGGGGTAGGTGAAAACTGGGCTGGGTCTTACAAATCTGGAAGAGTTGTCATTCCTCACGGTCTTGGCATTTCCAAAGGCCTCCAGCAGGGGATTGGCTTGGATGATCTGATCCTCCAGGGTTCCCTAACAACAAAGAGAAGAGAGGACTTTGGACTGTCTTCCTGAGAAGCCCACAGGTGACTGGAAAGTGTGTGTGCTCTGGGAAAGGTCCAGGGAGAAGTGTCCACCAGTCTTACCTGGTGTCCAGTGTAAACATGTGGAGATACCAGGGCCCCACCAGATCCCACCTAAGGAGTCTTAAGGTCCTACCCCAGAGAAGCTCCTATTAGGATGCAAGGAAGGAACCCCTGGTCATGTCAGATTCTAGGATGGAACATTATCCTCTCCATCTTGACATTCACACTGCCTCTCTTCTCTGATTATATTTCATTAA
Organism: Urocitellus parryii; assembly: GCF_045843805.1. Taxonomy (NCBI): domain Eukaryota; kingdom Metazoa; phylum Chordata; class Mammalia; order Rodentia; family Sciuridae; genus Urocitellus; species Urocitellus parryii. The sequence goes on along the minus strand of NC_135537.1, from coordinate 127,360,781 downwards.
AAATCATGGGTTTTTAGATACATGTACCTCTGTACTCACCTAGTATCATAGACATTTGTGTTTAGAAGGGGAAATGACCTCAAAGATCGTGCAATAAAAAAAAAATGGTTTTCAAAAAATGTCTTGTAAGTAGCAAAAAAAAAAAATCGTAAAAATTGTTACTCAGGAGTCTACTATGGTAAAAAGGATTTCTACCTCACTTCCATCACTTATCCTTCTGGCTCCAGAGAGGGTTGGAAACTGTTAAACCTAGTGATTCTCAAAGTGTGATCCCTAGATCAGCAGTAAGAACTTTACCTGAAAACATGTTAGAAAGGCAAAACATTGGATCCCACTTTAGACCTTCTTAATCAGAAATTATGGGCTGAGGCTCTCAATTCCTTTTAAAAGCCCTTTAATTGGTTCTGATATGTGCTTCAATTTGAAAACTCCTGGTGTTTCCATTCCCTTCTCCAGAGGGCATGTGGAGTTGGTCAAGATCACTCAACTATTGTTGAAGGAACTAGTGCTAGATCCCAAATCCACTTTCTGCCTTGCCCCTGATTGTGATATAATAAAAGATATATATTTCCGTTTTCTGACACAAATCTCCTGAATCCCTTGGCATCTCCAAAGTTCTAAGTGTCTTATTATATACTAATAATGAATGAGTGGTGTCTGGGGGGGGGGTCCCCAGACAGCCCCAGGATGGGGGTTGTTTGCCATGGGAACTGATTACAGGACTGGAGATTTCAGGGGAGAGAGAGAGACTGAAAGTTAAACTAATCACCAAAGCCAATGATCTGGTTGGTTATGCCCATGTAACAGAACCTCTGTAAGAATTCTTAACCATGGAGAATTCTTGACAAACCCATGGAGACATTGGGAGGTGGCATGGCAGTTCCATGCTTCTCTCCCTGTCTTACCCCTCTATGCATCTCTTCCAACCGGTTGTTCTTGAATTGTTTCTTTTATAAAGAAAAGTAAAGTGTTTAAGTAAAGTGTTTCTCTGAGTTCTTTGAACCATTCTAGCAAATTACTGAACTTGAGAAGGGGTTTGTAGGAGCCCCAGATGTGTAACTGGTCAGTTCCACTTAGCACTGGGACTTGCAATGGACACCTGAAGTGGGGGTGTCTTATGGAATATGATACTATTTCCAGGGAGTTAGTATCATAATTGAATTGAATTGTAAGATTGCTGCTCCCACCCCCTACCCCAGTGGGTGTCTATAGAGAATTAGGATATTGCCTGGTGTGGGGGAAAAAAATAAAACAACAACAACAACAACAAAACCTCACACATTTGGCATTGGAAATGTTCTGTGTGAGAATACAGAGAAGAGGAAACTTCTGTTCTGTTTACCTGGCTCATCTGAGCTGTGACACACCCTTGGCGCTCACCCAATATGTCAGACATGCTTATTCTAATAATCCTCCAGGGCAGGCCATTGCTTACCTGCATTTTGCCTGTTGGCTGCTCTTTCTTCTTGTCCCCAGTAACTGCAATTGTTGCAAAGTACTGGATGACACGCTTGGTGTTCACAGTCTTCCCTGCACCAGATTCTCCACTGTCAATTTAAAAGTAAATGGTTAAAGGCCTGGTTCGGTGGCACATGCCTGTAATCCCAGCGGTGGCTCCAAAGGCTGAGACAGGAGGATCGCGAGTTCAAAGCCAGCCTCAGCAATGGCGAGGCGCTAAGCTACTCAGTGAGACCCTGTCTCTAAATAAAATACAAAATAGGGCTGGGATGTGGCTCAGGGGTCAAGTGCCCCTAAGTACAATCCCCAGTACCAAAAAGAAAAGTAAATGTGACAAAGGAAAGTGCAAGGGATGGGAACTGGCTTCTGAGTCATCATGGGCTCAAACACAGGTTACTCACGTGATGAGGATGGACTGGTTGTCTCGATCTAGAAACACAAAAGGAGGCAAAACAAAATAAGTGAACAACAAACAGGTAGGATTTAAATACAGAGCAAATTGGGGGAAAGTTAAAGAACCTAGGGCCTGGTTGGATTTTGAACTTGAGGTGTGGTTCAGGCATGTCTAATCTTGGCTACAATTTGTACAGATTTCTTAAATGTGGAATGTATGGAAAGCCTGGGAGATGAACAGTGAACCCCACATGTAAAAGTTGTTCATGTTGGTAGATCTTTAACTCTTTGCTTTCCATCTCCCTTTGAAACAAAGAAAGCCAGTTTCAGGTTCAGAGCAAGTAGGAGACCACAGCTTCTATTTAGAATTTGTAGGCACTTATTGGCTGTCATGGTATTTTTCTCTTATTTTTATTTTCTACTCATGAGAAACTATTTCTGAGAGTGTATGGATTGAAAAAATCCATATATTGAAGTCCTAATATCCAGAACCTCAGAATTATTTGGAAATAAGATGTAAATAAGATGCAGATGTAATTAATCAAGATGAGGTCTTTCAGGGTAGGGTGAAATCTTGATCCAATATGATTGGTATCCTTATAATAAGGGGACATTTAAAGACACACACACACACACACACACACACACACACACACACACATAGAATGCCATGTGAAGATGAAGCCAGAGGGCAGTGTGACGCTTCTACATGCCAAGAATCATCAAAGATTGCCTGCAAACCACAGAAGCTAAGTGCGAAACCTGGAACAGATTCTCCTACAGCCTCAGAAGGAAAGAACCTTGCTGAAACCTCGATTATAGACTTCTAGCCTCTAGAACTGTGAGACAATACATTTCTGTTGTTTAAGCCACCCAGTCTGTAGTACTTTGTTATAGCACTTATAGCATCCTAATAGTGATATTAACCTTCCCTTTAAAACTGAGGTCACTTCAGCTAAAGAAAACAAATATTGTTTGCAGAAAGGGTAAAGATTGTAAATGTGGGATAGAAATGATTGAAGTATGGGTGACATTGTACTGGATGATTTTTAAGTGTCCTCCAATCTTGAATGCTGGCTTTTATTTCTTGTCTCTGTGCTGAGTCAAATCAGGCAAAAATTGAGAAGATAAAAGTGATAATGGCATGGCAGTATCACCATATCTCTATTTCTAATGCCACTTTGGAAATCCGGGGAAGATGCACAGAAGCCTGAGTTAAGGGGGAAAGCAGGTAAAGGGAGACTTTTCCACCTATTTTTACAACTCTGTGGACACTAACACAGTTTCTCTTCTAAGTATGTCCATGCTAAGGGTGCTTTGCAGGTAAGGACAGGACATTTCTTTGTGCTCCCTAAATAAGCACGGACTTAGTGTGGCTTTGGCCATGACCACTGGACTTTCCATGCATCATGACCAGTAAATAAAAGATTTGCATTGCTGGCTATTCATCCCCAAATCATCTGAAGCTCTTTGGTTCATGCACTGTTCAGATGACCAAAGCCTCAGGCTTGAATAACTGACAATTATTTTTAAAAGCATGAACAAAGAGAGGACTCACCAGTCAGCATGAACTGATAGGCGTTGTCGGAAATGGAGAAGATGTGGGGTGGGGCCTCCTGGCGCTTTTTGCCTCTGTAGGCCGCCACCACCTCTGGGTTGTATACCGGCAGCCACTTGTAGGGGTTGACGGTGACACAGAAGAGGCCCGAGTAGGTCTGTGGGGGAAACCATATACATATGTATCCATGTATATGTATATGTTTTTACTCAGGGAAATAAATGTTTTTGTTGTGCACCGATGTTCAAGGGCACTCACGTAGATCATCCAGGCTGCATAACGCTCTTTGAGGTTGTACAGCACAGCAGGCTCGTGCAGGTGGGTCATCATGGCCATGTCCTCGATCTTGTCGAATTTGGGAGGGTTCATGGGGAACACCTGATCACTGTTCAGAGTTAGCGTCTGCGTATTGAGAAGAAAAGCAAGCAATGGAGAGGAAGCCAATGATCTGCACCCCTCTTCACTGGAGGGGTGAAGTAGTGAGATACTGTGGTATATTCAGTGATATATTCATTAGTCATTTCCATGTCTAGAGATGATCTTTAAGTAACTTGCCCTTGATTAACCTGATTCTGGTCAAACCAGTGCTGGTCTGATGATCCCAATCAGTCTGCCATTGTGGGTTCTAGGAGATGGTTACAGGCGTGCAGAGCTATAGAGCCTTTTGCCTTCAGGATGGCCAGATGGAGCTTAGAATAGCCACTATCAAGGTAGATTGCCTTTGTTTACCAGATTTGCTGTGAGTTCTGGGATGTGACAAAGGTTAGAAGGTTGGAAGCAACTGCTCCAGTGTGTTTTATGCATTTCTACCTCAATGCCCTTGATCAAGTGGGTTCCTTTATCTTCAAAGAATATCTTCATTGAAATGATATCTGGACACCTTCAAGTGCTCCCTCTTCTGAGACCCATTTCCTCTCTTCCTTGTTTCTTCATGCCTCCCACAATTATTTGTACCCCTGCTGTCCTAGTTAGAACATTTGAGCCTGCATCATGCACGGTCCATAGTTGTAAAGTATTTCAAGATGATTACTGGATTTTTCCCCACTCTGTGTTTTTCCTGCCTGTCCTCACTCAAACATGCAGTTGTCTCTGTACTTCTTTCTTAAGAGAGGTAGAAAATAGGGCAGAAAAGAGAGGGAACCTATAGGACTTTCTGGATTTTGTTTTCCAAAAAAACCCAAAGTGCTTAGAGGATGTTTGAGGGTTTTACAGAAGAGGTAAAAGGAAGGAGATTTGCTATAGCCTAAAATTCTTGAGAAGGGAGGCCCTCCTGTGCCACTGCTTTAGTCTAGAAAGAGAGACCCCACTGTGGCCAAAGGAATGAGAGAAAAGTCTCTGTATCCTGAACCAATAGGATCTGGCACGTTTTTCTAAATAGATCTTTTAGGAGGCAATGCAACCCCGAAGCAAGACTGTGTAGGTTGAGAATATGCCACAACCTTGAGGGTGGGACAACCCCAAGAGTGACTGAAGACATTTTTTTCTAGCCCAGTGATAAAGATCTGGAATCAGAGATTATGTCCAATAATAAAGAAAAAAAAACTAAGAGAAAAATCTGTCTCATGTGTCCGAGTTTGAGTTGAGACTCACACATGCCGAATACATCTTGATTCCTTCACTAGATGGGTAAGTTTAGGGGAAGGAATGTGCTAAGATTTGTAAATATTTGAAAAGTGATCCATGCTTTGATGGAAACCTACTAGGTATCCAATAAGTACTGAATTGAAAGGCATGCTGCAATTCTCCGTATTAAACTAGCCAGTGCCTTCTGGGCTTCCTCTTAAGAATGATTGTGTGTAGCCCACAAGCTATATTTGGTTTTCTGTTCAGCAACAATAGCATCAATTTGCCTTTAAGTAGTCCAAAGTCTTTCACCTGCACCTTCCCCTTTTCTCCAAAGAAAAAAAATCCTCAAAGACCAAACCCTCAAAGGAAAGAGACAGGAGCAAGGTGTATGATGTGAGAACTTCACTATAGAACAGGGAGATGTAAGTTTCAATCTGTCTTTAGATGCAATTTCTAATATTCCATTCCAAAGGAAAACAAGGACACCCATCTTATCCAAGACATTTGAGATCAGCACTTACCCGGTCATCCAGGGTCTTGACGATGACTTGGTCATTTTCCCTGCTCTGGATCATGCCTTTCACGTACATTTCCTTATCATCCACTGCAAAGCAGGCTTTCTTTGAATCGAATGGACGATTTTGAGCCTCGATCCTCTCCTTCTCTGGTTTCCGGAGGTAGGGAGCTGCTTCTCCAAAAATGGCCATCTCAGCATCTGAGCTCATGACTGCGGGGAGCTGGGAAGACCAGGGGATTGCTGAGTCTCATACCTGGGAGAACACTGCATCTATAGGGTGGCAACCTGTCATCTCTATTCAACATGAGGGCCAGATTCAAAGGCTCTGGGAAGAGCTAGGTCCTGAGGGATCTACAACCAGGTCTATGGCTTACAGTGGGCAAATAGGAATGAGGTAAAAGGCACATTTAAGGATGGGCATGGGTGTGCACTTCTGTAATCCCCGCAACTAAGGAGGCTGAAGGCAGGAGGATTGTGAGTTCAAAGCCAGCCTCAGCAATTTAGCCAGTCCTAAGCAACTTATGGAGGCCTTGTCTCAAAAATAAAATATTTAAAGGGCTGGGATGTGGCTCAATGGCTGAGCCCCCCTGGATTCAATCCCCAGTACTAACAACAACAACAACAAAAGCGAACAAAAAAGGTGTGAGGATTGTTTTTTCTTTCTGAGTCACTTTTGGGAACATCTCTTCGTTCAGCCCCAGGTATGCACATCTGTACCAATGAAAGACGACTCTGGTGAGCCCAGTAAAAGGGGGCTTCAAGCATCGTCTTAAATTTTGCCTCCCGTTTGAGCTTGTGGCTTTGAGGTCTCCCCCAGTTCCTAAGTGAATATGGAAACAGTTGCTGGAAACTGAGAATCCCCGGTAGAACTTGCAGATAGCCCAGTGACAAGTAAAATGACAGAATACTGGCTTCTCACGCTTGCTTAGGTAATGCAGTAACAGCACATGGGCCCACAGCAAGGTCACTCTCTCCTATAATCAACACCCCCCTCCCTTTACTGGCTCTTCTCTTTGTGTGTATTCTCTGCTTAGAAATCAGAAAACCCAATCCCAAAATCCCGGCATTGACCTTGATCAGACCATTTAACTTCTCTGGGCTCCTGTCTCTTGCCACTTAAAATGATAAAGCCCCTGTCTAAGGCTCCTGCCTGCTGTGTGACTTTATGGTTCCTTCTTGTCCTCTCTGTTTGCCTCTTTCACTTCTTCTTTGGATCTGTTTTCCCTCAACTCCTCCACTTGTTTTCCCCATGTCTCATCCTTCTTCCCTTTCACTCTTCTTTTCCTTCCTATTTATTCTCCTGTAACTGAAATAAAATGAAATTAAATGACACTACCACACACACCTTCCCATATCCCTCTTAAAAGCACTTAACATTTTTTGAATGGAATCTTTTATATACTCTTTTTAAAAGTGAGACAGTTGAACATATTATAGTTATCTTTCCCCCATCTTAGCCTTTAGGGTATTGTTCTCCATTGGTCAAGGTTTAAATATCCCCTCTGGGCTGAGGATATGACTCAGTGGTAGAGCACTTGACTGGGGTATGCTTGAGGTCCTGAGTTCCATCCCCAGCTCCACAAAAAGGGAAACCCTTTCTTCCTATGATTCTGTGGAGTTCTATGTTGCCTAGAGAGAAGTACCTGCCTTGCTTTGGGCCTTAATCAGGTTAACTTGTGTTTTGGATCTGGTCACAATGGCACATGCCTGTCATCTCAGAGACTTGGGAGGCTGAGGCAGAAGGATTGCAAATTTAAGGTTCCCCGAAGTGTCTCAAAGGGGGTGGGGAATGTGGCTCAGTGGTAGAGCGCTGCTGGGTTCAATTCCCAGGATAGAGGAAAAAAGTTGCATTTGGTTTTACTTTGGCCAGGGGCTGTTCTGAACTCTCTGTGGACTCCTGGTTAAGATTTCATAGCTAGGAGTCTAGAATTCCAAAGAGGGCCCCTGGCTTGTAGCTGTCAGGCAGTTTAAATTTTCTCAGTTATTACATGGAAAGGAAAAGAATCCATCATTTTCCCGGTTTACTCCTCTGAAGGCAGCCCCTAGTGTTGTGGCTTAAGTGGGTTTCATTAGGACAGCCATTCTCAGGTTTTGTGGTCTCAGGACCCCTTGGCTCTCTTAAAATTAAACTCCTGAGAACCCAAGAACTTTGTTATATATATATAAGTCATACCTCTCGATATGTACCATATGAGATATTAAAATCAAGATATTAATATTAAAATATTATTAATATATTAATAATATCATTATTAATAATACTATTATTAATATAAATGTTATATATAATATTATTAATATAAATATTATTAATATATTAAAATATATTAATATTGAAAAATTATTAATTCTTTTGAAATTACTATAAAGTCCCTATATCTTTTTTTTAAGAGAGAGTGAGAGAGGAGAGAGAGAGAGAATTTTAATATTTATTTTTTAGTTATCAGCGAATACAACATCTTTGTTTTGTATGTGGTGCTGAGGATCGAACCCAGGCCGCACGCATGCCAGGAGAGTGCGCTACCGCTTGAGCCACATCCCCAGCCCCCCTATATCTTAACATAAGTTAACATTTTTCTGAAGACAGCATTTTTCAAAGCAAAAGAAAAAAAGAAAACAATTAGCAAGAAGGGTAGTTTTGGTTTTAATTTTGTGAATCTCTTTTATGCCTGCTAACGGAAGACAGATAGATGTGTTCTTATGACTGCTTCTGTATACAGTGTATTGCCATATATTTGGGGGGAGTTAAAATAAATATTTTAAAAGTCCAGTTTTGCAAAGCAACACTATTTGTAAAAGAAAAGAAAATTTTAATCACCTTTTCAAATAATTGTGAATATTCTTCTTAGATACTGTGTCAACACGTAAGTGAAAGTTTCTTGAAGACTAGTTGTGGAATCTGAAAACATATCAACAAATGTTTTATTCTTTGGTACATTATAATCCATTGATCTATCTGGTATTTTAATTTTTTCCCCTATGAATGAGCATTATATAGTGTCCATTTGAAAAATAGTGGATCACTGAGTTATACAGAACTTCCATATGTAGAAACATTTCATTGCACATTATTGAAAACTCACAATCATTAATGTTGCCACTGTAATATCATTGGAAAAAATCCTTAAATACTAGGAAGCTGTCAAGCTAATGATGGCAGATACATGGTTTCTTATGTTCTATTTTTTGTTTAAAGGCTAAAGTTTATTTCTAGTAAATGCATGTTTTTCCTCCAAAAATCAATCACACTTCATTTATTTTTGGGAGCATGTCTAGTAAATCTCTAAGTTTGAATAACCCACAGTTTTGTCTGCTTGTTGGTCTTCTAGGTAAAAACGGTGTTTCATGAGTACAATGTCGAGTTCAGCTTGCAACTCATAAAACTATACATGTATTTTCCCCAGAGATAACCATAAAACACTAGTGGACTTTCCATTTCATTGCAAAAGATATTAAAAGGATGTATACATAAGAATTGAAATTAAATAAAATTAACAATTCTTACTTAAAAAATTTTAAGTAATTCTTAGTGAAACTGGCTTTTTTAGTTGAAAAGAAATTTTTTTAGTTCAACTATATGGCAGTGAAGAATATCATGACTATAAGTGCAGTTTGGTGATTTTTAAAACTGCAAGCAGTTTTATACATCCATGATTTTACATCTTTCACATAGTGAAAGAGATTTTACAAAGTCAGCTGGGTATTATTATGAAATTGTTTTAATCTCATATCTCCTGGAAGGTTCTTGGGGCATCTCCAGGGATCCACGGACCACACTTTGAGAATGGCTGCATTCTTGCATTAGGGAATCTAGGCAGAATGTACAATTACAGGCTTCTATTATTTAGTTTGACTTAATGTTAAGTACATACCCAAAAGTGATGGCGAGAGATCATACACATAGAAACCATCTGCAACAGAATCTCTGTAGTGGGGACCAGAGAATCAGATCTATTTACAAGGCCTCAGAGTGAGGTTTGGGTTTAAAATTGTTTAAATTATTATTTAGTTTAAATTGTTATTTTGCTTTTCTGAAACTACTTTGCTTTTCTAAGGCTAGGATCGTGACATAGTCCCATTGGTTGTGCACAAAATGATCTTGGGCAAATATTTCTTAATTTAGTAATTATATATTTATTTAACTTTATTAATTTTTTGGTACTGGAGATTAAACCCAGGGCCTCATGCATGTGAGGCAAACACTTTACAACTGAGCTACATCCTCAGCTTCCACCCTTCTTCTTCTTTCTTTTTTTTATATATATTTCAAATTTATTTTGAGATGGGGTCTTACTAAAGTGCCCTGGCTGGCATTGAACTGATAATTCTCCTGCCTCAGCCTCCCCAGTAGCTGAAATTACAGCCATATTTCACCATGTTGTACAACTTATCATTACCTTATTATATCAAAATATAAGATGCCATCAATTTTGTGATCTACAGAGAAAGAAAATACAGCTAATTGAAACCATACTATTCCTTACATAGATTGTAATAGGCATCCCAATTTCAGAAGTAACATTTTATGAAAAAATGTGAAGAAAATAAGAATTGATAAAACAGGATAATAAATGTTTCCCATTTGAGAGTATTTCACATCCATTTATACCAGCAATATAAAGCAATATTTCTGAGACTTGAATGTGCATATGAATCCAACTGGGAATTTTTAGAAGATCTGGATTGAGATTTTGAATATCTTATAAATTTCTCAGCTGATTTTGATGTATCTGGTTAATACTTTCACAGTAAAAATTCAGGGAAAGTTAGAAAAAAAATTTAAAAAAAATAATGAAGAGACATATATTAAGTGAATTAATAGTACTGATTTTAAATGGATATTACAAAATTTGTGATGCTAATCCTGAAGTTGGTGAAAGACTACAATAACTGATGATTAAATTATAGTTTTTAGTCTTCTTAAAAAAACTAGACTTTTCCATGTGGGACTCAAGTTACGATTAATTTTCAGGTAGAGAAAAAAAAAATCTATTCTAACCATGACTTAGAGCCCAGTATCTACTAATTGTATTATCTAATGACTTGAGTAGTCTTCAGTAATATTCTTACACAGGTGTCATCCAGCCTCATTGAATATCTTCAGGTACAAGTCATTTCTATTTTAAGCCACTTTGACAGGCTAAGGATTCTTCTCATTTTGAATGGAAATCGTGTTCCCATAACTTCAGGATGATTCATTCTCATTCCAGCTCTTGGTAACAGTAAGACAAGCTCAAGTCTTGCAACAAGATAGCTCTTCATTTGCTTGATGGTTGTCCTGTGTTCTTGACTTTATCTTCTCTGTGTTAAATAAGTTCCGCTCCATTTTCCATCTTCATCTGCTTCTTCCATGATGTGTTTCTGAATCTCCTTTACTGTCCTGGTCACTTTACTCTGAATCTACTCCTGCTAATCTCTTAAAGTGTGATATCCAAACCACATGTCCTCCTCCATCAGAGTGTGCCCTCACCTCTCTTGACCTAGGTGTAATGGCTGAGGTGGTGACTGCCTGTTGGCAACCATGTCCCTCTGCTGACTCACCATTCACTGTCTAGCAAAGCCCCTCAATCCTCTCTGTGCATGTGGTTGCTAAGTCAGATCTTCTCCCTATATTTATGCGACTGTGTTGGGACTCAAGGGCAAAAACCATTTATTCCTGGCTAATGAAATTCACCTTGTTAGATCTGGCCCCACTCTCTTGCCAGATGACTCCTGATGGCCCCTGAATTTACTCTCAGAAACAACCTTAATTAGCCTCTTCTTTATTCCATGAGCAAGACCTGTTCCCGCACTACATAGCTGTGCCCCTTCAACCACCTCCTCTTCTCCTGTCTTCAAGAACCTGCCAACGGATATAACCACCCCCACCTGCCTAATCTCCATCTCCACCTCTGAGAGCTCCCCTCTCTCTTTGCTTTCAGGGTACCACGACACGGCTCTTGGTTTTCCTTCCTCTCTGGTCAGCAACAATGTGGTCATGAATCAATTACACTTTGGTTCCTTTGATTTTAATTCATTTAGAATTACCTTGAATAGACACAAAAATTTTGGAAAAAGGAGTTTGATTACCACATGGGGCATAAATTTGAATGATCCCTCTTCATTCTTTCAGCATTACTTATAAGCAAAGGTATGGCTGCATAAATTCAGGGGTGCGAATTCTGCCTAAGAAACAGTCAAGTTAGCCGTGTGTGAACTGGATCTTGATCCTATGAACAACTAAATGCACTAATCGGGAGACTGCTCGTTAAAGTTCTATAATCTATTTTACACATTTCAATGTAGTGAGCAAATTCTTGGGAAGTTATTTTTTCTTTGGCAAAACCTGCACATTTTTAAAATTTGTCTTTAAGAGTACTTTAGTAATTGATCTCAAATTCATTGGTTTCCACTACTTATGCGTATGGCAAGAATGAGAATGTGCAAAATAATGTTTGTTTTCCCTTTCTGCATTCAGGATTAAGTCAAAAGTAGATCTTACCTTCTTGGTTCCCAAAGTGTTGGTGAGTGTCCTTCAGGAATGAAGTGTCTTCTTGGGGGTGATTCAAAAAATCAAAAACAAACAAATAGAATTTAAAAATGAGTGAATTGCAAAGACTTTAAGTAAGTTGTGTTTGTTCTGGTTTACCAGAAATTGTGTTTGTTCTGGTTTACTAGATTTGAATAGATACACAGTAGGTGTGGTGAGATGAAAAGAAAGTTTCCATTTTGCATTTTTAGTTTTGATCAACTTATTATTCTTTAGATATAACTGGTTAATAACAACACTTTTTTTTTTCTTTAGAAACTTCCATATGTACAACTATTCAGCCTCTTAGGAAGGAAGTAAGAAAAGAAACAGATAAGAAAGAAATCCTGTTTCTGTCCTACAAGAATTCAAAATTTAGTCAGGGTTAAAAGAAATGCTGAAATAAATTTTTGAACAAGGGAGAGTAAGAAGTGTTGAGTCAAAATTAAGGCTTAGAGGACTTGCATCTTGTTGAAGGGGTGACTCTGGTTGGAATCAAAGACAAAGAAAGGAGAAAGGGGGAATGATCTAGAGTGTAACTTGGACACTATAGAGCAGCTGTCAAATTCTTTTGCCAGTAGGAGAAAAGTTGTGAATTGTGGGCAAAGATTTCTTTAAGAGTTCTAAGAAAGGTCCTCTTACATGCCCTAAATTCCCCTGGAGCAGATGAAGATGGGTAGCTGAAAACTCATCAATACTAAGGAATCTCATCTCTAGAAGTTTAGAAATTATGTGACTAATTCATGGAGCTGAGTTTGAAATTTTGGGGTATAAATTTTAATTTAAGCAAACTTTCCATTTATCATGAAATACTTTTATGGAGGTAGGGATATACTTCATGAAATCCTTTCAACCACATTTGGTTTGCTATTTTGTTTGCCTTCTCCCTTCTCCTTTCACAAGTCTTAATAAACTCCAGCTATATCCTAATAAGCACACAAATTTCTCAGAAAAAAATAATTTGTGGCATATTATATTCTGAATCCTTGGTTCTAAAAGGGTAAGACTTGGAGGCAAAGCCATAGGTTTCTAATAACAATTCTGTTAAGGACCTGCTATGATTTAAGTTTTCCTTTCCTTCTGTAAAATCGAACAGACCAGAAAATCTTCAAAATTCCTTTCAGCCTTTTTGAGTCTATGACAGAAAGTTCTCCAATGTAATGGTGGCCTGAAATCAAAGCATCACAAGACTTTGAAAGCTGGAGTCATTGTGATGGATGCTACTGTGCTGTCAGATAGGATCTAGTTCAAAGTCCTGAAGGCACGTCATACCGGACCAGCCTGCAAACCTGTCAATAACAACCAGATGATGATGCATCCTATCATGGATAAAATGTGGAATAATTCGATGAGATGATGTCTTCCTGCAATCATAGATTTAAGTAATCATAAAAATATTCAAGGCAATCACAGAGGAGATGAGTTAACATGTTAATTTGCTAATTGAATAACAAATTAACTTTGAGAATGGGGGGTGGATTAAGCATTATATTCAGTTTTGTTCAGCAGCGTGGATTTTTTTTTTTTTAGTCATAATTGCTTTTATTCTTGTCTTTTTGCCCCTTGTAAAATCTTGAAGAGACAGGTGTCTTGCCTTGCCATATTATCTCTGACATTGCCCTTAACAAGGGACCTTACATTTTAAGTGCTCTGTGTCACTGTCCCTTCTTCACTGGTAATCTGATCAGGTTAATCATTGCTACAAGGAGGGAAAAATCGGACATTTGTGCGTACTTACCTTTAGATGCTGCAGTCAGAGCAATTTCAGGAGTGTGGCCCCCAGCTCTCTTTATACTCCCAAATCTGCCAGCCCAGCACTCCAACTTGGCTATATTTGGGGGATCACCATTTACTTGTTAGATGTAAATGCGTCGTAGCCCTGATCTCTCACTCTTGTTAAATTACTTGGATAAATGACCAGCGGAGGCTGCATAATGCCAAGTCAGCTGCATAGGGATTTTGACGTTGGACACAGATCTTTGAGACTTAGAGAGTCCTAGGGGCTGAGTGGAACTGGGGCAGAGTGTGCTAAGAAGGTCAGCAAAGGGCAGAAACGCAGGCTAATATGTCAAGTGATGGGTGATCAATAGCATGGACAGTAACTACACCTCACCTACCTAGCACTGATGTGGATGGAGTAGTATTTCTTGTTTTAGAAATTCCTGGAAAATATAAGATTGACCATTTGACACAGCCAGTCTTGATAATTTGTTTATTTGTTAAAAATTCACTGTAGGAGGAAAGTTTTCCAAAGTGTATTACTCGTTTTTTTTGCTTTATTTAATATCCTTAATATTCTTTAATATAGAATTTAACTTTTTCTGGACCATTCAAGGGTTCTGGGAAATGATGTAGTGAGGTCATCATGGATATTAGGTTCTTAATGGGTTTTGCCCTGCACTCATTGTTCCTAGGCTGAAGTGAATATTTCTATTTTTAAGCTTTTATATCCTGTTTGTGTTTGGTTTTGCTTTTCGAATCAAGGTCTTGCTATGTTGCCCAGGCTGGCCTGGACTCCTGGGTTCAAGGGATCCCTTACCTCAGGCTCTCTGGTAGCTGGGATTATAGGCATGAGCCACTGTGCCCAGCTTTTTATATTTTTACCTTCAGGATCAGCCTCTCTGGTGTACTTTCTTTCTGTGGTTAATAAGTTTACCTCTACTAGCCTGGTTTTGCTTTTTAAAATCGGCTATGAATCGAGAAACAGATTACAAAGTTAAGATCAGATGAAAGTAAGAATAAATAAGATTTAGAGGGTTCTAATTGAAACAAAAAAGTCTTTGGGACAATTCCTATAGTTACTCAGAGGATTTAGGGGATACAATGAGTGATATTTAAATATGTAGGAGAATTTGTACATGTAGAAGTTCAAGCCACTCACAGTCTGATGTGTTTAAATTGTAAATGACCAATGTTTGCTGAATTGAAGATTCTCTGTTGAGTCCTCCAGAGTGTAGAGTCTCACATGGGCCACTTCCAAAGGATAAGTTGCATTAGTCAAAAATGAATATGTAGGTGGAATAGGAGTAGAAGGGAATAGAATTTCTCCAGAGCATTTTCCAAAACAGGCTGATTCTAAAGGTTCCCTGATTAAATACTTTTAGGAAATGGGGCAAATTCTATTCTCTCCTGATAGAGTCATATAAATGTTAGTGTGTTAAGGAATCTGAGAATTCTTTTGATAAAGAAATATGAATAAATTTATTGTTTGGGATTCAGGACCTCACAAATGCTAAGCAAGTGTTGTATCCCTGAACTACTTCCCCAGTCCTGAATAACTTTTTTGGGAACTTGGAAGTTCCCAATGTTGGAACATCAACTTCTTTAGTCTCTGCTCTATAAAACAAAAGAGGAAGGCTGAGGGATGAGATCCATTTAGAAATTTTGGCCCAGAAAAGAGCAACAGAAAGCTATCAGGCATACACACAGCTGCTTTTATTGAAGGAATACTTTTTTTTTCTTCATATAACAGGTGCTTAGTAAATGTTCTGGTGAATAAATAAACCAAGAAAATTCACAAGGGAATCTGTTTTGAAAGAAGCCTGAAGTGATAAGGTAAAAAATCATGGGATCGGACTCTCAGTTTCATTTAATAGTAATGGTTAAGGCTTATTAAGAACTCATCACATGTCAAGCTGTATCCATATTAGTTCACTGAGGTTTCATAATCATTCTGTGAGGCAGGCACCAATGTCATTCCCATTTTATGGCCAAGGAAACTGAACCCTAAGAGTTTCAGGACTCACCCAGGGCCACACAGGTACGGGGCAGTGGAAATGGGACTCAGACCCTCTCCGACTCTACAGCCTACGATTAAAACTTCTCACTTTTGGAATCATATCATTTTTGAGTTGCATGGATGGTACAGAGCTCTGTACTGGGAATGGGGAACCAGGCCCATGAGATAGGGTCAGTGTCCTAAAGGAGTTGACAGTGGAGATGGCAACAAAGTGTATAGGCATGGATAGGATAAGTCATTCTCTCGAGATGAAACTAAGTACCCAAAGGAGTGGGATCACAGTGGTGTCTGAAAACCATGAAATGCATTGTATATATAAAATATTATCAAAATGTTTTTAATGATAATATTAATACTTTGGAGGAGGGAAGAGATTTGGAAGGGAGTGGTGACTAAGATAATAATCATTTTGAGTACACAGATAATAATGTTTTCTAGTTCTTTCCAGTTTGCATACCATCATTGTACAATTTATTATGTTTAATTTTCTCTACAAGACTGAAGGAATTATACCATTTATATTGCTATTATTCCCAGTGTCCAAATGGGGACACTGGCCTAAGGGGGTTAAAGGGGTGTCCAAAGGCCCAATAGTTAGTGGAAATCCAGGGTTTCTAATTCCAAAGCCATGCTTTTCTTCTCTCTTCTGCCATTTTCTCTTAAAGGAGTTGATTTTTTTTTTCCCCTGCTAGAGATAGATCACAGAGGCTTTTGCATACTAAGCAAGCCCTCTACTATTGAGCTACACCCCCAATGGAAAGGAAGTGGATTTTTATTCAGATAAAGAGAACAGGGAGGAGGTTCTTGAGGAACTAAAAAATCATGGCTTGAAAACAAGACTTCCAAAAAAAAAAAAAAAAAAAAAGAAAGAAAGAAAACAAGACTTCCTAGGATATGTTTCAGGCAGGCTGTTCATGTGAGCCTGGCTATAGTGCAGGATTTGGGTCAGGTGGGGTTAACATGGAAGTGAAGACTAGAGAAGTAGGCTGGGCAGGTTTGTGATAGATTTCCAGTGCCCACTTAAGAAGTCAGAGCATTATTCTGAAAACAGAGGGGAACATTTTATGATTTGTGAGAGGATATTTTTTCTTTTTTCTGAAGTTCTGGGGATAGAATCCAGAGGTGCCTTACCACTGAGTTATATCCCCAGCCCTTTTTATTTTGAGGCAGGTTCTCACTAAGTTGTTGAGGGTCTCACTAAGTTGCTGAGGCCTTGAGCTTACAATCCTCCTGCCTCAGCCTCTCAAGTTATTGGGATGATTAGTAGGCACCACCATACCTGGTGGGTGAGCAGATTTTGTATATATAATTTCTTTTTAAATATGGGTCTAGACCTGATGGTAGAGATATATTTAGGCCTGATGAATAGGATATAATGGTGAAGAATAAACCTGGGCACCTAAAACTATTTATTGACTAAAATATTTGGTGAACACTTGCTGATGTGACATATTGACTCTGATAACTCCATAATCCTGGGGGAAGGTAGGCAGTAAGATGGTTAGAATCTACCTCTGGATGTCCCTAAGGATTCAACTCTGTTAAAACTTTACAAAGCACCAGATGGTGGTTTTCACAGTGCTTAGGCTGAGTCCACCTACAGATTCAAAAAGAACATTATGCAGGCTCTTTGTTTTCCTTCCACCATGTGCTACTTAGAAACAAAAAGAAAAGAGAACTTCTTAACCTCAAGAGGTAAAAGGAGTATGTTTCAGGGTGATCTTTGTGAACACTCCAGTTTGGCGAAAACTTGCTGATCTTTGTGAATGCTACAGTTTGGAGAAAACATGCTGATGTGATCACATTGACTGAACACATTCTGGACCGATCATATTGACTGATCTCCATTCTGGAATTAAGCCAATATCAGAGTGAGAAGCAATATCTTCTTGTTGGAGTCAGAAGACCCAAGTGGGTCCAGCCATGCTCTGGCTTAGATATGATTTCTCTCTCATGGGATGTAATGGTATTGGAAGGTATTGGAGCCTTTAAGAGGTGAGCCTGGGGGAAGTGATTGAGCCATGACCATCCCCAGGAAGGGATTAATGGTAGTTTCTCAAAGTAGATTAGGTCTCACAGGTATGGGTTAGTTTCCAAGAGAGTGGATGTTATAAAAGAGTGAGACTAACCCTTCCCTTGACTCTTGCTTTATCTCTCTTTTTTTAAAATATATATTTTTATAGTTGTAGTTGGACACAATACCTTTATTTTATTTATGTGGTGCTGAGGATGGAAACCAGGGCCTCACACATGCTAGGCGACCACTGTACCACTGAGCCACAATCCCAGCCCCTTGCTTTATCTCTTGTCATGTGATCTCTTCTGCATATAGAGCTTGTCTCTTAAACATGCTCCTGCCACTGTGAGGTTGTGACAGAGCCAGAGCGCCCTCAGATGCTGTGTCGGGCTGTTTGGATTATCCAGCCACCAGAATCATGAACAAAACAAGCTTTTTTAGGAAGTTTCCAGCCTCAATTTTTATGTGCTAGTAACAGAAAACAGGCTAAGACAACATCTTACTTCTGCCATTTACTGACTGGCAAATTGATTTACCTCTCTCAGCAAATCCCCTCTGCCAAAAAAGTCAGATTTTTTTTTTCTGCCCAAGTTATGAGGATGAAATGGGGGATCAAATTAGACATTGTGTACATCATGGAGTTTCTAGTTCATACCAAACAATACATTTTCATCTCTGTAACCTTGACACAGGTTTCAGCAAATAATCTGCCACCACTCAAAATGTAAATAAGCAATGCAAACTTTACTGAAGTAAAGGGGGAAACATAGATTACATTACATCCCTCAGGATAAACTTCACAATTTTCACCAGAAATGGCTGTTCTGTCAAGTCCAGTTTTCTTCACACTGATGTTGCTAGTCATTACTTTCGTTCTCTATGTCTTCCCCTACCCATTAGTGGTACTCATTTGTTCTACTTTTTGGAACCAAATAACTCAGCCATTTGACCTGCATTTCTACTCACTGGGTGATTCAGTCCTCAAGTAAAGATTGCATCCATCCTCAGAAGCAAGTTTGGTATCCACCTCTTTCTACTCACAGATGCTCTGTCAGGGGAATGGGATCTCATATTTTTTTTCTTTGCTTTTTAATTTATTTTTGTCTACATCTGTATTGAGGTATAATTAATAATCAAAAAGCTGCATGTATTTAATGTATACAATTTGATGAGTTTGGACCTATGTATACATCCATGATATCATTGCTACAATCAAAGCAATAGCATATTCATCACCTCCAAGAGTTTACTTGTGTTAGAGGGTCTCATCTTTACCCCAATATTATCCACTGTGATCCATAGCTCCTACATCACACCCTCACCATCTCTCTCTGAAACCTGAGAGGAGTTCTGTGAATAAGGATTTTCTTCAGTCTCCTAGCATAGTTATCTTGTCAACTGTAAAATGTAGGTAACTTTTATTAATGTCAAAAGAAGTCAAGGGAAGTGACATTTTTCAATAAAAAAAAATATATGAAAAAGAACACTACCCAAAGAAAGACAGGACCAGGAACAGGGCATTGAACTGGCCAGGGAGATGATCCTGACAGTAATATTAGCAGGATGGTGGGGGTGGCAGATTTGAAGGCTGGGGATTATGACGGGAACAGGTGTTAAGGAGGAGGAAAAAGTTTTCCTGATTTTCCTAGGAGACCATATTGACACCAATCAAGAATTAAGATGCATTCAGAGAAAATGTAGATTTGGATGGCGCAGTAAGGAGGAGAAAGCAGTAGCAAAGCCAGATAGAGAGGACTCAGAAAAAGTGTGGTCAAGGTCATTCTTCAGAAGGCTACTTGAGAAGAAAGGGCAATTAATTGTGCTGATAAGAGGATCATGTCTTACCCCTCACAACTCAGGGTATCTAAGAGCTTATGTAACAGATGAAGTTTCAAAGAGCAGCAGGGAGTTGCCCAGTCAGGACCAGAAATTTCTGGATGAAAGTCACAGGACAGGTACATTTAGTGAATGATGCTAATTCATATCTGAACTGCTTAACTAAGGATTTGAGGGAGAAGATTAGATTCTGGAACTAAAGAGAGCCTTGCATATTATCTAGTCTAACTCCTACCTTACAGAATCAGAAGTTGAGGTCTTGGACAGATCGCCTAATTCATGCTGAAGGTAAAAACTGACCCTCTCTTCATTTTATTCAAACCCAAGAGCGTAAGTGCAGAACTTTCCAGTATAATCTGTAACTTTCTTCACGGCTGGCATTTACATACTGAAAATGTGCATTGCAAAAATTGATAAGGGGAATTCAAAGGCATTATTTAAATTGATTCTTATTAAATGGCAATGAGGAGATAGACATTACAATTTTACAGATGGGAAACTGAGGCTCGAGAGGTTAGGTGACTAGTCATACAGCTAGTAATTGGGAGAGTGGAAACAAACATTTTTGACTCTAAATCTGGCTTGTCTTTCTGTTAGAAGACCATTGCTCCTGGCTTTACAAGATCCCGTAAGACATTAATGCTTTCAGAATTATACACGCTGCTCTGAATTACGTATAAATCTTCTCTGAAAATAACATGGAAATATTGTGTGGCTGGTCTGGGAACATTCTGTTCAGCGAATAAATCCTACCAGCTATGTCGGTTCAGTAAACTGGAGATTTTCCTGCCTGGCTTCATAACCTTGACAGATGTGAGAGTTAGGGTCTCCTTTCACTTGCCTTTGTTTTATCTATTAACTATGTTTTGGTACTTCAGTTGCTTAAAGTCTTACCAGAACTAAGGAAAAAAATGATGAACTGCTTTTCATTACTACCATTGGGGTCTTAACAATGTACCCTCAAAAAGCTACATCCTTTGTTGGACACAAAGTATATATTTATATTATTAAATATGCTTAATAATGTAGTAACTAAGAATGGATCTTGAGTATTAGAATATGTGTGAACCAAATTTTGACTTTACCACTTAAGTTATGTGAATTTGGGCAGTTATTTAACCTTTCTGATTTTTAGTTTACTATCTTTAAGATGGGTTCTGAGTCAATGAATAGTTTGGGAAGGGGCAGAATGGTTAGGGTCATGTCAATAGAAGGAACTGAGATTGAGGAATCATGAGCTTTTTCTGGAGAATGCACCAACCACTGCCACGGACAGAAGGGTCCAGAAATTTGGTCAATGTTGTTCTTCTGCATCTTTTATACTATGGTGTGGTAAGACCCAGGAGCTGACCCACAGCCTGTCCATCGTCCATCAAATCCTCCCATTACACCCACTACACACAACTAGCATCCTGTTCAGACAGCCCAAACACTCTTAGGCCAACCTCTTTTCCTCCCATACACAATAATAAAACAAACAGGGAGAATAAGAACCTGGATACGTGAAAGTAGGATGACAGTCATCCTGGTTGCTTGGGACTGAGGGAGTTCTTGCAATTGAAAAGTTGGTGGGGTGTGATGGCAAAGTCCTTAAGCCTGGCCTCAAGATGGGGGCTAAGTGAAACCAGTTTGAGATCTCCTACCAAACTAGGATGTTGAAGAAATTTTCACCTGGAACTGCTGATTCAAAGCTGTATATAGTACTCAGCAGGGAGCCAGCCATACAGCGAGAATGCACTCATTGTTTATTCATCAAACATTATTGAGGAAATACTATATATAAGGAAGATTTTATGTGCTGGGCTCTGCCTTCATGGAAATTACATCTAGGATGTATGTTTATGTGGGGACAGTAAACTAGATACATACTAAGATGTCACTTAGTGATAAATGCTCCAATGGAAAGGAAAGCAGAGTCAAGATATAACGGACCTGAGGTGTCTACATAGATGGATCAGTGAACGTTTTTCTTAAGAGGTAATATTTGAGAAGAACTAGTTCACAAGTGAAACGAAGGAGCAAGCCACAAGAATATCAAAGGGGAAAACAAAAGCAAAGACCCTAGGGGATGAGTGTGGCTGGGCAAGAACAGAAGGGGATCACTGGTGCAGGATGAAACTAGTGGTGGGATTGAAGTGGCAGGGGTCATATGGTTTAGAGCCTTGCAAATTAAGGTAAGCATTGGGCTGAATTCCATTTAGTACTTTTTTTTTTTTTTTTTTTTTTGTAGTGCTGGGGATCAAACCCAGGGCCTTGTGCACACTAAGCACATGCTCTACCATTTGGCTTATATCCCTAGTCCTAGGACTTTATGTTTTAAATGTCAGTTGTTATAATAAAGGCAATTTTATTCTTCCTTATCCTTTGCTGGTAGCTCTATTACCTGATATTTTCCTTTATTTAATGATACTTCATAGTTGTACACTTTATGGGGTACAATTTCATGTATTATGCACGTATACATTGCACATTGATGAAATCAGGGCAGTTAGCCTATCGATCACCTTGTATATTTATCATTTCTCTGTGGCTGAGAATACTCAAAATCCTCTCTTCTATAGTTATTTTGAAATGTATTTTACCACTAACCAGAGTCACTCTCTTGTACCATAGAGTACCAGAACTTATTTCTCCTGTCTATTGTAATTTTGTACCTTTGACTATCCATCATCCCCTGACGCCAACCCTACTCCAAATTCTAGTGGCCATTTACTTCTTTGAATTTTTTTTTTTTAATTTACTTTATTTTTATCAGGGTCTGGCTATGCTATCCATGCTGGCCAGGAAGTCCTGGGCTGAAGTGATCCTCCTACCTCAGCCTCCAGAGTAGTCAAGTAGTGGAACTGGCCCTGATGAAGTCATCTATCTTAAGGTTCCACATGGAAGTGAGGCCATGCAGGCTTCGCTTGCTCTTTTTCTGCTCAACATTGCTTCATTCTATCGAACAAAAATCCTGTAGTGAACGCCTGCTTTTTCATTCAATACATGAAACTATTCCAGGCAGTGGGGATTAAGTTTATTCTGTCAACCCCCTTACGATCATTGGGGTACAGACGCGTGTGTGGTCACAACACTGATAACACATGGAAACGCGGCGGTCAGTTTAGAGGGAGACACACTACATCCGGGAGAGCGACCCCAGTTCAATGGCCAACAGGAGGCAGGAATCACTTCCAGGGCATCATGGGAGGGGCCAGGCTGAGGCAGGAAGTAACACTGCGCCATGATTGGCGCTGGTCGGGAGGCATTACTGGGATTTGGTGGGTAGTGCGCATTGGAGGGTTCGTGAGTGACTGGAGTGCGATTGGCTTGTGTCCTGTGATCCCAGCGAGTGACTGTGTGAAGGACTATGGTGGCGAGTGTGTAAAACCGAACGCAGGGGCTGGGGATGTGGCTCAAGCGGTAGCGCGCTAGCCTGGCATGCGTGCGGCCCGGGTTCGATCCTCAGCACCACATACCAACAGAGATGTTGTGTCCGCAAAAACTAAAAAAAAAAATAAATATTGAAAAATTCTCTCTCTCTTTCTCTCTCCTCTCTCACTCTATCTTTAAAAAAAAAAAAAAAAAAAAACCGAACGCAAAGGGAATTTGGAGGCAGGGCACGTGACATGACTGAGCCGGAAGGAAAGTTCTGGAAAATTCTTTAGAGTTACTAAATCCCATTTAAAAATTTTGCATGTATATTATCATAATATCGTATATTATATTGACATAGTTCAAATGTCATAAAAAATCCAGTTTGGGTACTAAAATGTGTGTAGCAATCTTTTTTTTTTCAAAATAGTGGATAAAAAGGTTCCATTGCTGTGGAAGAACCGTCTTCTCTGTCCATGTTTTTAACAGAATTTCTCATCATTTGAGCCCTGGCACCACCGCTCATCCTCTCCATTCCCCCTCCCCCCCACCCCCGAGAGCGCCACGGGGCTGGGGTTTCTGTTGGGAGCTGAAAAAAACAGCCCGTTCTCTCCCAAAGGTCAGGTTAATGGAATCTAAGAAAAGCCTTGTTTGGGGGTGCAGTCCCTAAGGCGGGATATTTTTTCTCTTTCATCATGGAGAGCCCCCTCCCCCCCAGTCCCTGCTTGTGGCTCCGGAAGCAGCATCTTGGTGACCTGTGGAGCCCAGGAGGGAGGAATCCAGTGGTAAATTCCATCCTTAAGTAGGGCTTAAGAATCTGCCCACGGCTGCTGCTTCAGCTTCCCACTTAGGAAAATGTGACCGATGAAGTCTTCGGTGAAGGTGTTTGGGGACACTGATATGTGGAACATGTGCTCCAACCTCTGCCACAGCCAGGAGGCAGAATTTAAGTTTGCCCACTGACAGCTGCTGGGTGTTAGCCCTGGAATGTTAATCCATACAGAAAGCTTGGATGAAAGGCCACAGCTTTTAGCAGCTGTGCTAATGGTCTCATCCATCAAATGACCCTCTCCCCTTCACCTTTCTGTTGTCAGTTGTGATGAAAACTGGATAGGAAATCTTAAGAGGCAGATTATTTTTATTTACTTTTTAAAAATATGAGCCTTTAAATATTTCCCAAAGTAATAAACACATTAAAAAATATAATGAACCAGAATGAAGGAAAATTTTATTTTATTTTTCAAATTTATTCTTTAATTGACAAAATTGCAGGTATTTGTCATGTACTCCATGAAGTTTTGAAATATTTTTGTGTTATGCATATATTTGTATGCACACACATACAGTCACATCTATATGCATGCACACAAAAGGAAATATTTAAATGTAGCTAATTATAGATATTTTGCCTCCCATATTTATTTTGTGGTGAAGACACTTAACATACACTCACAGCATCTTTCAAAAATAATTCATAATTCTTAATAATTATTATTTTATCTAATTATAATGAATTATTAATAATATAATAATTATTAATATTGTCATTAGGTATAGGAATCATGCTATGTAATACATTTCTTGAATTTATTCCTCCTGTTTAACTGCAATTTTTATCCTTTAAATACCATTTGCCCAAACAGCTCCTAAAATTTTATCACAGATGTTATGTCTATCTTGGTTAAATCCCTTCCCACCATTTTTTAGCATGTATGTTTGTGTTCCTAAACACATGCAACCGAGGTATCAGTTTGTAAGCACAGTTTTGTATTCTGCTTTTAGGACATGTTTTGTAATTCTTTTGATGATATAAAGCACAGACCCTCCCCAATTTATGATAGGTCTGAGTACAGACAGAGATTCTGGTTTTGCAAGTGTATGAAAGCCATACATATATACATATATATAATAGAAACTGAAATTTGAATTTTGGTCTTTTCCCAGGCTAATATGCAGTAGAACTGTCTCTTGAGTTGCAGCTTCCAGTCAGCCCTCTGATCACAAGGGGAAACAACTGATAATCTGATGTCTTGTGTTTCTAAGCTAGGATGGTTGGTAGGTTAGATGTATTAAATGCATGTTTGGAGAAGGATATTTTCAATTTATCATGGATTCCTGGGCAATAACCTCACTGGAAGTCCAAGATTTATCATTTATGTTTGCTACAAAAAAAGTAAAATGTGTAAATCTAACAAAATGCACAGGATTTATATGTTAGAAACTACAAAACACTGATTAAGTCAAGATATAAATAAATGGAGAAATAGACTGTAGTCATGAAATGGAGAACTCAGCATAGTAAAATATCAGTGAACTAATGAACAGGTTTACTGCAATTCCTTTCAAAATTTTTAATTCTGGCTTTAAAATTTGATATGCAATATTCAGTATTGTAGTATTTCCCTCAATGAAGAATTTTTAATAGCTTTGTGTAAATATAATTGGCATGTAATAAACAGCACATTTAAAGTATACAGCCTAAGTTTTGATGTGTACACACTTGTGTAACCATCATCTTAGTTAATAATAAGCATGTTCATTAACCCCAAGACGATTCTTGCTCTCTCCTACTGTCCTCTTTATTCTCCCTTAACTTCCCTCTGCATACCATTAGTTTTTTTTTTTTCTGTCACTATAGATTAGTTTTCATTTTCTAGAAATTTTATATATATGGAATCATACAGTATGTACTTTTTTTGAGAGGTGTTGTGCTACTTTCAATAAGTGTAATTATCTGCTGGGAGTGGTGGCACATGCCTCTAATCTCAGTGACTGGGGAGTCCACGGCAGGAGAATAGCAAGTTTAAATCTAGTCTTGGCAACTTAGCAAGACCCTATCTCAAATTATAAAAAAAAAAAAAAAAAAAAACGGGATGTGGTTCAGTGGTAGAGCACCCCTGGGTTCAAACCCCTGTACTACTAAAAAATAAAAGTAAATATTTTGAAATTTTTCTTTTTTTTTGGGTAGAATTCCATTCATTTATGTTCCACAGTTTATCCATTCATCTGTTGGTGGACATTTGGATTCCAGTGTTTGACTATTGGAAATAAATATGCTGTAAACATTTGTGTCCAAGTGTTTATGTGGATGTATATTTTGATTTCTCTTGGATAAATAACTAGAAATGGAATGGCTGGCTCATATGTATAATTTATCAACTTTTAAAGAGCTGCCAAACTGTTTTCCAAAGTGGTTGTACCATTTTACATTATGACTAGTAACTGTGAGAGGCCCATTTTGCCACTTCTGGGCTAACTCTTGTTCTTTTAATCGTTGAAATAGGTGTATAGTGGTATCTCATGTTTTAATTAGTATTTTCCTATTGACTCATGATGCTGAGCATTTTTCAGTTTTTGAAATTCTGCATGTTTTCTCTCCTCCTCTTTCATCTCCTCCTATTTTGTTGTCTTTTCTGTCATCTTCTCCGTCTTCTTCTCCTTTGTTGTTTTCTTTTTACTCTTTTGATACTGGGGATTGAACTCAGGGATGCTTAACCACTAAGCCACACCCCCAGCCCTTTTATTTTTTAATCTTAGACAAAGTCTCACTAAATTGCTTTAGGTTGACCTTGAATTTGGCAATTCTCCTGCCTCAGCTTCCTGAGTGGCTGGGATTTCAGGTGTATGCCACTGTACCCAGCATGCCTATTTTCTTTAGTGCAACGTTTGTTTAAACCTTTTAAAGTTTTGGGTGTTTTTTTTTAATTGAACTTTTAGATTTGTTTTTTATTCAGAATACAAGTCTTTTATGAAGGATATAAACTGCAAAAATTATTTCTTTGCTTCTGGTTTGTCTTTTCATTCTTCACAACAGTGTTTAATGAAGAGCAGAAGCTTTAAATTTTGATGAAGTCCAATTTATTAATTTTTCTTTCATGGCTTATGCTTTTAGTGTTAGATCTAAGAAATTATTGCCTAATCCAAGGTCACAAAGATTTTTCTCTTAAGGTTTACATTTAGTAGTTTTCATGATTGTGGTTTTGATTTCTTCTTTGACCCAAAATTTCAAGAGACATTATGAAAAATTTGTCTTTGTTTTTGTTTTAAACTGTTGTTATTAATTATAGACATATTTGAAATTATGAGATGAACAATTTATACTGTAAAGGATTGAGATTGGTAGGGATTGAGAGGTGGGGAAGATTAGATGCTAGAAGGTGGAAGAAAGAGTACGTGAAGTATTGTCTTTTCTAGATTGCATTTTTGTTTTACTGCTTTCCTTTTTTCTGAAGGCCAGCTTTGATATTGTACTTCTCCAAAATTATTTTATCCTTCATCCCTCTTTTCATAGTTCATTCTCTCCCTCTATGTTCCCCTCACTCCCTCTTTCCCTCTTTTGGCTAACCTACCTGAAAATCCTATGTGTGCTACCTTCAGTAAATCTAGAATTCATCCACTTCTGATCCTCTCCTAATGCTATTTCTCTGGTTTAAGCCATTGACATTTTTTAACCTTTTATTTTGCAATAGGTGCATAATCGGTTTCCCAGTTTCTTCCTTTGCTCTCTTCATTCTTTATACAAGCTGGTAGACAAAGTGATTCTTTTAAAATGCATGTTGATATCACTTTTCTTCTTCAAATCCTCCAAAGCTTTCCTGCTTCACTCTGAGGTAAAGGTAAAAATAAGGCCTTAGAGTGGCCCTCAGTCCCTAGATGATCTGCATCCCTGGTTTTTCTCTCATGTTAGAACTGTCTGTCTCACTCATTTCTTTCAGCCACATTGACCTTCTTCCTGTCGCTGCGGCTCACCCACTTGCCTACTCTATAAAATTGTGACTGTCTTCCTCTACTTTTAATTTTTCACTATCACTTATCATCTTATACATTATATGGTTACTTACTTGTTTCTTGCTTTTCTCTCTTCATAGAATATGTTTTGTTCCCTACTTAGAGCAGTATTTAACACACAGTACATATTCAATATCTATTTATGGAATGGTTAAATGAGTGGGTCTGTTTGGAGAGGTGTCATCAGAGAATGTTTTCCTTAGTAATTTGTAATAGTCTAGAGAAATTTAATAAAAATAAGCCCTGCAAAAGATGTTAATATGTGTATGTGGGAAACATGTGGGGGAAGGGGCAGTGGATGGTAATGGAGGTACAAAATAAATGTTAAAATAGGTAGGTGAGAACTGTACCTGAAAGTAAATAATTTTCCAAATTAAAATATAAGTCTTTTAGTTAATAAATTTACCGTAGGTTTTATTTATTTAACATGAAGAGAAAAATGAACGTGATAAAGCAAGCGATTAAAAATAGCACATTTTGTGCAT
Organism: Urocitellus parryii; assembly: GCF_045843805.1. NCBI lineage: Eukaryota > Metazoa > Chordata > Mammalia > Rodentia > Sciuridae > Urocitellus > Urocitellus parryii. Next base: position 127,332,562 of record NC_135537.1, on the reverse strand, counting down.
TTCTTAAGCACTTGGCAACATCAGGAAGGTGTGTTTACTCTGCACTAATTTTTGTGTGCACCTCCCGGCTCTTCACTCGAAGTTTGTTGACCTGGGATTCTGCAATGTCAGCCCGTTCTTCAGCCTCCTCCAGCTCATGTTGGAGCTTGCGGAATTTAGCTAGATTAGCATTGGATTGTTCCTCCTAAGAATCGAGAGAGAATTGTGACTTTTGTCCTCATTGTACTTGTCATTACACAGGATTATTTCCTCTAGTCAGATACTTCTTTCTCATGTTCTGTTTGCCACATCTGATTTAAAATCTAGAGATAATTCATAACTTCATTTTCAATTTTTACTTGAAAGAAGGAAAGGAGAAATAGTTTTGGAGTACAAGGGACAGCCTCTTGTCAAGCCCAGATATTATTCATGGTGCATGTCCTGGGCTGGAAAGGAAGAAGACCCAGGTATCGCAACAGAGTTCAGTAAGTAAATGTAAGGTCAAATTATAACTTAGGAAAAATCCCACAAATATTGTTTTGCCATGTTTGACTCAGCCTATAGAGAAAGGCAAGAAAGAGAAAGACCACCTCTGTTGGTTTGACTCATTGCCATTTGTGCCTCCTTTCCTTTTCTGTTCTCCTTCCCTTCCTTCCTTCCTACCCACCACATGTATCTGGAAGAGTTCAGGGGACAACCAGGAAATGTTTGGCTGGAGAATCTTCCAACATCCGCCCCCTCCAACCCCCTAGTGCTGAGAATTGAACCTAGGGCTTCATGTATGCAAAGCATGCACTCCACCACTGAGCTACACCCCCAGCCCTTTCACCATGATTTTATAGTAGCTAGAGCAGATTCGGGGACAAGAGCCCCCATTGATGATACTGGTAGGGAGTGAACGAGTCACCAGTTCAGGTAAAAGATTGGTGTGGCTTTTAAGAACCATTCGTTTTGTGTATATCTGAAGGGAGAGGAATATTCATCCTGGTGTTAGAGTTTCTTCTATATATTCTTTGCAGCTATCAAGTAAGTGAGTTATTTAGAACTTTCTTTATCCCCTATCCCTTACAAAGTGCTTAATAATAAAAATATATTCTCTTGAAGTCCTAATTAAGATCTAGGGGATAAATTTATATTTATAAATCAACCTTTCTTAATATATATAAATGGTAGATTCTTTGTTCCTTCTTTCTCATTAACACATTCTTTTAACCTCAGTAGGAATTTGCTTCTTTGCTCAAGGGCTTAAAAAATACTTACAGCCTCCTCAGCTTGTCTTTTGTATGATTTCACCTTTGCTTGCAATTTATCCACCAAGTCCTGTAGCCTGAGAACATTCTTGCGATCTTCCTCAGTCTGAAAGTTTGAAAATGTGCATTCAACCCAAAGAAATTAGTCCAATTATGGGTAGTAAAATAAATTAGTTGGTATGATGGCAGATGGACCTGGGGGAAACTTGACCGACTCTGAGGATTCCCTCATTGTATTAACAGTGGCCACTCTTGTTAAATGTCTGCTTTTTGCAGGCATTGTATTAGGGAATTACATACATCTTCTCTAATCCCTACCTCTCTTTCCTGGCAAGTAGATGCTGTTATTTCTGTTTTATAGATGAGGAAACTAAAGCTTAAGCTTAAGAGTAATCAGTAGTTTACTCAAGTTCAAAAATCAACAGGCCAAACTAGGATTAATACTCGGTTTATCTACTCAGGTCTTTTCTCTGATATGCCATTTCCCTTCTTTCTTCTCTCTCTCTTTTTTTTTTTTTTTTTTTTTGGTGTGTGTGTGTGTGTGTGTGTGTGTGTGTGTGTGTGTGTTGGGGGGATTAAAACCCAGGGTCTTGCCCATACTTGGTACATGCTCTACTACTGAATTACATCTCCAGCTCTGTATTATTTTCTAAAGGCCTCCCTAATCTTCCTAGCTGAGTATATGTATATGATAGGAAACCATCTTTTACCCATTATATTTACTGAGGTAAGATGTATCTGTTTGTGAGTGCCACATAAATAGTCCCCAGGGTTTCATTTTCCCTCTGAGTAAGGGAGTCTGGATATTCTAGAAAGCTGTTCCCCTTACCTGGTAGGTGAGTTCCTTTACTCTTCTTTCATGTTTCCGAAGCCCTTTGACAGCCTCTGCGTTACGTTTCTGTTCATTTTCAACCTCTCCTTCAAGTTCACGTACCTGCAACCAAGAAACACTTGTAATTAGTTTATGGGATATTAATTAGACTACAACTTACTGAAGATATGGGCTAGGTGTCCCTTGCCCCAAGACATGAATGGAAGCCATATGTATGAGGCAGTGCTCCTTTTCCTTTCTCAAATTCATAGATTGAAACACCCACCCTGGCCTCCAGTTTCTGGATCTGCTTCTTGCCGCCCTTCAGAGCCAGCTGCTCAGCCTCATCCAGACGGTGCTGTAGGTCCTTCACCGTCTGTTCCAAGTTCTTCTTCATCCGCTCCAGGTGGGCACTGGTGTCCTGCTCCTTCTTTAGTTCCTCAGCCATCATGGCAGCCTATTTAGCAAATAAATCAAGAAAATAATGACACCTGCTGGTAGCAGTTACTGCAGGTATGTCAAGAAGACAAATGCACATCTTGCTCACATCAGTGATGGCTTTCTTGGCCTTCTCTTCTGCATTGCGTGATTCTTGAATTACTTCTTCCACTTCGCTTTGGAGTTGTGAAACATCATTTTCCAGTTTCTTCTTGGTGTTGATGAGGCTAGTGTTCTGGTAAAAAATGGTAGTGGAAATTGACACGATTTTCAGTTTGCCCTTTTCACATTTTACAAATGTTTTGTTGTTGGCTTGATACCAACATTTCATTAAGCTTTAAATTTTTGTTCAGTGCTGAAATCAGTCATTTGCACAGTTTGAAACTCCTTCATTCTCTCTCCAGTGCCCCAGCAGTCATCTAATTTATGTATAAGGACCTCTAAAATTTAAGAATGCTCCTATTGATGGACATTAATTATTTGCTCTTTCAATTATATTTTAATAAGACATCACTAATATTCTATTCTTTTTATTTTTTATGTTTTGGTATTGGGGATTGAATTTCGGGGTGCTTTACCACTGAGCAACATTTCCCAGCCATTTATTTTTTATATTTTTATTTTGAGAAAGGGTTTTGCTAAGTTCTGTAGGGCCTTGCTAAGTTGCTTAGGCTGGCTTTGAACTTGTGATCCTCCTATCTCAGCTTCTCGAGTGATGGGACCTGGCACTACTATTCTATCCTTAAAAGGCCAGGAATACTGTGTTAGAAAAGAGTAGATTCTTTTTTGTAAGTGCCTGGAACAGGAAGTTTCTCAGAAGGTGAGCTTTCATTGCTTGCTCCCTTGGGTAATTCTGAATTTGTTAAATTTTCAACTCAGTATTCTCAAAGAGAAGCAAAACTGCTTCCATGGATATCAGATAATGCTTGGAAGTGCATTTTTGTGTGTGTGTGTGTGACAGTGACTAGGAGTTGCTATTGCACTTAATGCCTGTGCATGTCAGGGATGCCAAAGATCCTGTGAAGCACAGAGACAGTGGATACAGTGAAGCCAAATATGGCAGTGCCCCTAATGAGCGCTCTGTATGGAACATTTTCAGAGTTTGGAGACACAGATGTCTTTACTGAAATTTATTCTACCTCATAGTTTTGAAGATAATCTGAAGAGGCAACCCTCAATTTTAAGTTAACAACAACAACAACACTTTTTGGTAGAGAATCTTAAAAAATAAAATAAAAAAGTTAAATAGGAACACACACCCAAGCCACCCATAATCCCATCACCCAAAGGTAATGGCACTTGATATTTTAAAGCATATCTCTCATTCTTGTTTATATATCCATATTTATAGAAACAAATCTGACTGATCACTTACCAATAATCAGCTTTTGTCTCACCTGGGTGTGGAGGAGTTGGACACGCTCGCTGGCGTCCAGGAGCTCCTGTTCTGCGATTTTTCTGCTCCTCTCGGTCTGCTCCAATGTGGCCCGCAACTCCTCAATCTCAGCCTGAAGCAGGTTGGCTCTGCGCTCCACAATTGCCAGCTGCTCCTTCAGGTCCTCCTGGCCCCGGAGGGCATCATCCAGGTGCAGCTGGGTTTCCTATTAAGTGAAAAAAAAAAAGATTTTAGATATTATGAAGAGGATGGGAAATATCACAGGAGACAAACCAGAAGAATGTACTGGTACCAGGAACAGGAAATGACATGCATGTCATTTGAATGAATTTGAAATGGTTATATTGCTTGCTTATTAGAGGACATAGATTTTTGTTCTTTTTCTGCCTTTAAGTAGTTATTTAATGTGTGAGTCATGAATGCTTATCCTTGTGCATATGTTCTACATAGTACATAGTATCTGTTATCTCATTTGATCCTCACAGTAATCCTATGAGGTGGAACATTTCATTCTTATTTTGGAGAAAAAGCAACAGAAGTTCTGAAAGGCTAAATAACTTGTCAAAAATCAGGCAGCGACAAAACAGACTCAACCTAGGCCTGTCTGATACCAAATTCTGTGTATGTTTATACCTTATCTTTGGGCTTCTCTTTGCTTTTCTTTATATGGTATTTTTTAAAATATTATGTTCTATGTGCCTTTAATTTAGTTGCCTTCATACATTCAGCGACATAATTTGTTAAAAGACAAAAAAAGGGCTCACCCCTAGCAAAGTATTTGGGGAATGACAGCCAGGTAACTTCCTTGACTCGTCTGAGAGGCTAATGTAGACCCATTTACCTTCAGGATCCCTTGGGTATTCCTGTAGTTCCTCAAGCTCTCTGCAGCCAAGCGATTGGCGTGGTTCAGCTGGATTTCCATTTCATTCAGATCTCCTTCCATCTTCTTTTTGACTCTCAGAGCATCATTCCTGCTTCTGATCTCTGCATCCAGGGTGCTCTGCATTGTCTCCACCACCCTAATGTGGTTTCTCTTCAGCTGGTCAATTTCCTCATCTTTTTCAGCAATTTTCCTATCAACTTCAGACTTGACTTGGTTCAACTCAAGCTGGATACGCAGAATCTTTCCCTCTTCATGTTCAAGAGATGCCTGAACAAAACAGTGATCAATTAATAATGAAAAAAAATGTGAGTATCTGGAGCCTATCCCATTGTGACCCAAACTTATTAATATATAAATTTATCTAATTGTGCAAAGCACAATACAGAAACCTAAGCAAAATAATGCTTTTGTTTATCCACTCACAAATTATATAGGACAGCTTTGTAATGAAGATGCTTTGTTACAAAAAGATTCTTTTTAGTAGTAGCAAAGTTGTGTGATTAAATTTAATGTGTAGTAAACATGAACTCAATCTGTTTTATAAATTAAAATGTTCATGATATACTAATCTGGTATAGAAACTATCATTTTAAAAATATATATTTCTCTGATTATATAATACATGTTCATTTTAGAATGTAGGGGCAATGTATAAGAATAAATTAAAAACCACTAATTGTGCCTCTACTGAGAGATAGTCATCTTAATGTGTTTTTTCCCATCTTAATGTGTTTTCCCATTTCTACATATTTTTTACATAATCAAAGTTGTACATGCAACTCTGTATGCTGATTTTAAAAAGCAAATATTTTGGTCTATCATAAATATTTCCCCATATTAATCCTATTTGGTGGCTATATGGAATGCCATTATATGGCTATTCTATTATTATTTTTTGTCCATTTTTATCTTAAAGCTTTTCTTCTTTTTAACTTTATTTTCTTGGGATAAATTCTTACAATTGATGGATCAGAAAATTTGTGTTTTTACAGCTTTTGATAACCATTGTCAAGTTGTTCTTCACAAATATCATACAAATTAGAGTTGTCATCAGATCCATAATAATGTATAGATCTCATGGTACCCACTTTCAGTATTTTCACTGATGTTTGTCTTGGGTGTTTTCTCACAACATAATTATATGTACCTCTGCTTCCTCTAAGGCAGCCTGAATTTCACATTTCTCTTGTTCCACTTGCTTCTTTATTTTCTCCAATTCATGGATTTGTTTCCCTCCTTCGGCAATCTGCTCTGTGAGATCAGAAATCTCCTCTGTGTGTGAAAAGACCAGGGAGAAGTAGTTAGACTCTAGCAACACAGGAAGGTCCTGTCAGGGCTGCATAGGCAGTGAGGACTCACGCTGCAAGTTCTTATTTTCCCTCTTTAGTGTTTCAAGTAGGTCCAGAGATTCCTCGTAGGCGTTCTTCACCTTGAACAGCTCCGTACTGAGAGAACGGGACTCCTTCTGGGAGGCCTCAAGTTCAGCTTGAGTTTCCTCATATTTCTGTTTACATTCTGATAGGACCTGAGAAGCAATAAATTGTCAGCAGATACATGGAGAAGGGAAACCAAATAACAAATTCATAAAGTTGAAGAAGGCTCGGCCACCTTGTCGAAGTTCCTTTGCTTCTTATCGAGAGCTGCACAGGCAGCATTGGATCTTTCTACATCCAGCATGAGGTCCTCCACCTCATTCTGGAGTCGCTGCTTTGTCTTCTCCAGGGAAGCACATTTAGCATTCACAGCTTCAACATGTTCTTCAGCTTCCTGCAGACGCTGAGCCAGTTTCTTCCTAAAGAAGAAGCCAGGCAGTCAAGACCAGGCTAAGACCAGGGATAAAGTGAAAAACTCCATGGCTTCTCTCACAGTCCTGTTCAATACTTGCAAAACCCATTCTGTTTTCAAAACTGTGGGAGCCAAAACAGCTGTCTCGATTGATAAACTATATGGAAAGTTCTGAAGTAGTGAACAACTGGATTCATGTCCTTGGTATATCACTGAATTCTTAGAAGCTGCTATGGATGCTGCCATTGGGCCTTACTTCATTAGTAATTTGGAATTTTTAGGACTTTTGATTGGGGATGGTTATAAAAATGATTAGCAGGGAAAGTCTGATTGATTTATATATCCTTTCTCATTTCAAAAAGGATTTGAGGCTAACTAGATATTTTAGTGGGCAAAAATATACCCAGCATTATTTTCTCATACTTTCCATTTCTGTTCCATTTCCCCCCCTGAGAATAGCCAGTTTCTTCTAATTATATATATTTGACTATCTAAAAAAGAGAAAGAAATTGATAGAAAATCAGGAAAATTCCTATAGTTTAAGCAAAGGCATGATTGTTTTTTGTTTAAATTTTTTTTACATTGTTGTTTTATATACAATTGTTTGAAATAATATATTCTTAAGATACAAAAAAACTTTAGTTTTAATATTCAAGAAAATACTGGAAGGCATCTTTGGTATCAAAAAGTTTTAAGAGATGTGTTTGTCTACTCAGTGCTTAAGAAGGTGGGTTCTTGAATCAGAATATCTGGTTTTAATCCCAACTATATACATTTATTAAGCATATATCTTTAGGCTCATTGGTTAACATCTTGTGGCTTCAATTTCCTCATCAGTAAAATAGGGATAAGAATAATGATATCAACCATAATATTGTTATAAAATATATATATTGATATATATCCACTAATACAGTACTTGACACATAGTATACACTCAGTGGATATTAGCTTGTCCTACTTTTATATTATGAAAATCATCACAGCTATTTCTAGGAGTTGCAGAATTGCACTACGAAGAGACTATGTCTTTCTACTCCTCCAAGTTCACAGCACATACTTGGCCTCCTCCAGCTCCTCTGTGCGCTGGATGGCATCCGTCTCATACTTGGTCCTCCACTGGGCAACCTCACTGTTGGCCTTGGACAGCGCCCTCTGCAGCTCGGCTTTGCCTTCCTGCTCCTCCTCATACTGCTCCCGCAGCAGGTCACAGTCATGGCGGGAGGACTGCAGGGCGTGGGCCAGGGCATTCTTGGCCTATAGAAATGGCAATTCAGTGACTTTAGTTCATGTATTTAGTGATAATTAGTTTATACAACTTAAGTAGTCCCTATTGAGCATGCTTAGATTTGATTAATCAAGAAGATTAATGGTAAAACTCACTTTAGTTTCTTCCTCTAGCTGACGTTTCAGCTCCTCAATCTGTTGGGTAGATGCTTGTTTGCTCCTTGAAAGTTGAGAGACTAAGGCATCTTTCTCATCTAATTGTCGGGAATATTCACCTAAGAATAATAGAAGCAAAAGAATTTTTAGTGGCGTAACAATAAGCCTCAAACTTCTTTGGTGTGTGTAATCTGCTTTTAAATATTGTTACAGAACTGGGAACTAACTAGCAGAACTGCCAGAAGAGTGTAACTAGTAAACTTGTCTTCTCATCTTGCTTTTTTTCCTGTTTTATTCTGCCTAGAAAATTCTGATAGTTAGTTTGTCCTCCTCTGCATGGGGGTATTTCTATTTATTCAGATCCCCGGAATCACTTTGACCTAGACCATAACCTTGGGACTCCAAGCAGGTGCGGTTACCTGCTTCTGTCTGCAGGCGTGCCCTCTGCGCTGTCAGTTCATTGATGAGCCGCTGCTGCTCTTCTTCCTTGGTCTTCAGCTCACTGACCTGATCCTCTAGAGTACGGCACATCTTTTCAAGGTTTACCTATGGGGCAGATGCCATGAAAGATAAAAGACACTGAATGCAGCAAAAAATAAAAAGGAAAGTTAGACTCTGATTCCTAAAACATTTTTAGCATGTATAAATTTATGTCGAGTGTGAGTAGAAAGTTATATCAACTCTGTGGGATATGCCAGAGTTCAAGCATGGTGAGTACATAATGCCTCTACATTGTTTGCTGTTGGAGACCATTTGTGTATTCCAATGATATTGACACTTGCTTAAAGTGAATTTTGAAATCCTCTTAGTGGGTCATAACCAGTAATGTTTTTTTTAGAGAGAGAGAAAGGGGGGGGAGAGAGAGAGAGAGAGAGAGAGGGAATTTTTAAAAAATATTTTTATTTTTTAGTTTTCGGCGGACACAACATCTTTGTTTGTATGTGGTGCTGAGGATCGAACCCGGGCCGCACGCATGCCAGGCGAGCGTGCTACCGCTTGAGCCACATCCCCAGCCCGATAACCAGTAATTTTTTTAAAAAATGAAATAAAATGAATATATTAGGATAAAAATATTTTGAGTAGTGCTATAAAATGCCTGCAAACTATGTTTAATGCCAGAGAACAGTGGATGAGTATTTTTATGTCATCACCCTCATTTAGATTCAGTATTGAATACCTTGGCTTTGGAAATGGCCTCTGCATTACTGCTGAGGTCATCAATCTCCATCTTCAGCTCACTCTTCTCTTTCTCCAGCTTCTGCTTGACCCGCTGCAGGTTGTCAATCTGCTCCCCAAGTTCAGCCACACTGTCTGCATGCTTCTTACGAAGAGCAGCCGCAGTGGCTTCATGCTGTAGGGTGGCCTCCTCCAGGTCCCTGCGAAGTTTCTGGAACTCAGCTTCCCGCTTCTTGTTCAACTCCACTTGAGCAGAAGTGGCTCCACCAGCTTCTTCCAGTCGCTCACTGATCTCCTCCAGTTCCCTAGAGAGGTCAGAGCGCTGCTTCTCTGCTTTGGCCCTAGAGGCTCGCTCTGCCTCAATTTCCTCCTCCAGCTCTTCTATGCGGGCCTATGAGTGAAACAAGCACATTAACATCAACCCAGCTCAATTTTAGTGGTTTTGCTCTATAGAAAAAGTAGAGGTGAGATGACTCACTTGCAACTCTTTGATCTTCTTTTGTAGTTGAATTTCTACTGCTTGCTCATCTTCAATTTTGCTGATCAAATTGCTGATTTCAAATTCTTTCCTGTAGAAAGAATAAGTCATTTTAATACCCATATTAATTGCAAAATGGTATCACATAAATTTTTTTTTCAGAGTTTTACTTTTTAAGCTTTTCATCAAGTTGCTGTTTGTCATTTTCTATATCCATTGTGGATTCTTGGGCCAATTTGAGGTCACCCTCTAATTTCCTCTTTGATCTTTCTAGGTCCATACGAAGTTTCTTTTCTTGCTCCAAGGACCCTTCAAGCTAATGAAAAAATAAACATGTTAAAAATTGAAAGTATATTTGAAAAATATTTCAAAAGGCCATTAAAAATGTGCTTACATCATCCACTTGCTGTTCAAGCTTGGTTTTAGCTTTGGTCAGGGTGTTGACTTTGTCCTCCTCTGCCTGCAGGTCATCCAGGGTCTGCTGGTGGGCCTCTTGGAGGGCCTTCTTCTCCTTGGTCAGCTTAGCAATGGTTTCATCCAGGCCTGCCATCTCTTCTGTGAGGTTTTTCACCTATAGGGGTTAAGAAAGAGGTGACTTCTGCTACTGACTGAGAAGAACCTGGATACAGTGCAACAGAGTATGTTTCATACCTTGTTCTCTGTGGCATGCTTCTCCTTTTCAACCTTGGCCAGTGTCAGCTCAAGGTCATCAATGTCTTTCTTCAGTTCTGAGCATTCATCTTCCAGTTTCCTCTTCTTGGCAGTCAGCTCAGCGTTGATCTCTTCCTCATCCTCAGCTCTCTCGGTCACCTCTTTGATCTTGGCCTCAAGCTGGATTTTGTTTTTAATCAGTTGTTCACACCTTTCCTCTGCATCAGCTAAGCTATCTGCATCCTGTGGAGAGATTCATTAAGACATTTAGAGAACTTGGTGTTGATTTTGAAACTTATTCTTTGCACAAAGTATTAGTGTTTTATTGAATTCTGTTGAATTTTTTAGTATGAATATAAATTCCACTTTAAGTGAACCTTATTACATGGCCTGAAGAAATGTGGCTAATTAGACGTGAGATTTAGGTTCAGAAGTTCACTTGTCTCCATAATGATTGGATCATAGATGCCATTGACTCTGAAAAATAGTGTGTAGAGGAGTGAAAGACATCTAGACAGTGCAAAAGGAAGTCTGGATTCTTGGGCAAATTGTTTTATTTCTCTTATTCTTGTTTTTTTTCCCCCTATATGTAAAAAAGGAGACTGGAATAAATGATTGCCAAGGGCCGTTCAGCTGTAATGTTCAAAGATATTGATTAAATGAAATCAATTAGTTTTGATTTTGTTTGTTCCCTCCTCATATCAACAACTAGTTGCTGGATTTCATTTAAAAAATAAAATAAAAAAATAACTTAAACACTATTAAGCATTTTATTAAGCTGAAACCTTTTTGACAGTCCATGACAACACTATAATTATTTAACATTTCCATTTCCATTTAAAGAATTACCTATTAGCTTCAAAATGAACTTTAGAATGTATAAGTAATTCTGAGAAACTGTATAGAGAGCTTTGTAAAATTTTTTTATAAGTGACTGATTAAAGGACTCACATTAAAATCAATTCAGCCAACAACTTATTAGATTAACTCTGCCTCAGGGAATTTCTTTAACTTCTCACAGTTTGTTTTGTTTATATCTTACATTTTAAAAAATTATTTGAAAATAAGTGTAATAAAAAAGGGTGATAATGAGACTCTTATAGTTCCTTTGCTTTTTTAAAAATAGTGATGTATTCAATAAGTATTCTCTAACTGATCATGACTATGGAAAGAGGTAAAGATAGGCTGTGGTTCCTGGGTTTTGAGAAAAATGTAACTTTCATATAAATGAAACTATCAGAGGAAACATTGAAAAATCACTTAAAATTTAGGAAAACTATCCTCTTTATAGCTTCCTTATGACATGCTGGGCTTGTTGAACTAAGGAAATGGGAGGTTATGTTTGTCCAGAACGCTGGTGACAAATATACTTCTACACTGACAGAACTCCTTGACTCATAAACAGAGGCCTAAGAACTCTTCTTTGCATCAAAGGAGGAATTGGGAGGCTGCATTGCTTGGCCTTCTTCTTTGGTAGTTCAGTTCAAGTTAATGCAAGTATGTTTATTATGTTTAATCTCAGGTGTTGAGGAAAGGAGGTATAGAGACAAAGAATATTAACTGTCAGTTTTGAATTTGAAGACAATCTCATACACTTGTGTTTAGAAAATAAGACTATACTCTTAAGGCTGAGATGGTGCAGCCAAGACAAAGGAATAAAATACTTCACTGAGATTTGGGGGCTTTACTTTCAATTAGATTCTATTGTGGCAATTAAATTTTGTGATGTTATTGAATAAATTCTTCAATCTTCCCTTTTCCCTTTTGTAACTTGGATGTAATTGTGCTTTTCCTTCCTTACATAATATGGGAAGATCAGGAAATACTTACACAATAATAACAAAACCTGAGATTTTTTTTTCAAGAAGACAATTTTGTAAGTCAGACTCTATGCTCATTTCAGATAAAGGTTTGGTAACATGGAGTGTTCAGAATATGGGGTACTTACAGACTGAACCTGGAGTTGCAAGTCATTTTTCTCTTTCAAGAGAGTGACCATTTTTTCCTCCAGTTCCTTCCTTTTTGCCTCTGACTTGGCAAGTTCATCCTTGGTTTTCTGAAACTCTTCCTTCATGGTAGCCATCTCCTTCTCAGTCTCTGCACTCTTGAGGAGGGGCTTGATCTTGAAGAATAGTTTCATCCAGGGCCAGTGCTTGACATTCATGAATGCACGGACATTGTACTGAATGCAGAAAATGGCTTCTCTGAAATGATATAAAAATATCAGTGTTGCCAGGTACAGTGGCACATGCCCGTAATCCCAGCAACTCAGGAGGCTAAGGCAGGAGGATTTTAAGTTCCAGCCAATCTCAGCAATTTAGTGAGGCCCTAAGGACTTAGCAAGTCCCTGTCGAAAAATAAAACATTAAAAAAGGGCTATGGATGCAGCTCAATGTTAAGTAATCCTGGGTTCAATCCTCAGTACCAAAAAAACAAAAACAAAACAATATCAGTGTAGACTGATCCATTAGATGCAAAATTTTTATAACTATTGCACATGAACTGTTCTTTTAATGATAATCTTTGTACATGAATGTCAGATTCTGTATATGCAAAATTTACACACATGTACTCTGAACACTCACATTCATAGTTTGCAGTCCTCAGCACAACTACTTTGCTAATAAGTTCTGTTCCTATTGAGCAATTCTTTTTTCTTAGTTTCCATCAAACTAGGATAGAAGCTGACTTTGGAGGGTAAATATTTGAATTTATGAGTAGCATACCCATTCACTGAAGGATCATTTGACCTATTACAGTGGTAATGATTTGGGAGTGGATGTAGCAATTTTAAGTTGCTTGTGTTGCTTGGCTGTTGCCATATGAATGTTAGCTGTGAAATGGAATAGGTTTCAGAATTGCCCCAGCTAAAGTGACCATCTGATTTGTCATCTCTTTCTTTAAACTTCTCCTTTTTAATCACCACTGAAATATCCACTCTTCTTTTGTTAGCTTCCTCAGATAATACAGTGGTTTTACTAAATTCTTTTGAGGGCCTCAGTCTTATCTGCTTAATTAGATATTAATAATTGCTGAGTATTTAATATGAACTGTGCTCTAAAATTTGTTTAATCTTAGGTAAAACTCAAAAATAGTAATAGAATATACCCTTTCTGCAAAGTATACCAATAGACTAAAAGGGTTTGAGTAACTAGTAACAATGTGTATCTATCTTCAAGTTTGTTAAAATGAAAATTCTATCTCTATAGCTCCAATTTTTAAGAACTACAAGTCTGACAAGGCAGACACTATGACAAAACCATAATGTAGACACATGGGAAAGCCTTGAGAACACTAGTAATGTGAACCTGAATAAGTACAGTCAAGCAAAATGAATGTAAGATGTGTGTGAGGAAAGGGAATGTGTAGATAAGGTTGGTGAGGTTAATTACAGAAAGGAGAAATGGAACCTTTAAATAGATAAATTTGGATGAGGGGACAGGACTTGTGAAAACATGAACATAAGAGATAAGTAAACTGTTTAGCCTGGCTGGAAAAGACTGTGTGGTTGGAAATGATAGATGAGGTGGGGAACAGAGAGGGCCTTGAAACCAAACAAAGCAACTTGGATTTGATATAGCACACCATGGGGAGCCACAAACTCAGATATGGCTTGATGAAAATAGTGCTTTCTGCAAACTGTTTCTGTGGCTATATGTGACATAGTTGAAAAGGGAGAAATTGAAGGCAAGAGAGAAGTTTTGGAGGGAATTCAAGTATGAGCTGTGAAGCAAAAGCTGATGTATTGTACGGTTGAGAGGCACATGTTAACCACAAAACAAAAGAATTAGTGAATGATGAAGTCTGATTGGGAATCTCCAGTCTAATTGATAATTATAGTCTTGATATTCTATATCATTGTTACCTCCTCTGTAACATTTTCTGGTATTCTACCCTCATTAGGAATCCTCTACAGACAGCTTGTGTTCTTGTTATAATCTGGGCCAACTTTTCATCTCTCATTTCTTCCAGAAGACCCAGAAGACCAGCTTTGAAGAAAACCTGGAGAAAGGAAGAGCCACAAATCATCCCCATACTACATGAGACAGAAGTGGCAGAAGGTACTTGGATCAGGCATAAATAAGTAACGTACCTTGGTATGTCCAAATTTATACTGAGTATGATCAATATCGATAGAGGCCAGGAGTTTCTCAGAAGCCTTCTTGCTGTCAATGAACTGTCCCTCTGGAATAGCACTCGCATTTAAAACCTTGTATCTGTTAAGTTAGACAGATGAAGAATAGTTAGGAAGGTGTGATTCCAGATTCAAATGACACCAAAAAGAAATATCAATAAAAATCTTAAGAACAAAAGTCAAAGTAGGAAGTCTAACTGTTCTTTAAGGTCAGATAGTGAAACTATGATTTTCTGTTGCATACTTCCTTCCTATTGTTCTTCTAACCTGTTATCCTGTACTTTTACCTCAAAACTGTATTATTAAACCTCTTAATTTTATAATATATACCAAGAAGATTACATGAAATAGAATAACAGAGGACAGCAATTAAGATGATAAAATCTTCACAACGTTTGATGAAATACAACAAAGAGAACTGACCTTTGTTTAAAATCCCCATATAAGATTCTGCTTGGGAATCCTTTCCTGCAAATGCGGATGCCTTCCAACACACCATTACACCTCAGCTGGTGCAGGACAAGTTCATGCTCCATGGCACCTAAAAATAGAGAAGAGAATTTAACTTCTGGGCACTGAATTTTCAAACCTGTTCCTGCTTGATTATTTCATGCTCTGTTTCTTACCAGGAGTTTTGGTTTCGTTGGGAATGATACACCGTACAAAGTGAGGGTGTGTACTCCTCAGATTGGTCATCAGTTTATTTAAATTTTCCTAGAAAACCAAATAGAAGGGACTTGATGAGAAAGTTCTGTTTTGGATTTTTTAAAAAAATAATTATATGATACTCTCTTAACTAATAGACATAAGCTTATGGAGCTTCAATTGCTCAGTATTTTGAAGGTCTCAGGATTCTATTTTGCTAAGTAGCCAGAAGGCCAGAGGGCTGGGAAGAAATGTAGACCTCTAAGGAATTAATTTATAACATCTAGGATCTGTTTGATAAACAGACTGCAAAGTCAGTAGCCTTGATACACAGGAAGTGTTCTCAACTGGGAATCAGAAGACAAAAGACTTAGTGGCCTTTCTCTGCCACTAATGAGCTGCCTGACTTTATAAAATCCCTTTTGTCTCTCTGAGCTTCATCTGAAAATAGTTGATATGATCCTTTGGTCTCTTTTGTCTCTTTCAGTGCTAATAGTTTTCACAGTTGCTAGCAGTTTACAGAGGAAACCTAGATTAACAATTGTTCAACTTTTTCGATTCCTACCTTGAGTTCATTATTCCCAGGGTCCTCTAACTTCTAGTTTTGTTTAGTTTTTTGACAAATCTAAAATTTTGAGATTTTATAATCTTGTGTGGATTGATCTTGGGTACCCAAGAACATGGTCTGCAGCATATGGGATAGTTATTCCAAAAATACAGAGATTGATTATGACAGGAGAGGGTGTTTCATCCAGCCATAAAAATCTTACATATAAATATTGATCAGTCTTTCTTAGGCATAATCTTTAAGAAGACAGAAGACAGATTTTTTCTGTATCTCAGTTAACCATTAGGAAATGGAAATAAGTAATGTGAGTTTGTAGTCTTGAAAACATATAATAAGAACAATTTAACAAACTGAGTCTATTTGGTAAGATAATGCAAATCAGTAGTGAGAAAGGAAAAGAACAAGAGAAATTTTCCGTTTAAGTCAGAGGTTATAGGCCATATCTGCATTTTAGTTTTGAAGGGAATGAGACTTAGCCACACAAAATCTCATAAAGCAGTCATTAGACTAGATGTATTATGTACTTCCCTTAGGAAGAGCCATTTTTTCAACGACATAAGAAAATTACATTTGTAATGAAATTATTATTCTTTCAATTTCAAGAGTTTTTTTATCTTATTCATTTAAATCACTAGGATTTTTCAGCTAATATAAAAAATTAAATGCACTTCAGAGGACAAAGATGTGTTATAGTGTAAGGATATTCTAAAAAGAGTATATTCAGGCTCATTCTGAAAGAGAAACTCAAAAACATTCTCAAAGGGCAACATTAGGAAATAGGAATATGACCTTCACAAAATAGCTATGAAGTTCAGTTATGCTTCCTTAAAAATCAGGTCATTATATAATAAAAAGCTTCTAAGAATATTTTGGCATTCCTGAATTCATTAGATAATCATAATAAGGAATAATGAATAAAGCAACCACTCCTGTAGGAATGACAAAAGTAAATATTTGAATTGATTCCTATTAACATTCCATTCCTTTATAAATTCTATAATTATAATAATTTATAGAAGCTGAATATATATTTTTATTTTAAATTAGCATTTTACCCTGAAAAGAGCTGACACAGTCTGGAAAGAAGAGCCCTTCTTCTTAGCACCTTTCTTTGCTCCGCTATCTATGGTAAAAAGAAGAAAACCCATCAATTATAATAGAATCCCAAAGGCTAGAATGTTATATGAACACTCTATGGATACAGGTTTAATTTAGATTAAGGACATAGAAAGTACCTGCTTCAGCACTAGCATATGTGGAAAAGAGACTGGCCAATGTCTTCATTGCTGACTTCTGGTATAGTCCAACCACAGTGTCATTCAGGGGGTCCTTGTTCTTGTCCAGCCAGCCAGTGATGTTGTAGTCCACAGTACCAGCATAATGGATCAGGGAGAAGTGAGCCTCAGCCTTGCCTTTGACTACCTTGGGCTTCTGGAAGTTGGCAGACTTGCCCAGGTGCTGGTCATACAGCTTGTTCTTGAAGGAGGCATCTGTTGCCTTGGGGAACATGCACTCCTCTTCCAGGATGGAGAAGATGCCCAGTGGCTGGATTCAGAAGAGTAAACAGTGGTATCAGTTGCCTCTCTTTCAAAATATATAGATCTGTTATTTTATAAAATTATGAGTCCCTCAATTAAATATGTGTGTGTGTATTTTTTCTCACATTCAATCTAGCATTATTTTCAATTAAAAGAATACCTGACTACAAATCCCAAAGGTCAGCAGAGCAATTATCGGTGATTTTTAAAGATGCTTTGAATAATCACACTTCTTTTTCTATTAAATAAATGTCAAAGTTTTATTTTGCTATGGAAAGAACCTACTTACTTAGAATGATGTTGACTCTACACACAATAATGGAATTGTATGAGTAACCCAAACTTTATTTAAAGGGTTGTATATTTATCTCCTTAAAAATAGATTATGGGGCTGGGGTTGTAGCTCAGTGGCAGAGCTCTTGCCTAGAATGTGTGAGGCACTGGGTTTGATCCTTAGCACCACATAAAAATAAATAAAGGCATTCTGTCCATCTAGAACTACAAAAAAAAAAGTTAAAAAAAAAACAGATTATGAAGTAGCATGAGCAGTTGGACTTTAACAAATTAGCTTTCATAAAAGCACCAACTGTATCACCTGTACATTCATTTTTGTTTAGAGAAGTCTTTTATAATGACATTGGATCGTAATGGAGATAGTTAATCTAATAAGGGTGATTCTTCTGGTGAAGCAGACCTCAAGTAAAATTTTCAGTGCTGCTTTAAAATTGTGTTTGTATTGGTATTAGAATAAAACTGACTGGGTATGGTGGTGCATGCCTGCTGTATAGCTACTCAGGTGGCTGAGGCAGGAGGATCACAGTTTGAGGCCAGCCTGAGCAACTTAGTGAGATCCTGTCTCAAAGTAAAATAAAAAGGGTTGAAGATAGAATCTTAGAGTGCTTGCCTAGCATGGGTGAGGCCCTGGGTTCCATCTCCGGTACTGAAAAGAAAAAAGGAAAGAAAGGAAAAGGAAAACTGGGTAGAACAAAATTAACCTCTCTTTCATCCTTCCAATGTAAGAGTCATAGAAGAAGTTATTTCTAAATAGTTATTTTCCAGTTCACTCAGATCTTAAATTACTTGAGATTACAGTATTAACTTTCTAGAATTGCTGAAGACATATGTGAAACTAATCCTCACAGCCTGACTTTCCCTTGGAAGCCAAACAGACCTTCTCAATGAGCTCAATGCAGGCAGCCAGGTCCATCCCAAAGTCAATGAAGGTCCACTCGATGCCTTCCTTCTTGTACTCCTCCTGCTCCAGCACGAACATGTGGTGGTTGAAAAACTGTTGCAGTTTCTCATTGGTAAAGTTGATGCACAGCTGTTCCAGGCTGTTGAACTGCTCAAAACAGAAGAGATTTCCAATGTTAACTGTTTTTTATGGTGGTAAAATTCATTACCGAAAATTATCTTTTACTGAAACAATGTGTAATAGAGTAATGAGATACTATTTAAAGTAATTATTCTTCCTTCAAAATTTCCAGGAAAATATGACCATTATTGACATGAGTCTTTCTTATGAATTCTGGACATTCTTTAGGGGCCCAGGTATCAATTACACTATAAGGTATCTTTTCACTTTAAGATTGCACAGACAAGAATGTACATTAAAAATGCAATCATGGTCCTGTATGCTGTGGTTCAGATTTAAGAGCAAAAGGGAAAGAAACTTATTGGAACGCCTCCCTTATTTAACTGCCCCAATGCTACAATTCAAAATAAAGTTCATGTTTCACCTTGGTTGTCATGTTATTAAGGAAAGCTTATCTTTTTTTTTTTTTTGGTACTAGGGATTGAAACCAGGGGTTCTTAACCACTGAGCCATATCCCTAGCCTTTTATTTTATTTTATTTAGAAACAGAGTCTTGTTGAGTTGCTTAGGGCCTCACTAAGTTGTTGAGGCTGGCTTTGAACTCATGATCCTCCTGCCTCAGCCTTCCAAGCCACTGGGATTATAGGCATGAGCCACAGCACCCAGCTAGGAAATCTTATCTTAAATTGATGTATAAAGTGAAATGAATAGGCTATTATCTCTACATCAAACATTTAAAAAATCCTCCTGGACGTTAAATCATTTGTATAAGATGAACTTGGACAAGGAAAGACTATCATTTATGTCTGGATGTCTTTCTACCTTTTCTCCTCCGTGAAAGATGCCTGCGTGTGGCTCAAATGCTGCAGATCTGGGTTCATGATGTGGCTTTGTCTTGAATGTCTGTTAGATCTTTTGCTATTGTTTTGACTTCCCTGAATCTCAACTTCTTTGTATGTAACTAAAGGCAATGTTAACTCCTCCTTCATGGGTTGTTTTGAAGATTAAATGAAGTAACCTTTTGAAATCCCTAGTATAGTGCCAGAAATACACTGACTACTCAATAAAAGTTAGTTATTAGTATTATTGCATTCTATTACTGCCTGGATATTTTGGAGATAAGTCTTGTTCTAGGTGCATCATTGGAACAAACCATGTGGACACTGTAACAATGTAAGTGAATAATGAAAATACCTAGTATATCAAATCCCATAATTGCCTCCCCCTCACTTAGTATTAATATTAATATAACTCACATCAAAGATTTCAAAGCCAGCAATGTCCAAGACCCCAATAAAGTACTGCCTGGGCTGCTTGGTGTCCAACTGCTGATTGATACGGGTAACCATCCACAGGAACATCTTCTCATAGACAGCTTTAGCCAGAGCACCCACTGCATTGTATACCTTCACAAACAGTAATGTTTGTTAATATTATCAAAAACATGTCATGGAAGCCTGGGATGGATGTGATTCATTGGAGTTGTGTGCTTACCTGCTGCACAGTCTGACCTTTGGTAACATACTCATTGCCAACCTTGACCCTGGGGTAGCAGAGGGCTTTAAGCAGGTCTGCGGAGTTCAGATTCTGGAGATAGGCTGCTTTGTCAGCAACTGCAGACACACAAATCAGGGACTGTGTAATAATGCACATCCTTTTAAACTTAATCTTTCCATTTTCTTTCAGTCCAGTTTTCTTATTATTCAAATAAAAAGCTTTAATTAATTCTGTAGAAGGTCAAATAAGATTCTCTGTACATCAGGACATGTAATTGCCTCTGAAAGGTTGATCATGTATACTGGCCTTTAGTGATTTTTCCAAGTAGATTTTGAGAAGTTTTTCATTAAAAGTAAACATGTGTCTAGTGTATATTGTAATATTTTATGTAAGGTAAAATTCATAGTCTCTTCTTTTAAGACATTTTAGATATAGTTGAAAAGATAAGATAAATAAACCTTAATACTAAATAATAGGGAGGAGTAAAAATCAGAATATTTGGATTTTTTTCTTAGTTTTGCCATTCTGGATTTAACCTTACTGGTTTGATTTCTTTATCTGAAAATGTGGGGATTAAATTAAAATGGATGATTCTGACTAAAATTCTAGTGACTATAATGTAATGACACATGTCATGTTCAAAAGTAACTTCTAGAAAGTTTAGAGGAGGGAAGAGCAAATGTTAAACTTTGGTGGTCAGGAATGGCTTTAAAGAGCAGGTAACTAGCTTTGGGTTGTATATCCATTACATTGCATATCCTTGTCATATGCAGAGTACATGATTTTTTTCCTCAAATCCTTTTTTTAAAATCTTATGTGCTGCTGATATTGCCAACAGGTTTATATGTACACAACTCACATATACATGCATATGTCCCTAGGGGCATTCTTCACCCCTTATCCAGTATTTGGGCAGATCCTCTATTGCCAGCTCCTAGTCTTGTCCAGATAATGATAAAATAGACCAGTATGCAAAATTATCTAATATAATGACCCACCATTGCTGAGGCAAGGCAGGAGTACTAGTGCATTGTATTTTATGTCCAATTATCTGGTCCTAGGTTAGGCTTGTGAGTGGATATTGGATCTTATTTGGGCTGGATATAAATGAAGGAGAGATGGAGAGAGGAAAGTAGTGGTGAGGAAAGCACGCAGAGTGTATAAATGTGTTTGTTCCCTTCAGAAGTCCTGCCATATAGGAGAGATGAGTGTAGGATAGGGTTTAATATTTTTTTTGTTGTTGTTGATATATTCTCTTGATTTAAACCCAGATGAAGGTTCATTTGGTACCTTCAGTGCCATCTGGTTCAGCTTGCTCCTCACGTTGTTTTTGCTTGAACTTCATGTTCCCATAATGCATCACAGCCCCTGTGAGTTTATAGATGGATACTTTCTCTTCAGGAGTGAAACCCAGGATGTCAATGGCACTCTACCAGAAAAGATAAGGGCACAAAAGTTAGGGAAGAAGACACTACATATTTATGAAAATTTATGGTACATCCTACATATACTAGATTGCTATTATCATTACCATACATGGATTTTTTAAAATCGTGTGTGTGTGTGTGTGTGTGAGAGAGAGAGAGAGAGAGAAAGAGAGGGGGAGTGAGGTGGGCGGAGAGAGAGAGAGACTGACTTACATCAGTGGCCATCAACTCTTCTTGGTCATCAATGCTGGGGACAGTGATCTCTCCCTGACTGACAAAGGCATAGTCATATGGGTTGGTGGTGATCAGGAGCATTTCTGGGTACACAGAATTCAGAGTTTATGTTTTATATTAGAATTTTTTTGTAAAAATATTAACATCTATGAATTTAGGTTCTTTCTTACCGATTAAATCTGGCTTCTTATTGGAAGTGATCTGATAAAAAATATGGTAGCTTCTTTCTGCCTTCAGCTGGAAAGTAACTCTAGACTTTTCCAGAAGATCTAGAAAGAGAGAAAGACAACTAGAAAAAAAATATCATTTCTTTTGACAAATTAAATGAACCTCAGTGTCTTTAGTCAAAATTGAGGGCACTACAGTTGGCTTCACTGAGATTGCACCTGGATGACCATCCTGCAGTTGTACATAGGCATATGACATTTCCTATGCTTCTCGTCATCTAATAGCAGAAATCGAAGCATACCTGCTCTGGAACAAAAACAGCTTCATATGGAGGATATGTGAACTCTATTTTAATTAATATATAATATCTCATCCTTCCTTGGATGATGTCAGAGTCAATCCATGGTGAGGGGCTACCTTGGACACATCAAAGTTGAGATCAAGAGCAAAATTTATTGAGTAAAGTTATATTGCAACCTCACAGGTAACTCATAGGAACCCATAGGTAGTCCTAGTATTTGTTTTGGGAAAAAAATCATAGCTGCTTCTGAAGCAGATATTCTCTAGGTTGTGCTATAGGACCATCAGTCTCAGACTGAGATAAAGGGAGTGTACAGTGAATTTTGGGGAACTCTGGCATGAGCTCACAAGCAACAAGGCAGCAGGCCACTGTTTTATAGGCTTCATGCATAGTAAGTATTGCAAAATAACCCTGGAAATGAAATTACTTGTATCTCTGTTTGGATTGTCAGCAGTCCTGTTACTCACATGTTTCAATATCAGCTGATGCCAGCTTCCCTGTAGTACCAAAGTGGATTCTAATGAATTTACCCTTGAAAAGATAAAGATTAGTTTTAAAAAAACAAAGCATACAGAGAGATGAAACTGAAATAATAATTCAGACATGGCTACTCGACACTTGAAGAAGGAGAAGAGCTTCATGAACAAGAGACTTACAAAGCGAGAGGAGTTATCATTCCTCACGGTCTTGGCATTGCCAAAAGCCTCTAGTAGAGGGTTGGCGCTGATGATTTGATCTTCCAGAGTCCCCTGCAAAGGAGAGAGCAGTTCTCACATCTGGGGCTCAAGAATTCGGTACCTGAGAGCCCTAATTAGAGCCTGGATTCTGACCATGGCAGTCAGGCCCACCTGGTTTTTGCCAGATTCTTCCTTCTTCTTCTCTCCAGTAACTGCAATTGTTGCAAAGTACTGGATGACACGCTTGGTGTTCACAGTCTTCCCTGCACCAGATTCTCCACTGTCAAACAAATCAGAAGAGATCAGAACTATGACCCACATTGTCAACATCTAAGACAATCACTGCAAATCAGAGAAGAAGAAGAAAAAAAAATCACATACGTGATCAGGATTGACTGGTTTTCACGATCTGTGAAAGAAATCAAGATCATCAGTTAAAACAAAAGTGCATTCAATAGGAAGATAATTAAATCGATTCAGCTCAGACAAAGCTTGTTCTTTTTAATTTGTTGAAGATTTTGTTTAGGATTTTGGCTTTGTGTCTAGCCCTCCAAATAGCCAATTGACACTTGGTGTAAAGTCTGTGAAAATTAGAGGTAAAAGAATCATGCATTTCTTTTTCTTTCTTTTTTTCTTTTTTGTATTTTATTGTGGTAAAATACACATAGCATAAAATTTCCATCTTAACAACATGTGAATGTACAGTTCATTAATATTAAGTACATTCATAATGTTTTGTAATCATTACTACCTTTTATTTCCAGAACTCTTTCATCTTGTAAAACTGACATGCCATAACCATTAACCCTAACTCCTCATTTCCCTCTTCCTCTAGCTCCTGGCAACCCCATTCTACTTCCTGTCTCTCTGAATTTACTACTATAAATACCTTATATAAGTGAAGTAAAATAGTATTTGTCTTTATTTGTGACTGACTTATTTTACTTAGCATGATTTCCTCAAGGTTCATCCATATAGCACAGACCAGAATTTTCTTTTTTTTTTAAAGACAGAATAATATATCATTATATGAATATAACATATTTTGCCTATCTCTTAATATGTTAATGGATTCTTGAATTATTCCTACATTTTAGCTATTGCGAATGGTGCTCATGGATGTACTAATATTTCTTGGAAATCCTGCTGCAGTTCTTCTGGGTACATATCCAGAAATGGATGCTGGATCATACTATAATTATATTTTTAATTGGTTGAGAGACCACCTGTTTTCCACAGTAATTGTGCCATTTTTACATTCCTATCAGCAGTGCACAAGGATTCTAAATTCTCTATACCCTTGTCAGCATTTGTTATTTTCTGTTTTTTAAATAGTAGCCATATTATAATATATATATTATGCACAGAGGTACATATTTTACTAATTTTTAAAAATTTTGTTTCAGAAAAATTTAAATGTACACAAAAGTGGACACAATAATGTACTGAGTCCCTGTATGAGCATCTTATAGATGCAACAATTTTAAATTTTTTTATTGTGGTAAAATATACATAGCATAAAATTTGCAGTTTAACCAGCCAGTTTTATATCATCTCAACCCCATACCAAACTCACTGAATTATTTTAAAGAAAACCTCAGGCAAAGTTGGTGGAATAACATGGACATCGTTACCCTAGGTACATGTATGACTGCACATATGGTGCCATGCTACATTGTGTACAACCAGAGAAATGAAAAGTTGTGCTGTAATTGTATACAATGGATCAATGCATTTTGCTGTCATATATACCTAATTAAAATAAATAAATTTATTATTAATAAAAAAGAAAACCTCAGGCATCATATAATTTTTTGGTAAATTCTTTAAAAAGAATTATATAAATTTGAGGTCATAAGAAACCATAGAAATTGTTTAGGCAAAGTCTTAATAGTCTGAGACATAAAGAGGAAAAAGTGACTTTTGTAATATTAATTACAAGCTAGTTAAACTCAAATATATTCATGTTTTTGATTTCCAGTTCACATATTTTTCTGCTACCTGGTCTCCTTCCAGTTTTTGATGTCACTAATTTGATTGCTGATAATACTAAATAAGAAGAGATCTGGAATTGTGAATTTTGGAGTTTACTTACTTTTATTTTCCTTTTAACATTGTATTCATTTCTAGATATAGATATAGACATAAGCTTTAAAGAACTTTAAAGTTCTATTCAGGGAAATAGAATGCAGATTTGGATCATATTCAGATGATTTTATTTTTACTATAAGCAAAATAATGGAAGATACTATTGCACATAGTGGAAAATGGATAACAGCATTCTGGTGTCTGTTGGCAGTGCTAAAATAATATTAATTAGGTTGAATGCCACAGTTGTGCATGATTTTAAACAAAAATCATATTTGGGAGCCATAGGTGATCTTGGGTTTGGAGTAGCCCCAAAGCCTGAGGAGTTAGTTGGGGTGATGTACATAGCTTCCATGATTTTGTAAATGCAGCTGCTGAGTATTAAAATCTCTGACATAAGCTAGCATTTGGATAAATTTTGGGAGGTAGCTAGCTTCTGTAGACAACCAAAGAGCAGTTTGCTGGAATAGAATCCTTGTAGAACTCCTGAATAATTCATAATAGGATATTCTTATTTTATCATTTTTTTTCTTCTCTCTCCCTCTATAAAAGACAATTTAAAAGAAAGTGCAACGAAATGAACAAAAAAAAGAAAGGAAAGAAAGAAATAAAAATGAAAAAATAAAAAAGAAAGAAAAATGAAAAAATAAAAAAGAAAGAAAAATGAAAAATAAAAAAGAAAGAAAAATGAAAAAAAAAAAAGCCCCTCAGTTTCCAAAATTCCATGGAAGAACAGGAAACTAGAGAATTTAGAATATTTCCAGAGGCAAAACATTTGGTATGTGAAGATAAAAGGTTTTAATCCTACATTTGGGCCTCTAATGTGAATCTAAGCTGCCTGTTTATGCTCTGATAAGGCAGGAATAACAGACTTTCATACAGTTTTTTAAAAAAATGTTTCAGAGAAAAGAGATTTTTTTTTCCCCAAAGTGAAAGTAGATTTTTTTTCCCTTCCATTCTGGTAGGAAAGCCCTTCACAATCTTTGGGAGGAGAGTCACAGCTCTTTCTTTATTCATGTTCTAGTAGTGCCAGAGAGGCTGGCAATACATTTCTGTGAATAGATGCCTCATTCACTCACCAAAGAGGCTGGTAGAATTAACTGTGCCATTTGAAAATAAAGATAAAAACTCACAAAATCCTCCAGCTGTGGCTGAGAAGTCTTTTCCTCCATGACTGTGGATGTAGATTCTTTTTTAAAAATTTTTTATTTAAACTCTTTTGTACCCAAATCAGAAAGTTTAAAAAAATTTGGTCAGTAATAACTATTTTTACAGAAGTCTTCTACTTGAATTAAATAGGTTGCCATTTACTAGCTGTATTAGCGTGGCAGGACAATGAATTCAGTGAGTTTCACCTGGGAAGAAATATGACATAATGACTGTGAAAGTTCTTTGAAAACAGTGAAGTCCCAAGTGGCTGGAATACATTATTATAATAAGACTAGGATGCAGTCTGTTTGTTCATCATAGAGTCTATTTATACATGCCTTACTCACCAGTCAGCATGAACTGATAGGCGTTGTCTGAGATGGAGAAGATGTGGGGTGGGGCCTCCTGGCGCTTTTTGCCTCTGTAGGCAGCCACCACCTCAGGGTTATACACTGGCAGCCACTTGTAGGGATTGACAGTGACACAGAAGAGGCCTGAGTAGGTCTAGAAAATCAGAAAATTCAAAATATGTATCTTGCTTTTTTATTTTTATTTTTTGGTAGTGCTGGAAGTTCAACCTAGGGCCTTGCACATGCCAAACAAGTTCTCTACCACTGAGTTATATCCCTAGCTCCTGTCTCTTTTTTCAGAAAAATAAATGGACTAAAAAGAGATGTTGAAGGACACTTACATAGATCATCCAGGCTGCATAGCGCTCTTTGAGGTTATACAGTACTCCGGGCTCATTTAGGTGGGTCATCATAGCCATGTCTTCAATTTTGTCATATTTCGGAGGGTTCATGGGGAAGACTTGATCTTCCCTGACAGTTAGAGTCTGGTAAGGAAGCAGGAGATGAGTTTGAATTAATGGTTGGAGATAGGGTTTATGATATAAAACTAATCACACATACTTTTTGTTATATTATTTTATATTCTTTAAAGGCATATAAACATATTTATTTAGAGTTTAATGCCAAGAAAATGTTTCTTATGATAAGTTAGGATACTACCATTTTAAAAATTAATATATACTAATTGTACATATCAGTGGATACACTGTGATATTTTCATACATACATTACAGCATGCATCGATCAAATCCAATCACCCTTTTTCTACCCGCTCATCTCCCCATGATCCTGCTATCTCACTCCAGGATATATATCTAAAGGAAATGAAATCAGTGTATCAAAGAGATTACCTGCATGCATGTTCACTGTGGCACTATCCATTTTTTAAAAGATTTTCTTTCTTCCCACTATCTTTTTCCTATCCAGATTTATCTATCAATTTATATCTTTTTATTCTTTTTCTTATTACTCATTATAAAACAACTGCTTTTTTTTTTCTTTTTGAAGTAAAGGAGATATTAATACATTATTGAACTAAATAAGTAACTGAAGAATTCTTGTGGTCAGAGAAGCTATTTTTTACTTTCCTAATTGGGAGATTCAGACTGGGAAGTTGGGAATCGAAGAGAAATGGTTTGTATTAATGGGTTAAAGTCCTATATGAAGTTGGAAAGGAAGACATGCAGTTACTGCTGTGAATTCTTTTGCCTTTCAAATCTGATGTCTACCCGCTAACTAGAAGTGTGTTTGTATTAGCAACAGGCTTGGAGATTTCCAGCAATAGGAGATAGAGAAATTAAATGGGGATTATTTTCTCCTTATGCTTTTACTTACTGCTCCACTTTCAGTCTTGACAGTTACTTTCCCTCCTTCCTTGCTTTGTATGACACTCTTTACATAGGATTCCTTGGGCTCCGCCACAAAGACAGATGTTTTAGCATCAAAAGGCTTGTTTTGGGCCTCAATCCGCTCTCTTTCTGATTTTCGAAGGTAGGGAGCGGCTTCACCAAAAACAGCCATCTCGGCATCTGAACCCGAGCTCATGGCTGCAGTTTATGTAGCAGAGGATTCTGTGCAGGGGAAAAAAAAAAAAAAAAACAAGAAAGGTAGAAAGGGAAAGCAGAAATCATAAAGTAAGTTAGGCTGGGAAATGAACAAAGTGTTGAGTTTAGCTGCTGCTGTGACTAATCCTCCAATCTTGACATTCACTGGTGTTCTAACACAATCTAAAGGACTAGTTTGGAATGAGACTGTAATTTGACACTTCATTTGTACAATTTGTAAGTTTCCTTTCCAGATTATATACCTTGATCATCAGGTGGAGTACCTGCAATTGAGTTAGAATGGAATCCTCACGTTTTTATTTCTAAGCTTTAACAATCTTTGTAGCTAAAACCAGTGATGGATAGGATCTGTCATTGTTTAATCCTCATTTCTCCTTCAGCATAATGTTTGCAACGGCCATATGCTAGGACAATCACGTAGTAGGGAAAGAAAGTTTATCTTATGCAAATTAAGGATATTTTCAAAGCTATCCAAAATATCTTTGTCTTTCAGATAGTCATTTTTCTCTTATGATCCAAATAATTAACTTTAACCTCTTCTTCATGTTGATTTTTGGTGTTATGTCTCTTAGTGGTTTGTTAAGAGAATCTAAATAAATCCTTGTTCTCTTGATTTTTTTCATTATTTGGCTTGTTACCAAGAAACTTAGCATTGTTCTATTTCCTAAATCTCTTCTGACACTCTCCTTATGCCATGAGAGATTTCATCTGTCAGTTACAGATCTAACCACAAGAAATGAGAGCTTCATCATAGAGGCTCTCTTCCCATATAAATTCCATGAGGTTCTTTTTCTTTTAAAGACTTGCAACTTTTTAAAAGAACAATAATATTTCTAACAACAACAAGTGAATAATCAAAAATAGCTAAAATATTGTTTTAACAATGTTTGCGTTCATTTTTTTTTTTGGTAAGAATTTTTCTAGGGTGTTTAAAAAATGTTTGTAAAATGTCTAAGTGTTCAATGCTTTGCAGTAGGGAGATTGGTGTGAGATACTCTATTGCCTTGGATGATTTTAAGAACCACTGAGAACTCACTGTCAAAACTTATTCTGTCCTAAACGGTCTTTTAACCCTGGAACTCAAATGAAAATAGTAATCTCTAAAGATAAGACATTTTGAAAAAAGAAAAAAAAAATTCTCCAGCATTTAGAAGTAGTCACTTGCAAGTATTTATATTGCTATAACTGTAAAAACATGGAATTGGTGTATAATTAAGAATTGTTCAAAGTTTCCTTAGACTAAATAAATCCTCTCTATCACCAATGATTAAATCAATCCAAACCTTACCTCTGGAATTCCAGAAGAAAATGCAGGGTCAGAAGTGTCCCACACTATAAAACAAGAAGTTTCTAATTAGTGACTCTACAATTTCAGTAATACAGTTACAGAATTAAAATTTCCCTGTCCTAAAGCCTGGCTCTATGAAAAAAAAAATTAAAGTTGGGAGGAAGAGTTTCATGCTCAGAGATAGCCACAGGCTCAGTTCTTTCTTCTTTTAGGGGTCCTTGGGTTCCCAAGACCCCATCACTTACCTCTGAGTTCTTGGTGGAGATAAGGCTCAAGGGCCAATCCTGTTTATATAGGAACTACTGTGCTGATGCTGCAACTACCTCCTCTTTGTTAAGGCAACACATTTGGCAACATGAACCCTCAGCATAGTTTGTAGTGACATTTGGCATGTTTGGATATAATTAGAAGTATTCATACCATTTTGAGTATGTGAACCAATTGCCTATAAATAATTTGACAGGGACCAATCTGGTGGCAGAGAATGCTTTCTAGTGTGTTGAGAAGGAAATCTTTGACAGTGCCTTAAGAGACCTCAAAGTCAGTTCTTAAGAGCTATATTCAGTTTGGCAAACTCTTTCATGCATGCCTGTAACCAAATGATCAGATACCAGAGGCACACTGCTGTCAGGGCCTTCAGTGCTTTTCATTTGTTCTCACGGGAACCCCCACTGCATTCCCTTGGGCCATTGCCAAGGCTCACCCTTGGAGTTTGGGCTCAGGCAGGAAAGCCAAACTGAGAGGAGATTCTTTGCTGAGTCTCCACAGTTAAGCCAGTGCCCAACCAGCTAACACTGAAGAAAATTATTATTAGAAATTAATGTGTCCACAATAGGAAAAAAAATACAGGTAAGAGAAAAAAAATGTTCATAATCCCAGTATGGAGAGATATGATTCAGATTTATTAGTGAGATCTTATTTTATACACATACATAGTATGCATATCTTGTATCTGCTTTAAAAATTAATATATCATAGGTAATTTTCATACCACTAATGTAATTTTATCTTTATTCTTTAAACAAGTTATGGTTGTTCTTTTTTAATTAAACTCTTTTAAGGTCATGAATATTGAGGTATAATTTATGTACATCCTAACTTACCTATTTTAGGTGACAGATATATAATTGCTTACAGATTTAAAAATTTTAAACTTTTCAATAAAATTTACTTATTTTGTTGAGTGGTTCTATGAGATTTTTTTACCTATGCGTTGATTCATGTAACTCCCATAATTGATGGAATGCAGAATAATCACAGTTCTACGAGTTTTGATAGATATAGGCAGTTGTGGGACCTCTTACATTTTAATTGTGTAAAACTTAAAGCCTTATACATTAGGCTAAAATTCTCCTTTCATGAGCTCATAGGGGTTCATGCAGAACTTCTCTTCAGAGGTAGCCACCAATATCAGTTTGGTTTGTAATATTCCAGATCTTTTTTGTACATTTATGTATGTATTATTTTGATATTACTTGTAAAAATTCTGTGTAGAATCCCTATATTCAGAAAACTGGGGGGGGGGGAATGAAGAAAAAAAATTGAAGATTTAAAATAAACAAAAAATATGTCAAACTTATGGATCCAAAAACTCACTATTGTAAAAGCATCTATTCTTATCAAATCAACCTACTAAATTAATCAAAATTGAAATCCCAATAGAATTTCCCACATATTCTAAGAAACTAATTTTAAAACTCATATAGTAGACTATAGGAATTGTCAGGATGACTTTGAAGTAGATGAATAATGAGAGAAAATTTGCCCTATTAGACATCAAATCCCATGTGCTATTGACACGAAAATATGGTACAAAATGTGGAATCCAGAAACCAATCACATACACACTTGGGATAAAAATATCAATATTTTCTTAAAATCATTAGGTTGATTGAGAATATATAAAATTTATGTATGACCTGAGTCTTTGAGTTAGAGAAAGCCTCCTTGACAATATGATTTTTTTTTTTCTGGTACTTGAGATTGAACCCAGAGGCACACTTACCATAAGCTACATCTGCAGGCTTTTTTTATTTTTGAGACAGGGTCTCACTTGGTTTCTCAGGTCGGCCTCCGACTTATGTTCCTCCGCCTCAGCTTTCCAAGTTGCCAGAGTTACTGGTGTGCATCACTGTGCCTGGCTTCCATTAATTTGTTTTTAGACACTGTTTATTCAGATTTTCTGTCACACACAAACAATCCCTAACAAGATACATGACATTTCAGAAAGTTACTGATTTTTCTGTGTCATCTTATATGGTCCGCTTACGAAACTCTTTTGTCACTTGTAGTAATTTATTTGATTCTCTTGAAATTTCAATATATTATATATAGATAATCACAATTTTGTTTTTTTTTCTTCTAACTTATGTGTTATTTTTTTCTTTTATTTATTTGTGGAATTTAGGAAAATGTAGATTAGTATGAACATGTTACTAACATATTAATGTAGTAATATAGTATTACTATAGTACTGATACTGTGGTATTCATTTATCTATTTTATATAAGATAAGACATCCTTACCTGTTTTTGCCCTTTAAAAATTTATTTTATTTTTGATTGACATACTACTTGTGCCGTTTTATAAGGGAAATAATGTGATATTTTGATGTATATAGTGGATTATATGAAATGTTTCATTATGTGTGATATTTTCTGTATACTTTATATCTAGTTTTATGGTAATTTTGCTCATGAAAGTGAGTTAAATAGTACTATTTTTAGGTATATGCTCAGGAGAATAAAAAACATGTTTATACAAAAACTTGTACACGAAGTTCTTAGAAACATTATCATAATAGTCAAAAAGTGGAAAACAATTTTATATTCATCATTTGACAGATAGATAAAATCTGTTTTATACAGTGGAACATTATTCAGCCATAAGAAGGGATGAAATGTTGGTAGATAATATAAAATGGATGAACCCCAAAGATATAATGCCAAGTGAAAGAAGCCAGATACAAAGTGCTCGAATCAAAAGATCCATCTCTCATGTTTCTATGTATATAAAATGTCCCAAATAGGCAAACACATAGAGACAGAAAGTGGACAAGTGATTGCCAGAGGGTGGGGAGTGATGGGGAGTGACTAAAAATGGACATGGAATTTCTTTTTAGGATGATTTTTAAAGTATTCTGGAATTTCTTAATAATTGTATAACTTTAATAATTGAATAACTTTGTGAATCTACTAAAAATCACTTAATTTTATAATTTAAATAGTGAATTTTATGGCAGTGAATTGCATCTAAGAAGAATACATTGATTTTATCAGTTTTTCTTTATCTTTTGAGGTTATTAGTTTTTATTGCTAACCTGTTATTGTAGTGAAGTGTATGGCAGATTTTTCTCACCTTTGCTATCTTGGAACTCATGAAATAAACCTATTGATATGACAGAAATTCTCTGTTCTTTTCAGTCAACCAATTTTTATTGGGATTTTTCTTCCTGAGTTCATATATGACAAAGTCAAAGTTTTCTTTTCCTGTGCTATCATTTTTGGGTTTTTATATCAGCATCATGTTAGTCTTGTAAAGGTAAATAAAGTGGTTTCCCATTTAGTATGTTTGGGGTGTGACTTGTCTGTTCCTGAAAGATTTGATAGAGTTTTTTTTTTTTTTTTTTTTTTTTTTTTTTTTGTGAAACTATATTGGCCTGTAAGCTTTTTGAAGCATAAATCTTTTGTTTTAGAGTTTCTACTTCTTTCTTGGCTCATTTGGATAACTTATAACATACTTTCCTGGAAAATTATTCATTTCATGTGAACTTTTAGATGTTTGATGCTTTAGTTGTAGATGCACACAATATCTTTATTTTTATTTATTTACTTTTATGTGGTGCTGAGGATCGAACCCAGGGCCTCACAGGTGCGAGGCAAGCGCTTTATCACTGCGCCCCAGCCCCAGCCCTTGTGCACCTTTTTATAATAACAATAAAAAAATGCTTGTAGTCATCTTAGTCTTTTTTATTCTTTTTATTGTTTAATTTGTTATTTTAATTTTATTTTATTTTGCACCAGAGGTTGGACCCAGGGGTACTTAACCACTGAGCCACATCCTAGCCCTTTTATATTTTTTATTTTGAGACAGGGTCCCTAAGTTGCTTAGGGCCTCATTAAGTTTTTGAGGCTGGCTTTGATCTTGCAACCCTCCTACTTCAGCTTCCCATATGTGCCAAAGTGTTGTCTTTTTAATTTACCATTATTGAATAACTTTGTTTTCTAACTTATTATTTTCTGCTTTTAATGTAAATATTTCCTTTATTCTATTTTATTG
Organism: Urocitellus parryii; assembly: GCF_045843805.1. Lineage (NCBI taxonomy): Eukaryota > Metazoa > Chordata > Mammalia > Rodentia > Sciuridae > Urocitellus > Urocitellus parryii. Next base: position 127,299,109 of record NC_135537.1, on the reverse strand, counting down.
GGCTTTCTTTCTTAATAATTAATTCAAAATTTTGATTTTCATTTTAATCCTAGAATTATTTAAATCACGTTTGAATGTTAAACTTCCATATGTATAAAATTGGATGTTGGGAGGGATATCTGTTAAAAATCTTTGTAGTGGGTAGGTGGGGGGTTGGGGCTACAGTTTATATCCTAGTAAGCCCACTAGGAATGAGGGATTTAGTTCTTGTGTTTGTGTTTGTGTGTGATATTATCTGGGTAAGAACATTATCAGCATCATACAAACCTCTTGTAATCCTTTTTATTATAATTCTTATTTCCCTTCCCTCCAAAGATAATTAGAAATCATAATAATTTCTCTACTTTTTTATAATTTTAATATTTAAATATGTATCCCTAAGTAATGTTATTTAGTTTTGCCTGTTTTTGAGCTTCATATGAATACATATTTTTTGTTTAGTATTTTTTTAGTTGTTGATGGACCATAATTTTATTCATTTATTTATATGAGATGCTGAGAATCTAACCCAGTGCCTCACACATGAGAGGCAATCACTCTACCACTGAGCCACAACCCCAGTCCTGAATACATCTTTATTTATTCTTTAGTGTCTCTCTTCTACTGACCCAAATTATTGGTGTGAGGATTTTCCCATGAAGTTTCTTGTAACTATATTTTCATTGCTGTACAGTACTATATTATATGACAATATAATCATTTATTAATTCATTCTACTATAGAACAATTTTTCAGTTTTCTTAGTTTGTTTTCTATAGTTTTTTTTTTTTTTTTTGTACCAGGGATTGAACACAGGGGCACTTAACCACTGAGCCATACCCTCAGCCCTTTTTCATTTTGAGATAGGTTTTCACTAAATTGATTAGGGTCTCGATAAATTGCTAAGGCTGGCTTTGAACTTGAAATACTCCTGCCTTATCCTCCCACTGGGATTACAGGCATGTGCCACATGCCCAGCTATGGTTTTAAATTTAATTTAATTACATTTATCTTTTACATGCTAATTGTCACATGTATGATATTTTGTTTGCAAATTAGTGGAGATTTCTTTCATGGCTTTGTGTATGGGTAAGTTCCTTTTTCTTTTCTTAATAACTTTATTTAGATGGAATTTTACATACCTTAAAAGTCATCCAAGGGAGTTGGGTGTAGTGGTGCATGCCTGTAAACTCAGTGACTTGGGAGTCCAAAGCAGGAAGATCACAAGTTTAAGACCAGGCTGGCCAATTTAGCAAGACCCTGTCTAAAAATAAAAAATTAAAAAAAAAAAAAGACTGGGGTTGGGGAGGCAGGCAAGGTGGCACATGCCTGTAATCTCAGTGGCTTGGGAGGCTGAGGCAGGAAGGTTGCTAATTCAAAGCCAGCCTCAGTAAAAGTGAGGTGCTAAGCAACTCAGTGAGGCCCTGTCTCTAAAATAGGGCTGGGAATGTGGCTCAGTGGTGCAGTGCCCCTGAGTTAAATTCCTGGTACAAAAAAAAAAAAAAAAGAGTGGGAATGTAACTCAGAGATAGAGCATCTGTGATCTAATTGCCTGGTACTGAAATAAACAAACAAATAAAGGGAAAAAGTTATCCATTTCAAGTATACAGTGGAGTTTTAGCACATTTTATATAGTTGTACAACCTTCTTCACAACCCAATTTTAGAACACTTTGATCTACCCAAAAAGTTCCCTTGTGCTTTTTTTTTTTTCCCCAATCAGTTCCCACTTCAACCCCAAACCCCTGATCTTTTTGACTCCATAGTTTTTTGTCTCTTCTGGAAATTTCACATAAATAGAATTCTGCTGATGTGCTGCCTTTTGTGTCTGACTTCTTTACCTTAACATGTTTTTAAGTTTCATCCATGTTGTTGTTGTATGTATCAGTCATTTATCCTTTTCTTCCTTTTTTCCTTTCCTCCCTCCTTCCTTCCTTCCTTCCTTCCTTCCTTCCTTCCTTCCTTCCTTCCTTCCTTCCTTCCTTTATTCTTTCTTTTCTGAGTAATAGTCTACTATGTACAAGTGCCACACTTGAATTCTTTAAATTTTTGATTTATACAAACAGATTTACTAGGTTTGTATAAATCAAAAGATAATTGCTAACCCCATAAAAATCTGTGACCATTATATCTTTCTGGTGATTCATATCTTCTAAAAATACAATATGAACTACCATACTTCTTTTAGTACCATTTTTGCCTTGAATTCTATTTCATCTAATGTCAATGCTATATTTGCTTTTACTTTTGGGTAGCATATATATAAATTATCTTTTACCCTACCATAGTTTTCAGTCTTTCTGAATTATTTTATTGCATCTAACTTTCTTAAAAATGTTTTTATTGGGCTGGGGTCGTGGCTCAGTGGTAGAGTGCTTGCCTCACATGTGTGAGACACAGGGTTTGATTCTCAGCACCACATATAAATAAATAAAATAAAGGTCCAACAACAACTAAAGAAATATTTAAAAATGTTTTTATTAGTGCATTATAATCCTACAAAATAGGTTCCTGTTAGCATAATCAAGCCTGCATGGAATATAATTTGCTTTGTTTTAGTTCCTAGTACTTCATCTTTCCCTCTCTTCCTCTTTGCCCATATTTCTGTAACTTTTAAAGACCAAGTAGCAATTTTAAAAAAATCTGTTGAGGGGAACAATCATAATTTCTTCTCACCTCATATATTTAGTGTAAGATATGTAAAGCATTTAGCATGTACCTGGCAACATCAATCATATTTACTAAATATTGCCTATTATCCCTGTGCTTAAAATAATGTAAAAGGCAGGGTTTATATCTTGTGAATGAAGGGATATCATAAATAAAGAACTGACCTTAAGATTTGTTTTAAACATAATCATGATAGCAACATGAAAGATGGATTGGAGGAGTGAAACAGAGATGCAGAACCTCCTTAAGCAGTTGTCATGCTATTTTAGGAAAGAATCAAGCCGGAACTAAGCCAATAGCTTTTGGAAAAGGAAGGAGAAGAATCAAGAGATACGTTGGAGACTTGACTGCCTTTGCTGTTGGCTAAATGAAAATAACTTTTTGTATTAAGGATCTAGTTAAATTGGTTATACAGTAAGATAATTAGAAATAAATGGAATTTCCTATGATTGCAGCTAATGTTTGTCATGGAAGGGAATTGACTTGGAAGTAACAAACAAAGGATAGAGCTATTTCCCTGGGTGGAGAATTGCAACAGTAGAATTCCTAGTAAAACAGAGCAAATTTCCAGAAATAAAAAGCTTTTGCCACATCAAAACACATATTAAAATATGAAATTTAAACAGTGTAAAATTAGTATGAAGACAGGTAGAATATAACACAGTCCAGAAATGGACTTTGTGTGTATAATAAGGTAATACATTGTGAAGATGACATTTCATATTATTAGTAAAAGGACAGCAATTCAATGAACTGGGTTGAGACATAACCATTTGAAAGAAAAATTCAATTACTTTTTTGCCTGAAGCCATTGATAAAAGTAAGTTCTAGATGAACTCAAGTTTTATCCATGAAAACAAAGCTAAACTATAAAAGTAACTGAAGAATATATGAGAGAGTATGTCTATGTCCTATGGGTAGGAGAGGTCTTTAATATGGCGAAAAGAGCAAATGTTCATAAGATCAAGTACATTAAGATTTAATATTTCTCAATGAGTTAAAAAACACTTCATAAACAAATCAAAAGATAAGTGGCAGGCTGGGAAAAAAACTACTAGCAACATATATCACAAAGAAGTTATATTCAGAAGTAAATCAAAAAAGAGATATGTGCAAATAGAAAAAAATAAAAAAGATTTATAAGAATATAAATGGCCATAAACTTGAAAACATATTCAGCCTCAAGAGGTATAAGATCAAATAACAGAGCTAGTGCCTTTTGCCCATGAGGTTCACAAAAAAGAAAAAGAAAAGTTTTTGTTGATAGCAAATGGCAGTAGTGTGGGGAAATAAATACACTATGAGGAAGTGTGTAAAATTTCCAGGGAAATTTGTTGTAGCTTTGAAATTAAAAATTTCATGATTTCATTTCTCACCCTCTTTCCTACAGAAATACATAAATTAGGAAGGTATGTTCAAGATTGTGAAATTAGCATTTCTTCTAATAGCAAAATTTTGGAAACAGCTTAAATGTCTATTCAGTTACTTTGTAGTTTAATTAGATGACCACCTGTTAAGTGATGGTGATCTGATGATGCGGTTAGTGGTTGGAACTTGGCACTCAATTTAATCTGAGATTTGGATCGGTGTAAGGCATTTTCCACTGGTTCTCTTTGAGATGTAATACTGAAACGCTTATTTTAAATAGCATTAAACAATGAAGTAAGGAGTTTAGTGAGTAGTATATAAGAAAACTAAACTGCAAGGTATATTTGCTAATGCTGAAGTATCGTTATATTCTAACCCTTCTCCATCATACAGATATTTCTTACACAACTCTTGTGTGACAGTTCATTTCTTTTAAGTTTAAAGACTCTTCCAAGGTCTGGCATATATCCCTTGTCCTTGCTCTACTTGCTAGTATCCCCTTACAACTAAGTCCAGGGAAGCATTAAGTTACGATTTCTAATGATCCTTCTGCTCTAAGAGTCACTACCAGAAATTAGCTTGCAATTCCTAAGATTCTCTCTGCCATAAGAGTTCCTCTATTTTCTCTCTCCAGTGAGTAAAAGTACATGAATTACAACCCCTTAAGACAGCTCTACTTTTTCTGTTATGAAACTCTGTAATTATCTTTTCTTCAACCAAAGGAAAACAACTTGACTTACATGTGACTCATGCCAAAGATGAATGTTTATTTAGATTCATCTATATTTTTGCATGTATCTATTATTTATTTCTTTATATTGGTGAATAATATTCCATTATGAAAATATACTACATTTTGTTCATCTAGTCTCTTGCTGATGGATATTTTTCTTATTTTTTTGTGGACAAACCTTAATATTTTTGGCTAAATAACAAGGAGTGAAATTGTTAGATAAAATGGTGGCTATTTTTAATTTTTGAGAAATGACCAAACTTTATTTTCTGAATGGGACCAGTTTATCATTTTTTATGTCATATTTAGTGCTTGTTACGTTCTGTTTAAGAATTTTTACCTATGATCACAAAGTTTATCTCCCATGCTTTCTTCTTGGAAATTTGTAATTTGAGTATTTATATTCATTTTGGATTAATTATTATGTATTACCTGTTATTTTTCCATATAGATATCTAATTGACCCAACATAATTTTTACAAAAGCTTTTCTTGCCACATTGAATTACATCAGCAAATTAGTAAAAAGTCATATATTTGACTATATTTACAGTGGATCTATTGTCAAACTCTATTTACTCTCTATTCTGTTACACTGTATTTTTCTACCCTTATACCAATACTACACTATCCTATTTACTGTAGGTTTATACTAATTTTTAAGGTCTATTGAGTAATTTCTACATTTTCAAAATTGTTTTGGTTACTTGAGATTTTTTATATTCCCATGTGCATTCTAATAACATCTTCATTTCTACTCCCCCAACCCCATGCCATCAAATCTGATGGGATTTTGAGTGGGGTACATTAAATCCAAAGATCAGTTTGTGGAGAACAGACAGATTCACAATATTGAATTTTCTAGTCCAAGAGCAGAGTGTATCAGTCTCTGCCTCTTTCTCTCTCTCTCTCTCTCTCTCTCTCTTCTTACCTACTTCTCCAACTTTTCTGTCTAATATATCTTCTTAATTTTCTTTCAGCAATGATTTTTAGTTTTTTTCTTAATTTTCTTTCAGCAATGATTTTTAGTTTTTTTCTTAATTTTTTTTCAGCAATAGATTTTTTTTTATACTTTTTAAAGTTTATTCTTAGAGTATCTTAGAAAATTTTGTGGGGTTTTTTGATGTAAATGGTGTTTATTTTAAAATTTCATTTTCCACTTGCCAATACAAATAGAATTTTAAAAATTTATTGACCTTGCAATTTTAGACATGCTCAATTTAGTTTGTTATAGATTGGTTTAAATGTTTTTATATATATTTTTGTCCTCTGCAAATAAAGATAGTAATACTTATTTTTTTCAATCTTTATACCTTTTATTTTATTTTCTTGACTTATTGCATTAACTAGGACCTCTAGTGCAGTTAGAAGTGGGGAAAGTGGACATCCTTGTTTTAGTCCTGATTTTAAGTAGAAAGTGTTTACTAGTTCAGCATTAAGCAGGTATTTTGTTTCTGCTTTTTTTGGTATATGACTCTTATTAGGTTGAGAAAATTCTCTTTTATTGATAATTTGCTGAGTTTTTATTTATTTTTTATTATGAGTGTTTGATATTGTAATGTGCTTTACTGCATCTGTTGAGGTGATCATATGATATCTTCTATTCTATGATGAGTTACTTGATTTTTGAATATTAAATCTACCTTGCATTCCTATGATAAATCCATTTGGGCATGATTTATTATTATTAAGTTGTCATCATTGTTGTTTTCATATATTGTTAGATATTTTTGGATTTGATTTGCCAAACTTTGTTAAGATATTTACATTTAATTTTTATATATAGTATATCTCTTGATGTTACAAACCCAAGACTACAGTATTAAACTTATTTTCCTATCTGTGGTCATTTTCTTAGCCCAATACAACTCTGTTCCCATATACCTCTTGTGTGTAAATATATTACACGTTTGACATTACTTAAGTTATAGGTCCAATAATATATTATATATGTTATTTTATACAATTGCTTTGAAATAAAGTAAGAAAGAGAAATATGAATTTATGTTAGACTATTTAAATTACATAGTCACCTGTGATTTTTTGTGGATATAAATTATCTGTTCTTCATTCAGTGTAATATTTTTTAACATGATAAATGACTCCAATTGAAACCTGAATAATTTTTGCATCATGTACTTGGGCTTCAGATCTTATTTTTGTAACACTGCCCTGGAAAGAGAAGGAGGGTAGTTCTACCTTGTTAAGTCCAGATTCTCTTCTGCTGAATCTCAAGGGGGGGTCTCCTTATTAATCCTGGGTGTGGTGATCTTATTACCACTGGGCAGCGATAAAAGAGATTACTTTATTCTAGGTGTCTTCTAACAGTGGAAAAGACAAGAGGTGTTGTACTACTCCCAGGTGGGAAAGAGTCAAGGATGCCCATATTATTTCTACTGATAGCACTGGTGAGAGCTTGTTACTGACTAGCAGGGGTAAAAATTCATCTTCTACTTGGCCTCCCTTGACACCCTTTTAGTGTGATTTTGAGCACTTCAGTATAGCTTCATAAAGGTGGAAGTATAGTTTTCCAGTCAGCTTTTGTTGGGGCCACATTTTTTCTGAGTTGTTTGGTTTGCATAGAGCAGTTATTGATTAAAATTTTCTATGTTAGTATGTTGCCCATTTCTTTGACTTCTGCATAGAGATAAAGGATTTTGTATTTTATTTTAATTTTGTCTGTATTCATTGGTATTTCCATATTGTCTGCTGCTTCAGCTTCATGTCTTGGGCATGTAATGCAAAAAGAAAACCGAAGGAAATTACCACCACATTGTTCCTTGGGTTTTGAGGTACCTAGCTGGTCCATCTTCTTCCCTCCATCTTTGTTAGTTTTATATATAATGTCCAAGGTCTTTATTTGTACCTAATGGGAAGATTAGGTGAAAGCACAACTACTATGTTTTCCTAGAAGTAAAAGACTCCCTACTGATGATGATGATGATTATTATTATTATTATTATTATTTGGTAGTTCTATCAGTTATTGAGAAAGAGATGCCATAATAATCTCTCATTTAAGGTTTATTTTAGGATAATGCATCTAAATTAACCTAGCATGGTGCATAGCACAAATTGTTTTTACTAAGCTTTTTCATTCATTGCACAAATACTTTTTTGAACACCAGGCACGCTCTAACGTTCCTCAGGTACTCAACAGTGAACAAAACAAACTCTGTGCTATTGTAGAACTGATACTTTAGCAGAGGGGGACATATTTTAAAAACTTAATTAATAACCAAGTGGTGATAAGTGCATAGACAGAAATAAAGCAAATCAAGGAGTTAAGAAGTATAATTGGTAGAGCAGGGCAGGGCAAAATAGTTATCTTTTGATACTGGGTAGTCATGGAATACAATAAAGTGTAATTTGACTAGAATCCTCCAGATATTATGGAAGTAGTCAAATGGATATCCAGTTGAAGAGCAGAGACTCTTCCCCTGATTTGGTGAAATGATTAGATTGCTGATCTTATTTCTAAGAGACGAATGTCATCACAACCTTTCATGGGTCAAGGTAGGGTGGAAAATCCAGAACACTGTCTAACTTCCTAGAGGAAGAATTAGATGATCTTACTTAAGTCTGGTTCTATCGCTTATTTAGGTATACTGTACATTTTGTATCTCAGTTTCAAAAAGGATTCTGTCCATCTCACATGGTTGTGAGAATCCAGACTGACAAATTGCAAATGAAAACATTTTTCAAATAAAACAAATGGTGCTGTAGATATAAAATGCTGCATGTATTATCACTGGTACCAACAGTGCTTGGAATCTGCTTGGAATCAAAAACATTTAGGTTATATTTTAGAGATTACTCAGTGCAACCTCTTCATTTGACAGATGAGGAAACTGAGGCCTAGAGTTGTTGTGGCTTAATTTCTAGGTGTTAATGTAGGACTATACACTATAGTTTGCAAAATTTTTTGTGAAAGATTTGGCGATTTTATATAAGCTTGTGATTTGCAGAATGTAATCCCTGAACTGTAGTGTAGTTATCACTTGGAAATTTGTTAGAAATGCAAATTCTCTGGGCCCAACTCAGAACTTCTGAATTAGAAACTCTAGAGATGGGGCCCAGCAGTCTGTGTTTTAATAAGCCCTCCAGGTGATTCTAATGCATGCTGAATTTGAGAAGCACTGATGGGGAGATTTCACTAATCCCTTGACTCTTTAATATTAACACCAGAAAACTTAATGCTCAGGCTCAGCCTTCAACAAAAATATGAGCAAGTGACCTTTATAGATGCAATTTCTCTGTTTCCTCCACCCTGTTCTGCCCGAGAGCTACCTTCCCTGCAGGCACATCTCAAGAAACCTGTTTCTTTAGATGCTTTCATTGTTGATTAGCCAATAATCCCAGTTAGGGTATTAGTTGAAATTAGTGCAATTCAATTTATAAAGAAATTAATTAAAGTGAATATACTTCCAAGTCCCAAAAATTCAGTTTGTAATCACAAAAGATTTGGATAGTAATGTTTTCAAGTGGGGGTGATGTTGGGATTTTTTTCCTGTTATTTATATCTGATGGATTATTTGAACACTTGTGAATTGAATTACAAGAAAAAGATTGATGCTGGGCGTGATGGTGCACACCTGTAATCCCAGGGGCTCAAGAAGCTGAGGCAGTAGGATTGCAAGATTGAGGTCATCATCAGCAATTTAGTGAGGCTTTAAGCAACTTAACAAGACCCTGTCTCAAAAGATAAAGAAATAATAATTAAAAAAAAAAAAGGACTGGGGATGTGGCTCAGTGGTAAAGTGCCCCTAGGTTCAATCTCTTGTGCAAAAAAGAAAAAAAAAAAGGTGGGGGGAGGAAGGAAGGCAGGGAGGGATGGATGGATTCATGATATTTCCAAGTATCAGAATGGCAGTAGTCTCAGAATTGGCTTCTAGTAACCATGATCTTTAAATCCTCAGAACATAGAGAAGAAAAGAAACTGATCTTATTATAAGAGATTCTTATGAAGTTTTATTAGTGCCATGATACCTGGTTACCAAAGACACCAGAGCATGGTCATCTCTGCTTAGAGCTTAGTCATCTGTGTGCATACATTTTAAATAATTTTATAAGTAGAGAAAAAGTTCCTTATTTTTAATAACATTTCACAGTCTTCTTCCCAATCTCAGTTTCTTTCCATCACAGTGTTAGAGCTGTGATCGGGTAGAAATTAGACTTAAACTATCTCCATTACTACTAAATTTTTTCATTCTTCCCCTTGTCTGCATCCTGTTTGGGCTCTCATATCCAGCATTAGTAGGTTAGAAACATTTCTTAATAGTAACTCATATCAATTAAAGAAAAAGCAAAGAATTCTATAAGCCATCTGAGATTGTTGTGCATGGCTCTGTTCTAGTAGATAAGAATATAAGTCTACAAATCCCTAATCTGTTAGGAAGATGAGGAAGAATATTAATCAGAATACCTGTGACACAGTATGCTTATTGTTTTAATCAGGGAACCAAGAATAATTGACCCATATATAATGGAATCCACTCTCAACTCTCTATATAAGCAATTATTTAAATAGTTAGGAGACAGAATAAAAAAAGCAGTTGCTCAGTGCTTCTAAGGTTAATAGGTTAACTCTACAGAGCTTAATTAAAATTTGATAATAAATGCCTACTCTAAGCAGGATATTTCATTAGTCTTTATGGCTTAGGTGAAATATTCCTCATAATTATTTTCTATCCCTCTGACATTCTCTTCTCCTGAAGCAAGCTCCTCATTACTAATTAGGATTTCTACACTGAGGAAGGAGATTTCTCAAAGCAGCCTCCTCATTAGAAAGGGATATCCACCATTGTAAAGTAATAACTTGGTATTCTACTATCTTATTTTTTGTATCTATATAATGAAGCCAAATTTGAAGTTCCAAGAAATATCAAAAGAAAATCACTCTGGCAAGAGCTCCGATAAAATTTCAGTCATATTCTTTTATGAAAATAAGAAATCGAGTGTCCAAATTACAACTAAAAAATATTTTTAAAAAATGTCTTAAAAAAAGAAGTTGATTCCTTTTCTGGTTCCTCCTTAAAATATGTAATGTACAGAGAAAAGTCAAATTTCTTGATGAGCAGAATTGTCTGTAGAAAGTAGAAGGTCAACAGGAAGATTTACCTAAACTGTTCTGTCCATTTTTCTTGGAGGGGAAAATATTCAGAGGGGAAGAATTTCACCCTAAAGGAAATAGACTCTGTAATTACAAAGTAACTGGAAGCTTTAAATTGCTCTGAAACTGTTTAGCCTCTTCAGAGCGTTCCTGGCTGTGGAGCCCATTCTTTACATGGTTTTAGAACCCTGCTTTCACTCTATATTATTATTTCCATCACCATTGCCTCTAATTTTAGAATCATCTTTTCTAATAGTCTTCTCAGGCCCTGTCTTTTTGTCTTACTCATATAGTCCTACATACCACGGCCAGAGTTGCATCGCCTCTCCTCATGAAATTTGGATTTGTTTCATGCACGTCCTAACTCCTGAGTATTGCATATGAAGCCACCCTTCACAGTCACATCTGGGCTCATCTGCTACACTTTGCTGATGAAGCCTATGCTTAAATGGCTCTGAATTCTCATGTTTGTTTTGTCTTCTTAGAACGACGGTCCTCTTTTCTCTATCATCTATCTGCTTATCTTTGAGTAATAAGCTTCTATTCTCCTGAAGAGCTTTCTAGACTACCCAGGTTAGCAGCTCACTTAATCATTGCCACACTTGGTTTTTATATTTTTATGAGACTGTGTGTGCTGTATCATACTTGTTTGAATTGTTGTCCCCCTCAGTGAACTGAGCTCCTCACAGATAGGGATGATCGTCATTTCCTCGGTGCCCATTTTATACCAGAAACATAACTTGATACTCTATAAGATTGGTTGAATGAATTAAGGGTACATGTATCACTCTGGCATACCCTCAGAGTACTTTAAGTCATTGGTCTTCTATTAAAGTTGGGTCACTGCCCATAATAATTTTTTCATCTCTGTGCATAGTAGTATCTCAACAAATGTTGAATAAATGAATTCGTTTTAATAACATTGTAAACCTTATAATTAACAGACAAATGCATGTTTAGATTTGCAAAATTCTCTGCAGATTTTATTTCACTGATATACAGAACAGTGACAAAGAATGTCACATTTTGTGCATTTTCTTTGGTCACCTTTTAGCAGTAGAATGAATTACTCTTCACTTATGACTTTTGTGTGAACTTCCCGGCTTTTCACCCTTAGTTTGTTGACCTGGGACTCTGCAATGTCAGCCCGTTCCTCAGCCTCCTCCAGCTCGTGCTGGATCTTGCGGAATTTGGCAAGGTTGACATTGGATTGTTCCTCCTGTCAATAGAATTGCATTTGAGAGAACAAGAAAGTTTGACATTTGCTGATTGTTACTGCTTTGTTACTAAAAGCAGCTACAGGGTTTGCTTCATTAATGCAAACACAAAAAGTTCTGATATTTATGACACACTTATATGAGGACAGGGCATCATGAAAACTTGCCTATATACATAATTGTGCTTACAACCCCCCTCTTCACTGTCTTTCATTTGACTCTCCCTGGCAAAGTAAAATGCTACAATGACAACAGAGAGATCAAAATAGTGGGGGAATCCGATTGAATCTTGATTCTGTAAAACAAAATTTTGAAAAATAGGTGTAGTGGTGTGGGTGCAGAGAAATTAAGGAAGATTTCAGAATTAACAAGATAAGACAAATTGAAAAGAAAAAAAAATTCCCTAGATGGATTTATCATGACTTTAAATAAGGCTTACAATTCAGATCCTTATTTGCATATGAATGCTGGAATTTGGATAGGAAGGGAAATTTGTTGGTCTCAGAAGAAATGAACCAGAAACTCCAAAGCTATAGTAATTTGTGTCAAGTTTTTCTCATTTTATCTATTTACTTTTGGTGCTAGGGGTTTAACTCAGGGGTGCTTTTCCATTGTGACATCCTCAGATCTTTTTATTTTTATATTTTATTTTATTTTTATTTAGGGTCTTTCTAAATTGCTTAGGATCTCACTAAATTGTTGAAGCTGGTTTTGAACTTGCAGTCCTCCTGCCTAAGCCTCCTGAATTGCTGGGATTACAGACATGCACCACTGCACCCAACTTCATTTTAAATTAATACTTATTTTTCTACCAAATTTTGCATTCCCAATTTTGTGTTCTTTGCCATAAAGAAAGCTCCTCAAGTTCTAGAGACTTTAAGGCACGAGCTACACCCCTAAACCTTTCTCTTTCACTGTGGAGATACTCACAGCCTCTTCAGCTTGTCTCTTGTAAGCTTTAACTTTAGTTTGTAATTTGTCCACCAAGTCCTGCAGCCTGAGAACATTCTTTCGGTCCTCCTCAGTCTGAAAGAGTTAGTAAATAGATAGTGCCATTATTTGAACACATCTTATTTTTAAAATTTTTTCTTGAAAGCCATAGCCCTGGAAAATATGAAAAGGCCAGTCACCTGGTAGGTGAGTTCTTTCACTCTCCTCTCATGTTTTCGAAGACCCTTGACAGCCTCAACATTGCGCTTCTGTTCGTTTTCAACTTCATTTTCAAGTTCCCTCACCTGGAAGAGAACAAAGGCACTTAACAGTTTGGCTGTAACTAGCCACATGAACAGATTGGGAATCAAATGAACGTGTGGACACCCACCCTGGCCTCCAGTTTCTGGATCTGCTTCTTGCCACCCTTCAATGCCAGCTGCTCAGCCTCATCCAGGCGGTGCTGCAGGTCCTTCACTGTCTGCTCCATGTTCTTCTTCATCCGCTCCAGGTGGGCGCTGGTGTCCTGTTCCTTCTTCAGCTCCTCAGCCATCATGGCGGCCTGGTTAGCAAATAAACCAAAAAAATCAAGAAAACTAATGCTGTAGACAGTCATACTGCTAAATTAATGGAGAACTATGCCTGCTACTCACATCAGTGATGGCCTTCTTGGCCTTCTCTTCTGCATTGCGGGCTTCCTGGACAATGTCCTCCATTTCTCCCTGGATTTGGGAAATGTCTGTCTCCAGCTTCTTTTTGGTGTTGATTAGGCTGGTGTTCTGTAGCAAATTAATAAGAGGAAAATCACATTAACTTATATGATACCACTTACATTATTGTTTGAACTAGCATACACAGACATAAGTTGCTAAACATCAGAAATATTCAGAATAAAAAAAATTAGAAGTCTAAGTTTTTGCTTTTCCTTCTATCTACCTGTATCTCTGTTCATAAAACTTATCCTGACTTATTCTAGGTAAAAGTTTTTTCTAATACCAAACATATTTAACTGTTATCAGTGGCTGTCTGTAAACATAAAGTTAAACCCTCCAAATTTAATGTGCTATGTAGTATTTACACCACACAGCTGATGAAAAATGAGTTATTAATTTTTAGCCATTCATATTGTTAGCTCCATATCACAAGTGCATAAATAGCATTATTATTGGTACAGAAATTGAATCAAGAATCTCTTTTGTTTTGGAAAATTGATAGTATTTGAAATATCCAATCAATTCAAGGTACTCATAATGAGTAAGAAAAATGTTGCCTATTAACTTGACTTTAAAGTTATTTTTAGAATGCAGTTTTTTTGGGCTGGGGATGTGGCTCAGGCAGTAGCGCACTCGCCTGGCATGCTTGCGGCCCGGGTTTGATCCTCAGCTACCACATACAAACAAGGATGTTGTGTCCGCCAAAAACTAAAAAAATAAATATCAAAAAATTCTCTCTCTCTCTCTCTCTTAAAAAAATAGAATGCAGTTTTAACTTTTCTGTAATGACTTTCTACATACTGCAACTTCATAAGTAAATAATATGTTTATTGTAAAAAAGAGAACATAAAAATTAGCCAAAAAGAGATGAAAAATAATTATTGTACTCTCACTAACAAGAGATAACCATTCATAACACTTTTGTTAATCCTCTTGAATATTTTCTGTATATTTTTAACAAAAGAAGATCATGTGTCCATATCACTTTGAAGTTGCTCTTTCACTTATTATATTACGAACCTCTTTCCATTGCAATAAATGTGTTCTATAATTACTACATATTTGCCATTGTGAGGATATACCACCATTTATTTAATAAATCCACTATCAACAACCAATGCTAACTAGCAGGAATGATGACTGCCATGAATTTGAACTCAAGAACTTCTTTTTATATCCCATGAGATTAACCTTATGTGCATATGTAATACACAGATAATATCTGATAGTTTAGTCTTTACTTTGTGTGCCTATTTGTTTACAGATTAGAGTTGTAAAAGACAAGATGATCACCAACACTGTTCATAGATTGGCACCTGTGTTTAATTATATAAGTTTAAAACTCTGGAATATTTCAAGTCAACATGAATATGCCAATCTATGAAAATTCTTGTAAACCAGCTAGATCTCAGTACTAGAAATTCAGGAATGGATCCATGCCAAGATAATTCCCTATTTCATAAACAAACTTATCCTCTCAAATTGTCTTTAGCTTTGGAAGCATGTCTGCTAAACAATAGTCCTGAACCTCACCTGAGTGTGCAGAAGTTGCACACGCTCACTAGCATCCAGAAGTTCTTGCTCTGCCACTCTCCTGCTCCTCTCAGTCTGCTCCAGGGATGCCCTGAGCTCTTCAATCTCAGCCTGCATCAGGTTAGCTCTGCGCTCAACCATTGCCAGTTGTTCTTTAAGGTCATCTTGCCCTCTGATGGCATCATCCAAATGTAGCTGAGTATCCTATACAGAAAGAAAAAAAAGACTCTTAGTCATGTTCCAATTAAAGTGGATACAAATTTAGGGTCATGAATATACGTAGATCTTAATAACTTAGAGCATTATTAGATAGGAACAATCTACAAGAACCTTTAATGACAAATTCTTGGAAGCCTAAGGTAGCACTCAAAAGACATATTATTTTCAATCCTGAATCATAAAAAGCACCATGGTAAATCTACAAAATTTGGAATCAGAAAAGTAACCTTAAAGATCAGCTAGTCTAATTGTGTTATTTTATATATTAAATAAGCAAAGTCCAGATAAATGCACTAGCATGTGGCTAAACTCTCTCATCACTCTCTCTGTCTCCCAACCCTCACCACTTTGTCTTCTCTGCAAATAACAAAGCAAACTGTCCTGGGCCTTTCAGACAAAAAGTAGTTTTTTTTTCCAGTGATGTGACTAGAAAGTTTAATTGATTACCATATCCTTTAGGTGATGTATTACCCATAATCCTCATAAGCTATTAAAATTGGAGTTTTCTAATGGCACCAGATTGTATGACCCCAGGTGTGTTTACCCCAATGTACCTTAAGTATGCCTTGTGTGTTCCTAAGATTCCTTATTGCCTCAGTAGCCTGGCGGTTGGCATGGTTCAGCTGGATTTCCATCTCGTTGAGGTCTCCCTCCATCTTCTTCTTGATCCTCAGTGCATCATTTCTGCTCCGGATCTCAGCATCCAACGTGCTCTGCATTGACTCCACGACTCTGAGATGGTTTCTCTTTAGCTGATCAATTTCTTCATCTTTTTCAGCAATTTTTCGGTCAATCTCAGATTTCACCTGATTTAACTCAAGTTGAATTCGAAGAATTTTGCCTTCTTCATGCTCCAGAGAGGCCTTAAGAAGAATAACATTTAGGTTAACTAAAGAGCTTTTTTTCTTACCCCATATTATGATGATCTCTCCAAGGAGACATCTAAAAAAACTTTACAAACTTCCATAAATCTTAATTTTGACAATTAGTCTTTTTTAATTACCAAGGTATTATTCAGCATTTTTCATTGAATTATATGCATTATCCTCTCAAGACTTGAAACATAATAGATCTCAGTTGTATTATTTTTCAATGTATTTATAATACATAGGTGAGCAAATGAAATATACCTCTGCTTCCTCTAGGGCAGCCTGCAATTCACTCTTCTCTTGATCAATTTGTTTCTTTATTTTTTCCAGTTCATGGATATGTTTTCCACCCTCTGCAATCTGCTCAGTCAGGTCAGAAATCTCCTCTGTAGTTCAATAATAAAAGAGCAAAATTCAGTTCAGGAGAAGGAAAAACTGAGAAGATCTCTCCCATATTTGAAATAGAATGATTACAATGACTCACGTTGCAAGTTCTTATTTTCCCTCTTTAGTGTTTCAAGTTGATCCAGAGATTCCTCGTAGGCGTTCTTCACCTTGAACAGCTCCGTACTGAGAGAACGGGACTCCTTCTGGGAGGCCTCAAGTTCAGCCAGAGTTTCCTCATATTTCTGTTTCCATTCTGCCAGAACCTAGAAGTGCATCAATAGTTAGCTTCTGAAAACAAGAATTATGCTGATGTCCCCTTGGGAATGATGAGCCACCTTGTCAAAGTTCTTTTGCTTCTTATCGAGAGCTGCACAGGCAGCATTGGATCTTTCTACATCAATCATGAGGTCTTCCACTTCATTCTGGAGTCGCTGCTTTGTCTTCTCCAGGGAAGCACATTTGGAATTCACAGCCTCCACATGTTCCTCAGCATCCTGGAGACGCTGAGCCAGCTTCTTCCTGAAAAAATGGTCCATGTGAGTAACCAAGAGAAGAATCAAAGTGACCACAAGAAACTATAAATATGTTGACTAGGAAAGCATATTTTCTCCAACATTTTTTTACCCCTATGACCACAAGTTGTTAAGTTTTCTCAAGTAGCTTCTTAGTACCCATTTTATCTCTCCTAGAACTCTTTTCTCTCCTGGGTTCGTCATCTCAGCTGTTACACATATTTATTAAGCCATTTTGAGAGACAGAGAGGATATGAATCAGCACTTAAGCTGAGTAAGCAGTGTGAAAAATGTGAGGATAAGGAAGAAATGGTAACATTCATCAAAGAATGTTAGCATTGACTAGAATTTTTAGACAGTTTCTAGTATGGTCCTCTTTACTGTACAGATAAGGAAACTGATCCAGAGTGACATGTTCAAAGTAGTGTGATTAATCAGTAATTTTCTGGATTTGATGATGCCAGAAAATAAGTATTCTTCCATTAATACTTTTCTCAAATAGCCTTCAAAGTCATATTTACTGCTCCCTTTACCAGCTCCCCCAATTCATGACCTCTTCTAATCATGTACATTCTTATCTAGAATGCTTTCTCTGAAAGTGTGTGCCAGACCCTCTCATTTGGTTTAATTCTAACTACTGTGAGATAAATGAAATGTAGGAAGGCTTCCTTCACTAAGAGTATGATGATTTTTCCCTTCCATGAGTTTTATTCCACAAACAGTATATGTAATTCATGAATAAGTCCTTCCACACTGGTGGTTATGATAATCTTGTTCTGAACATTCAACACTCTAGCTAAGGAAAATCTGACCATTATTAATTATAATATTCATAATAATTTGCTAGATAATCTGCATTTTTCTTATTTTAAAGGAAATTAAATTTATACAGAGTAAGCTAATAACAACCCATTTTGGTGGAAAGAAATGTAATATGCTTTGTAACAGAAGCCTGAGGGGAGGTGGGGCCATATACCAGGCTATAAGGAGGAGGATGTGGTAGAATATACCTCCCAATAATAAAATTCTTCACCTAGCTGCATGCCTGAAATATTCTCTTTGATTTTTTTTCACTATTTTTACTTTCATTTCTTTTTGCTGCCCTCACCAAAAACCCCTTACTTGGCCTCCTCCAGCTCCTCTGTGCGTTGGATGGCATCTGTCTCATATTTGGTCCTCCACTGGGAAACCTCACTGTTGGCCTTGGACATAGCCCTTTGAAGCTCAGCTTTGGCTTCCTGCTCCTCCTCATATTGTTCCCGAAGCAGGTCGCAGTCATGGCGGGCTGACTGAAGGGCATGGGCAAGGGCATTCTTGGCCTAGACCGAGCAAAAAATGTATAGTATAAGTTTACGTTTTATGCGTGTGTCATGTTGTACAGTTCAAGTGATTGAAAAAAAGCAAGTCGAGAATTCTCACCTTCGTTTCCTCTTCTAGCTGCCTCTTTAATTCCTCAATCTGTTGTGTAAATGCTTGTTTGCCTCGGGATAGCTGAGAAACCAAAGCGTCTTTCTCGTCTAGCTGTCGTGAAAACTCACCTGTGGAAGACAACATGAGTGATTTGGCTTTGTTGTCGAGGCGAAGAATAATTTAAAGAATGGAATAACACGTGAACCTTTTTATTTCATATGATGAAAAAAAACAAACAAACAAAACCTCAAGACTTAATTTTAGTGATATTGAGAAGGTGATTTCTTGATTCCTCTAAGATGTATGAGCTTTCTTTGACATTTTAGTATGTGAGATTTTTGAGTAATGCTGAGGCAACAAAAATCTCCTGAACCCAGGGAACTTAATTTTTTTCTCCAGTTATAGCTTAGAACCTCCGTGTTTTATCAATTCTTGGTAAAAAGGTGAAGGAGTAAATGGATGAAATAGCAAATGGGTGTCCATCATTCAAAGCATGATTTGTGTTTCAGGGATGGAGGCTTGCTTTCATTTTATATCTCTCCCAGAGCCAAGGATACCCATTTACTGACCTGATTCTGTGTGTAAACGTGCCTTCTGGGCTGACAACTCATTTATTAAGCGTTGCTGCTCCTCTTCCTTCGTTTTCACCTCACTAAGCTGGTCTTCCAGGGTGCGGCACATTTTCTCAAGGTTCCCCTGTGGTGGGAAATAGAAAATAAGACAATACATTTCTACTTAGAAAGCTGGGATTTGAAGATCCAAACTACTGTGGAAAGGGGCTGAATTGTATTTACTTTTCTATTAGAATCTTGTGAGGCAGGGGCTTAGAAGAAACAGTAGGTGAACATAATTTTGGTTAAACAAATGAACATATGATTGTCAAAATTAGATTATTTTCTTTTGGAAAGCATGAACATCATTTATATCCTACATCATGTAGAATATAACTTTTAGATGTCTTTTTTGTAATTGCATCTTTCTTGATAATAGCTACAAAGTTTAAAGTGATTTCTACAAATAAGATATGAAACTAAAGTGATTCAGTTTAATACTATGATATCTATTAAGAAAAAAACTGAAATTCAGGTAACATCTAATATTTGTGCAAATTGACTACATATACACAGATGTAAAGTCAGCCATTTTGAATTATTGCAAATAAAGATTTAAAAGGTAACAAATTAAGAAAGACCTTGGCTTTGGAGACAGTTTCCATGTTTCCAGCAAGGTCATCGATCTCCATCTTCAGCTCACTCTTCTCTTTCTCCAGCTTCTGCTTGACCCGCTGCAGGTTGTCAATCTGCTCCCCAAGTTCAGCCACACTGTCTGCATGCTTCTTACGAAGAGCAGCCGCAGTGGCTTCATGCTGCAGGGTGGCCTCCTCTAGGTCCCTGCGCATTTTCTGGAATTCAGCCTCCCGCTTCTTATTCATCTCAATCTGGGCTGAAGTGGCTCCTCCAGCTTCTTCCAGCCTCTCACTGATCTCCTCCAGTTCCCGAGAGAGGTCAGAGCGCTGCTTCTCTGCTTTGGCCCTGGAAGCCCGCTCTGCCTCAATTTCCTCCTCCAGCTCCTCAATGCGGGCCTGGAAATGGTGAAAAATACAAACTCATTTTCTTGTGTCAGTCATTTATTTTTCTTGTTGAATTAAAGTGATGGAGATCATGTACTTACCTGTAACTCCTTGATCTTCTTCTGCAGCTGCATACCAAGTGCCTGTTCATCTTCAATCTTGCTTTGCAGATTGCTCATTTCAAACTCTTTCCTAGTAGAAGAGTAGCACATTAGCTTGTAGGCAATTCTCTTACCAATCTTTATTTTTCCATGTATAATTAAACTTCTTTATACCACTAGTGTTGAGGAAGTAGGACAGTTTTACATATCTATAATGTGCCATTTTCATTTAATTAAAAAAAAATCAAAGATGCCATTATTCCTTTTTTTCTACATGCCATAAATTAATGTTTTGGAGACCTTTTAAACATACATTTCATATGTATTGATATACATTGAGCAGGTTAATTGCTGAACTAAACTTACTTTTTGAGTTTCTCATCAAGTTGCTGTTTATCATTTTCTATATCCATTGTGGATTCTTGGGCCAGTTTTAGGTCACCCTCCAATTTTCTCTTGGCTCTTTCTAAGTCCATGCGAAGTTTCTTTTCTTGTTCCAGAGATCCTTCAAGCTAAATTCATAATGGTATTATTAAGTTTGTTAGCACTTAACCCATGCCACTGGCCTGATACTCAAGAAAATTCTAAAAGATCAAACAAATATCTTGAGAATTTTATTTACAAACCAGCAGTTAAAGGCTATGGACATCACTGATGGTTGCATGTCATAGTTGTTTATTTTATTCATCTGAAGGGGAAATATTTTATTTTCACACTTACATCATCCACTTGCTGTTCAAGCTTGGTTTTAGCTTTGGTCAGGGTGTTGACTTTGTCCTCCTCTGCCTGCAGGTCATCCAGGGTCTGCTGGTGGGCCTCTTGGAGGGCCTTCTTCTCCTTGGTCAGCTTAGCAATGTTTTCATCCAGGCCTGCCATCTCTTCTGTGAGGTTTTTCACCTATAGATTTGAACAGGTAATAGGAATGCTAATGACAATCTGTTGTCTTGAAAAGGATGGTAGTGTCTTAGGACAATGTTAGCCTGACAAGGAAAATAGAAACCAGAAGTTTAACCTAGGCTTATGTGGCTTAATACAATAGGAGATAAAGGCAAAGGCAAATATGATAGAGGTGGTGAAGACTAAAGAGAAGACATAATCATGTTTTTCTTTCATACTCAATAATTTTAAAATTAAACTTTCAATTAAAATACATCAGTAACAAGTTAATGCTTGTAAGTACTCTAAAATAGATAACAATTTGTACCTTGTTCTCTGTGGCATGCTTCTCCTTTTCAACCTTGGCTAGTGTCAGCTCAAGGTCATCAATGTCTTTCTTCAGTTCTGAGCATTCATCTTCCAGTTTCCTCTTCTTGGCGGTCAGCTCAGCATTGATCTCTTCCTCATCCTCAGCTCTCTCAGTTAGCTCTTTGATTTTGGCTTCAAGCTGGATTTTGGTTTTAATCAACTGATCACATCTTTCCTCTGCATCAGCCAAGCCATCTGCTTCCTAAAGGAAGAAATTAAACATTTTCATTTGTCTAAGCTGTATCTACAAACACACAACAATTTATTAAAAGGTAGAAACTTCAGTGACTACCAATTTTGTCAACAGATATGCCAATAAAATTGCCAACTTTAAAAAAATTAGTAGACAAAATATTGTAACATTGTTTTAACCAGTCTACTGGTTAATAGTCACACATTTCTTGCAAATATATGTGTGGAAGGTCAAATCAGGAAAACTATCCCTTTAATTAAAAAAAGTCTACAAAAATTGCTATTTTTGGAAAAGTCACTTATTCATTCCAGGATTATTTTTTCACATTTAAGGGTGAGGTGTTAACCCAGTCTTTTTTTTTTTTCTGCCTAGAAGAAACAATGTAACTTATATTTTATGCACAAAAATATTTGCTAAGTAGAGAATGATATAAACTAAGAGATTAAACTCATAAAGAAAGGAACATGTCTAGGGATATTTTAGGACTGGTAACCAAATTATGTATAAGTGCACATATGAACATATGTAGCACATATGGCTTTGCATCTATTGCTTCTTTCAGTCCGAGTCTTAATATTTTTAAAGGATGAGCAATCATAACAAATGTTTCAATGGAAACCTTTTCATTTTTAAGGAAAAAAATTCTTGTTGGGCATGGTGGCACACGCCTGTCATCCTGGTGGCTTAGGAGGCTGAGGCAGGAGGATATCAAGTTCAAAGCCAGCCTCAGCAAAAGCAAGGCGCTAAGCAACTCAGTGAGACTGTCTCTAAATAAAATACAAAACAGGGCTGAGGATGTGGCTCAATGGTCTAGTGCCCCTGAATTCAATTCCTGGTACTCCCTACCCCCAAATAGAAAACAAACTCTTATACTTAGTCAGATATGGCTGAACTGTGCAATGCATAATACTCACAGATTGAACTTGGAGTTGTAAGTCATTTTTCTCTTGCATCAGAGCTACCATTTTCTCTTCCAGTTCTTTCCGTTTTGCCTCTGACTTTGCCAGCTCTTCCTTAGTCTTCTCAAATTCTTCCTTCATGTTGGCCATCTCCTTCTCTGTCTCTGCACTCTTGAGGAGGGGCTTGATCTTGAAATATAGCTTCATCCATGGCCAGTGCTTGACATTCATGAAAGCACGGACATTGTACTGGATGCAGAAGATGGATTCTCTGTTGAAAAGAAAAAACAGATGAAAATGGAGAAGAATGTGGAAAGTCAGCATCAGCAAAAGTAGTGACTTCACTGAATTCAGTTATAAGGTGTGGAAAAGGAAGAAACTTTTGCTTTGTCCCTCACCTCCTCTCCATCATCTTTCTGAACTCCACCCTCATCAGGAACCCTCTACAGATGGCTTGGGTGCGTGTGATGAGCTCAGCCAGCTTTTCATCTCGCATCTCCTCTAGAGTCCCCAGCAGGCCAGCTTTAAAGAAAACCTTGCCAAGGAAAAGTTAAATATTTGGTTTTCACTCCTGAGAAAGTCCAAAAGTGATGAAATTATGATAGAAATTTGGGTTGGGTGGTACCTTGGTATGACCGAATTTGTACTGGGTGTGATCGATGTCAATAGACCCTAGAAGTTTCTCAGAAGCCTTCTTGCTGTCAATGAACTGACCCTCTGGGATAGCACTTGCATTTAGAACTTTGTATCTGTCAAAATAAAAGCAATATAAAAAGGTGGTTTTTCTTCATTTAAAAAAAAACACTCAGTAGGTAGTATTGAAAACATGGATAGATTAAGTTTTGGAGAATAAAATGTCATTTAAAAACCAAACATTTCTTCATGCAACACTTGAGAAGATGAGACACAAACCTCTGTTTGAAGTCTGCATAAATGATTCTGCTTGGGAATCCTTTCCTACAGATGCGGATGCCTTCCAGCACACCATTACACCTCAGCTGGTGCAGGACAAGTTCATGCTCCATGGCACCTAAGAAAGGGTATATTTTCAATATAATAGTCTAAATAGAATTCACATTGGAGTCTTGTTTTGATATCAGAAGTGTCTTACCAGGAGTTTTGGTTTCATTGGGGATGATGCACCGTACAAAGTGGGGGTGAGTGCTCCTGAGATTGGTCATCAGCTTATTTAAATTCTCCTATAAAACCATATGAAAATTTTTAAAGTAATTATAGATGAATCTATATGAGAGTCCCTGGTCAATGCTCTGTAATTCATTTAACCTCCATTTCACATTCTAATAAGCTGTTTCTAATTAATCATGATCACCAAGAATGATCATCCATATGGAATATACATAGGAAATTCCTGATTATACAAAATCAGTCAGTTTCAGTTTTTCTCAAGCACTGCTGGACAGACAAAATTTATATGGAGACTTTGATCATATGGAGCAGGTGTAATTGAATATAATGGATGCTTTTAGGAGAATGTTTGATTTCATATGAAATTTTTTAATACCAGATCTCTTAGATTTGGGGCTTAGGGAAAGTGACTCATTTATTAAAATGTTTGATGTGAAGAGATACACAATATGTCTTCTTTTTGTTAAAATTTTCCTGAGGTATTTCTCAGATTTTTTTCTTTAATACACCACTACTTTTTTCATTTTTACCTAAGATAACTTTTTAGAAGTTCCTGTTATAATAATTTAATTTTTTAATATTAGTATTACTCTGGAATTCATAGTTATACTGTACCCTGAAAAGAGCTGACACTGTCTGGAAAGAAGAACCCTTCTTCTTGCCACCTTTCTTTCCACCACCGCCACCCTCTGAAAAATAAAATAAAAAATTATTTTCAATAGTCTTTGAAGTACAATCCACAGACATTACATTGCCAAAATCCCCTATGGAATTTAAATTTGCACTTATTCCTTTTATTTCCATGTCTCTCCTCCTTTAATTGTAGACTAAGAAGATACAATCATTGACTCACATTATAGGCACTCAGGGAAAAAAAAAAAAGATGTGAGTTAAAAAGTTAGATATGTAAAGGGTATGGGACTCCCTGACTCTAAATCAGCAATGCCTGTTCCAGAAGGATGTAGCCAGGAGACAGAATAGGAAGGCCTTGTTAATGCACACATTCCCCCAGGACAGGCAAGTTGTCTGTTGGTGAGCCTCTGCTTATCTGCAGGGAAGTCTTATTTTCTATTTGCCTGTGCTTACATGTTGTTACTTGCACATCTGGTCTTGTGGTACTTAAGAGAACAAAACCTTAATTCCCCAAGTGCTAGGACTGACAAAGGATTTCCTTATCTCCAATTTAGCTGGATCCTTGAAGGAACATTACTGTAAAAGTGGTAAAAGTGAGTTGTATAATTCTGAGCAAGTCACTTAACCTATCTGTGTCTCTGTTTTCCCATTGATAAAATGAGGCTGTAGACTAAATGATCCATAGTGCTAATGTGAGTTCTGCAAGTCTTAACTATGAACTACAGTTATTAAATATTCTTCCTTTCATTAGACCCATATTGGCCAGTATTTTCATGTTAGATTTTCCTAAGTGTTCTGAAATGGTGTGTTTCTATTTTGTGACTCTTAGAACATATAATATTAAAAAAATTACCTGCTTCAGCACCCTGTCCCCCAGAAAAGAGGAAAGCCAAAGTCTTCAGTCCAGACTTCTGGTACAGCCCGACCACAGTCTCATTCAGGGGGTCCTTGTTCTTGTCCAGCCAGCCAATAATGTTATAGTCCACAGTGCCTGCATAGTGCACCAGCGAGAAGTGGGCCTCGGCCTTGCCCTTGGCAGGCTTGGGCTTCTGGAAGTTGTTGCATTTTCCAAGATGCTGTTCATAAAGCTTGTTCTTGAAGGAGGTGTCTGTTGCCTTGGGGAACATGCACTCCTCTTCTAGGATGGAGAAGATGCCCATGGGCTAACAATAGAAAAAAAAAAAAAAAGGATGTTAATGATGAGTCCCCGAGAGAAAATTGTGTTCCAGCAGTTAATGCAGTTGGTGGAAACCTAAAAATATAATGTTTCAAAGACTTGGAATGACATGTTAAATAGGCATGATCCTATTTTAATGATGCTTCTCAATTGCCAAAATGTGTAACAATCATTATGTGTCAAAGGATGTAAGGTAAATATATTTACTAGAAAGAATGAGTTAAAAAAAATCTTATATGTGCCATTTGGCAAACTTCATGTTAAGTATATAAAATTAAATTCTACAAGTATCATTTTAAAATAATTCTTATTTCATACTTTCTTTTCTACTGGCAGTGGAACTTCCTTTACCCCAAATCTAGACATGACAAATGTATAAAGAGAAAAGATTATGTCGATGACTAAAAATGAACTAATGACGAGAAAAATGCATCTTGTTTTGTATCATTAAAATTATGTACTTTAAACTATGTCCTCTACCACAATGGAGTTAAGTAATGGTAATTTGGTTTTGCTTTCTAAGCAGTTTGACGCTTTTCAGTAGTAAATTTGATATGAAAGACTGAAAGTAATTCAACTTTGATGATATCACAAATTCACAAATTATTTCCCAAAAACCATTTTGATGAGGCAGAAACTCAAATACTAGAGAAGAAAATAAGTGCCTTTCTGTACAGTTCTCATGAATAATGGAGATTTTATGTCACTAAATTAACATTTTTTTTAACTGTGCAGTTCTAGTCTGCTTTTATATGCTTCTTTTTCACATTTCTGTGAATTTTGAACTGAGTATTTGAAGGTTTCCTGGAGAGCAATTTCATTTTTTTTCTTCCTTTACACTGCTTAGGGTAGAGTTCACACATGTACTTCATTGGTATCAGTGGAGCTAAATGATGAACTCAATTGTTTTGACAGTGTTTAAAAATTGCTTGATAATTTTTTTTTGCTCAATAAGTTTTAATATATCCAAATCTGATATAACTATTGTTATACCCACTTAATAATTTGTAATTCAGAGCTTATTTCTAGGTGAGGTCGTTTAGAAGTCTGGTGTTTATTCAGTAGTCATTTTGAGTAGAGAGTAAATTGATGACTTCAACAGTTGAAGGGCTAATTATCTGACATTTGATATATATATATTTTTTTGTACTGGGATTGA
Source organism: Urocitellus parryii (assembly GCF_045843805.1). Lineage (NCBI taxonomy): Eukaryota > Metazoa > Chordata > Mammalia > Rodentia > Sciuridae > Urocitellus > Urocitellus parryii. The sequence goes on along the minus strand of NC_135537.1, from coordinate 127,272,337 downwards.
ACCCAAGGGCATTTAACCACTGAGTCACATCCCAAGTCCTTTTCTATATTTTATTTAGAGATAGGGTCTCACTGAGTTGCTCAGGGGCTCACCAAGCTGCTGAGGCTTTGACTTTGAACTTTCGATCTTCCTGCCTCAGCCTCCTGAGCAATTGGAATTACAGACATGCACCACTGCACCTGGCTTAAGAAATCTTGATATATCTTGCCTTATTATACATGAGGGATAATATAAGCATAATACACTGTCGTGGGTACACCAGTGTTAATTACAGTACTCAGAGGACTAACTGTAATTTTATTCCTTTCTCCTATAATTATAAAATCATGTAGGAATAAAAGTGAAGGAGAAGAAGTTTATAGAGTTTTAAATGTGAACCTGTGTGTATTATTGTCATTTTTCTATAAACTACTGTTCTTTATTGATTAATAATGAATCACTTGTCTCACATCTCATAACTGTTAAGACTGCACAACTGTGTCATGGGAACAGCATTGCTTGTTCTTTGAGAATTGGGATTGTAATTAAACATAGGTAGGTGGGCAATTTGTTTTTCTTGTTTTGAAAACTTAAAAGGTCATGCCAACCTTCTCGATAAGCTCAATACAGGCAGCCAGGTCCATCCCAAAATCAATGAACTCCCACTCGATGCCTTCCTTCTTGTACTCCTCCTGCTCCAGCACAAACATGTGGTGGTTGAAGAACTGTTGCAGTTTCTCATTGGTGAAGTTGATGCACAGCTGCTCCAAGGTGTTGAACTATAGGAAGGGATAAATATAGGAAATTAATCATAACTTAAGTATTTGTATCTACAGTGTAGTTACTAATATTTTCTTCTGAATTTAAAGTATTTTGGTCAATTACATTATAAACCTTCATATTATTTTCTTAAAGTATTATTTTCTTAACAAAGAATTGACTCCTCAGACACTTTCCAAGTGACTACATGAAATCATGCATACTAGGCAAAATGCTGTTACATGGGGATGCTACTCCCTTTGAATAATTTTAAAAAGTATTTTTATACTCCTCTGATTTGGTCCAGGATAGATTTTGAATATTTTAACCCTTCATGGACCATATTTCAAGACTTCTAGATGTGAAAGAATAGAATTATTTTTCTAGTCTTACCTATTTACTTAAATTCACATTTCTTCAAAGACTCTTTTCAGCAAGAATTATAGTTTGTACTTTTTGTAAAATACATTTATAATTTTGAATTCTTTAATAAGATTGGTCAAATTATTACTGATTTGCATTTGGTGATTTTTGTCAATTCACTACTCACATCAAAAATCTCAAAGCCAGCAATGTCCAAGACCCCAATGAAATATTGTCTGGGCTGCTTGGTGTCCAGTTGCTGGTTGATGCGGGTGACCATCCACAAGAACATCTTCTCATAGATAGCTTTGGCCAGAGCACCCACTGCGTTGTATACCTTCAAGAAGAGTTGTGATGTTAGTTTTTTGAACTGGACACAATAATGAATTCTTGAGTCTCCTGTGGTTCAAGTGAAATCATATTTACCTGCTGCACAGTCTGGCCTTTGGTGACATATTCATTGCCAACCTTGACTCTGGGGTAGCAGAGGGCTTTGAGCAGGTCAGCAGAGTTCAGACTCTGGAGATAGGCTGCTTTGTCAGCAACTGCATGAACAAAGTGAAGATGGTGAAACCAAACATGGCTTACACAATTTAAGAATTGAAGGATGATGATGGGGGAAAAAAAAAAGAATTTTGCTTAGATAGTAATTTGTGCAAATGTCGTGAAATCTATTCATTTATATGGTTTCAAAAGCATTCCCACTGTTCATGTTCATTTGTTATTTTTGTAAGAATACATTGGAGCTTGAGGAATCAGATAATCTATGTAATATTTAAAATATGGCAAAATTATATCACACATAGAAATAATTTTAAAAACCTAACCTAGTAGTGACAAGGAAATTCAGATCTCAATTTTTCCCCCAGTGCATGTGGGCAAACATTATTCACTAAATAAAACATCTTTTAACCAAGTAGTTTACAAAAAGTCAATGAATCCTCTGTATGGATTCGAACACACAATTAGACCAGTTGGGAGGGAAGAGTAGAATTTCATTGGTTTGCACAAAGGGGAGTGAAGGGACAGGAATGAATTGGACATTACTTTCCAATGTTCATACATGAATACACGACCAGTGTAGCTCCACAACAGGTTCAACCACAAGAATGGGAAATTATACTTTGTGTATGTATGATATGTCAAAATATACTCTTTTGTCATGTATATCTAAAAGAAACAAATAAAAAATTAAAAAACTTTTAAAAAGTCAGTGAAGAATGAATTTTGGACAGAAATTACAAACATCAGACACTGTGTCATTTCCCTTTCCATATAATTTTGCCTCTCATGAGATAGGTCAAAGAAAGTAAAAAAATGGACTCTGTCTCTGCAAAGCTCCTGACATGTGTACTTTCAAATGAAAGCTATCCACAGCAGTGGTACCTTCAGTGCCATCTGGCTCAGCTTGCTCTTCCCTTTGCTTTTGCTTGAATTTCATGTTCCCATAGTGCATCACAGCCCCAGTGAGCTTGTAAATGGCCACCTTTTCATCATTAGTGAAACCCAGGATGTCCACAGCGCTCTGTTGGAAGAGTTGAATTTACTCACCTTCCAATTATCACTATGCTGATGTACTCAGGCCACTGAGAATCTGCCTACATACTTTTTCTTCATTATGCCTTGACTTGTATTTCACTAACACTTTGCCTATACTTCAGAAGGCACTCATTTTCTTAACTCTTTGATCCACATAGCAACACCAACAGACATATATCAGTCTTTCTGTTTGAGTTATGTGAACTGTAAGGATGTTGTATGACTTCTCTACACTCACTCAACTAGACTCAGACCCATAACCACTGATGCCAAGACCAGGGCATTCACCATCTATTTCAGCCTGCCCTTGCTGCACAGGCACATGCTTCTTATGGTTTTGGTTCTTGTTTCTCATCTCCAGGCTCCTAAATCTCTTTTACTTCTTCTTCTCCTATATTTTCCTAAACTAATATGCAATCACTGTCTATCTTCCCATCCTAATGGGCATGGATGATTCAATTGGAAAGAGGATATGAAAACAACAATTGTGCCAAGTATTTCTCCATATGTCTCTCTGATATAAAGTCATAGCTCAACTGATCATGAGATGCTTGGCAGTGAAATGAATCTGGTTGTTCACTATTCATGCAGGGAAGAGACATTTATGAAAAGAAGTTTCTCATTCCAGTGAATTATTTTTTTTCTTATCACATTTGATTACCATGCTAGGCTTTGCAAAGATTTATAAATGTGGGCAGAGATTAGAGAAGGTCGAGGAAAGTATGTTTATGTACCATTCTTATTTTCCAAGACTCTTTCACAGAATTAGTGTCTTCCAGTTCTAGCTCAGTAGTATTGCATGTCCATGGGGCACACCGATAACCCAGGTTCAGAGAGGCTAAGTAACTTTCTCATGTCCTTACACGCACGAAAAGGGACCATCCAGAAGTCCTAGAATAAGACTCTTACATTTTTTTAACTTCCTAAACTAGTGGGTATTTTTCAACTCCATATCACTTTTGGACATATGAACATAATAATAAGTATATAGATAAGGAATAAAGTCTGACATTTATAAGATAAAGGCACACAAGTAGATTTTAAACTTTTTGAAAGAAGGTATTTTCATAAGCAACTGTCAACCTTATTTTGGGGGTGTTGGGATGTTAAAGTTTAAAAATGTTGCAATCAAAAGTTATCCAGAAATTCAAAGGAAAATACAAAATATGTACAAAATTTATATGTAAAGAAAATAAGCCCCAAAGTAATAATCCTTAGAAAAAAGATGTGGAGAAAGAAGGAATTTATAGTTTCAAAAATAAATAGCAAGGCTCAAAGAGTCCCCCAAAGAATATTTTTGAGATAGACAACCATTTTTTCTAATGCTACATAGGGAAGGCAAGGGACTGTACTGTTAGGCCACAGACATTTATTCAAACCAAAGTTTTGTGTTTACATCTGTGACTAGAAATTCCATGTTTTGTTATTTTAAAACATGAAAATATTGTAGCTCCTTCCCAGATTCTTGGGTAAAGGATCTGGTATAAAATAGAAAAACAACAACAATGTTGTGGTAGAAATATTGACCAAAAATGATAAGAAAGAATAAAAAAACCAATTAAGTAAGGGGTATCAAAGAACTAACGTTTATCACAGGCATTTAAAGCTTTTTTAACAAGTGTGGAAGGACATTGAAATATACTGTAATTTTCTTCAAGAGGCAAGAAAGCCTAAAAGATAGTAGTATTGCCTAGTCATAGATTTTCTGCTAATGCTTTTCACCCTAATATAGGAAGGAGAATGATATATACTGGAATATTACTTTGCTTTTTCCTACTTTCTTCCAATTACTTACATCTGTGGCCATCAACTCTTCCTGGTCATCAATACTGGGCACAGTAATTTCACCTTGACTGACAAAGGCGAAGTCATATGGGTTGGTGGTGATCAGCAACATTTCTGAACACAGGGAAAAGAACCATATACAGAAAGAGTTACTTTGGTCATCAAAAACATTTCAAAGGGTTGTTATAGACAAGCTGTTATTCTTCTTTGGTAGAAATAAATCAAGATGTGCCTTACCAATAAGCTCTGGTTTCTTATTGGACATAATTTGATAGAATATGTGATAGCTTCTTTCAGCCTTCAGCTGGAAAGTGACTCGGGACTTCTCTAGCAGATCTGGAAAGTCAGATTAAGCAAATTTAAAATAAAGAGCCACAGTGAAAAATTAAGCATTGAAAATTTTACACAACTTACATAAAAAGAGTTTCCACACCCACCCCTCAAAGATTCTCAATCAATAGTATTTATTGACTTACATGTTTCAATATCTGCAGAAGCCAGTTTGCCTGTGGCACCAAAATGGATCCTGATAAATTTACCCTTAAGAAGGCAAAGGAGCACTGATTAAAAGGCAGAAACTTTTTGTTAGCCATGGACCAAATAAATGAAAGAAATATCGACACTGCAGGTATAGAATGCCAGTGCCGATTCTCACAAGGAAAAGGAAGATCAAAAAACTTACAAAGCGAGAGGAGTTGTCATTCCTCACGGTCTTGGCATTGCCAAAGGCCTCCAGTAGGGGGTTGGCACTGATGATTTGATCTTCAAGGGTCCCCTTAAGAAAGATGAATAAGATGGATAAAGAAATTTAGGAAAGCTGAGATGCAATGTACTAAAATAACTTCCCTTTGACCTCCTTCCCTTTCACCTTGCCCCTTCATAGCATTCTGAAATTTGAGGTAAGGTTTTGTAAAGAGAGTAGAATGGATGACAAATCCAGGAATGAGATGTTCCAATGATGTGGCCTTGATTTCTGTGTCTCTCAGGCCCATCTTTTGCTCCTACTAAATGTTTGTAGGAACTCTTGCCTAATTAAGCTGCTGATTCATTGCTTTGTTCATCTCATTCTCACAAGCCCATTCAAGATTTATTTTCCAAATTCTGGTATCCAATACAGTTTATCACTGTGGTTTTGGAGTACTATGATCACATCTTTTAAAACCTGTTTGTTCTTTCTTTCTTTCTCAGATGATTATCATACCCACCTGCATTTTGCCAGTAGGTGCCTCCTCCTTCTTCTTCTCCCCAGTAACTGCAATTGTTGCAAAGTACTGGATGACACGTTTTGTGTTCACAGTCTTCCCTGCTCCAGATTCTCCACTGTCAAGACCAAATAGAAGGAAATCAGAATGTAAGGTGGTAATAACCACTACAAAGATCAGAACTCAAAAGAAAGAAAGGCATGATATCTACTTACGTAATCAGGATTGACTGATTTTCACGATCTGTGAAAGAGAAACCAAAGATTGTGTAAAATTAATGAACGAACAAGAAAAAATAACACACTTACCACCTAGATGAACACAGTACCTGTAAACTCCAAGTTGCCTTTTAAAATTCTCCATTGGCAAAATAAGAACTATATAAATGTATGCTTTACTTTTACAAGTCTTTTCAAAATAAGTGGCAAAGATATGTTCATTAATCCATTAACACTCCCATTGCCATAATGTGATAGTTTGGAATGCATTATTTCACCATTTTATTCATCAGAATAATCAGCCAATGTCAGATGAATAACTATTTCATGTGCCATTCAGTCACCTGGTTCATAGTTTAAAATTCTCTTCACATTAATGTCTAATCCACATTTTCTTATAATGCTTGTGATAACTTGTCACTATGAAACTTCAAAGCTTACTTTTTAGAAGAGAGAGTGTATTACCTATAATTAAAAGGCAGAGCTAATACCTCCATTTGGTTAATTTTGATCTATAATTAGTTTTAGTTAATTTGGATTTCAGTGTAGAAATATAAGCATTTTTTTCTATATTTTTGAAACCAGTGCATATTATTCTAAATCCATTTTTACCACTGTTGTTATTGATATTATCATGTTTGTATTGAATGTTTTATTCTTAAAGTATTGTCCAGATATTTTCTTTGTTAACAGTTCACACGTATTTTCCAATACCTATAGAATTGTGATGGATTCACTCACCAGTCAGCATGAACTGATAGGCGTTGTCAGAGATGGAGAAGATGTGGGGCGGGGCCTCCTGGCGCTTTTTGCCTCTGTAGGCAGCCACCACCTCAGGGTTATACACTGGCAGCCACTTGTAGGGGTTGACAGTGACACAGAAGAGGCCTGAGTAGGTCTGTGGGAAAGGATAGGGCTGCTTAGTCAGCAATTACCTCATGATTGTACATTGGAAATACTCCTTAAGGGCTAGGGGAGAGAGACCTAAGAACTGGGTTGGTTCTCAAGAAGCTTAATGGTTTGGGTTCATTTGTTGCTTCTCTCTGTCATTGCTATTGCACAGATTGCTTTAGTTTTCCAACTAATGCAGTTGAGCAGATGGCTTCCCAGCACGTACAATTTCAAATCAATCAGAATTTACACTAACCAAATGAGTGGTCTTAAGAGAATATTGCAATAGAATGGCAAAATCTGAAAATGAAGTCCTCAATTTGAATCAACAAACACATCAAGTATGTGGAGTTGGTGAGAATGATGTCACAGGGGACACTCACGTAGATCATCCAGGCTGCATAACGCTCTTTGAGGTTGTACAGCACAGCAGGCTCGTGCAGGTGGGTCATCATGGCCATGTCCTCTATCTTGTCATATTTGGGAGGGTTCATGGGAAAGACTTGGTCATCTTTCACTGTTACAGTCTACCCAGTAAAACAAGAGAAACCAGATGAGAAAATAATGGTCAGCTAACCTAACCCCAAATAAGGCGTAGTTCAAACAGTCTAATCAACTGCAGATGTTTTACTCACAGCTCCAGCTTCGGTCTTTGCTGTCACCTTCCCCCCTTCCCTGCTCTGCACTGTTGCTTTTACAAAGGACTCCTTAGCGTCCACCACAAAGACTGATGTCTTGGCATCGAAAGGCTTGTTCTGGGCTTCAATGCGCTCCTTTTCAGACTTTCGGAGGTAAGGAGCAGCCTCCCCAAAAATGGCCATCTCAGCGTCGGCACTCATGGCTGCAGGTTATTGATGGCAGCTCAGGGCTAGGTGCACCTGGAGGAAAAAACAGAATGAGGTGACTACTGAGGGCCGGAGTGGGAGCTAAGTGCACTTTAACATGCTGCATTTCCACGCTTATTTTCCTGGCCTCTGCCTTTGAGATTACTGCTGTCTACTCTGTCAAGGTGCTGAGATCAACTCATGGAGGTGAAAGCCCTATGTTGGCGGCTTAATTTTTGTGACAATAACATTTTAAGCCTCCCTTCTTTCCTCTGTATGTGAACCTTAGTTGAGAAATATGTAGGGTTGATATTCAACCAGCAGCATTTGTTATGTCCCTGTGTGTTCGGAATCTTTTCTTTTCTACTTGCTCTTTTTCCTTTCCTTTTTTCAACCACTCTTTTTTTTTTTCTTTTTAACATTGTGATGATACAGAGAAGTGGTATCATCATCTAAATGAAGTTATTTTAAAAGCTCAAAGATTTAGGCATACTTTCCTCCTTCCCCAAATTACTAAACTTAAATGTAAAAGTTAAATTTGGATGTTAAAATGTTCATCTTTTCTTTCAGGACTTAAGTCCAGGTTTAAGATACCTACTAAACATAAATATTCTGATGGTTAGCTGACAGGTATTAGGTATGTAAAGGGAAAAATAAGTCCAATAAAAGCTAAAAATCCAATAGATGATTTTGTCTTAAATCAAAATTAAGCCTCTTTTATCAGCTTTTATTTTGTGTGAAAGTAACTTTAAAATGTTCTTGGAGAAAAACAGCATGTAAATTTTTACTAAAATTTTACAGTGGTTGTGTATTTTCCATTTTTTTTTTTTTTTAGTTTTTCACTAGATTTTAGCATATCAGTTTCTTTAAATCTAATTCTTATTACTTTAGGTTACATATTTGTCTCTTTCCCTCTCTTTTTTAAAAAAACAAAATAAATCTTTTAGAAATTGATAGCCAGTATACAGTTTCAAGTCAGAATGAACTTAATTTTTCCCCACTAATAAATTATGAGAATATAAAATAAATCACTTTGTTCTGACTAGATTCAAAGAAAGGGACCTCTGTTAAGTGGAAGAGGAGATGGTTTATAGGGAGATGTGCATTGGTTGCCAATGTCAACAATGATAACAACAATAACACCCTCAACCTTCTGTAGGCTTTGCAGAAAGAGGCTTAGTCTTCTGTGTCATCAACATTAAACTTCCTCTCGACTTAGAATGTTAGATATGGAATTTGCCACAAACTCTGTCTCAAAAATCAATCATTTCTACAAAGTCTCCAGGTGACTCAGTGAAATTTAAATGTATTTCCAGGGGACAGATACTAGAACATTTGATTTTTTTTTTCTTCAGAGGAGAAATGTTATTCTATTACATCAAGTGTCTGTGTTTGTTTTTACATTAAATAATTTTGAATTTATAATATAATACCATCCAGAAATTACTGTGGTACAGTCTATCTATGAAACAGAGGGAAGATGTAATCTTTCTATCTCATATCTTAGATCAGTTGTGGTCACAAGCCCCCAAGGAGCCTCATGTTTGTTGTAGGGAATCCTTGAATCCACACAGTTACAACTGCCTTAAATTTAAGCAAGCAATGATTTCACATCAACATGTTTTAAAATTTTTAAATGAATATGGCTATTATATTAAATAGAAACTCATTTAAAATCATTGTTAAATGCATACTAGGTTTTCATCATTATTTATATTCTTAACATAATACTAAAAGTACATGTCTCAACTTGAATATTTGGGAAGATCATTAGATGTTGTCATTCTGTACAGGGATCCTTAATACCACTGATTGGGATCATATAGAGCAAGAATTGGAAGGACCTTAGCAGAATTCAACCTCTTCATTTTACTGATGAGGAAACTAAAGCTCAGAAAGGTGAAGAGTCATTCAGTGTCACAGAGGTGGTAAGTGGCAATGATGAGACATAAGAGCTGTTCTCCTAAACCTGAGTTCATTGTTAATTCCACTGCAATACACCGTGTTGGAAGATACATAAAAGATAACTGGCTTGAGCCCAGGCAACTAGAAAAGCCTGGATTGGCACCTCGAGATTTTTGACTGCAAGTTGACACATTTTTTATTTTACCATGTGACCTGTATAATTGGTTAAATGGGAGTAGTAATTCACATTAAATAGTACATATGATGGTTTCATTCTTTATAAAGTTCCAACAAAATGTAAAAGAGCAGTTTAATTAAATTTTGTTTGGACTAATGGCCTGAAAAGTCAAAATTTTATGAGAGGTCATTTTCAAGAGCAACTGCTCTTGTGTCCTATATCCAATTCTAATCTAGGAAGTTAAATGGTAACTCATTAAGATGTAGCAATATAAAGATCCCTTTGTCCTTTAGAGTATAATAATAAATTCCTCTTACCTCTTATGTTACCAGATGAAGAAGGTGGCAGGTTCAAAGCAGACAACTACTGTTGAAAGAAAAAACAGAGAATGCAGGATTGTTTTTTTTTTGTTGTTGTTTTTTTGTTTGTTTGTTTGTGTTTAATCACAAAACTCAGTAACTATATTGTGCGCAATGTCATCCTTAGAGATATGTAAAGAAAAATTTGGATTGGGAAATAGTAGTCTTTTCCCTTAAATGAAAAATCAATATCAGGAATGTAAAATTAACCATGTTCTTTCACATATACATACCTTTAAGAATTTTGAGGAAGGACAGGACAGAGGCATCTCAGCTCCACTTTTATAGAGGCCGTTTTGCAAACACAGCAGCTACCTCAGCTGTCCTAGTTGGGAACCTACTTGGCAAAACCTTTTTTGGCAATCTGTTTGCACAATATTCACTGTCTGTGGCTGTGAATGGATATAATTAGAAATATTTCTTGACACCTATAAATAATTTGACGGAGGATGATCTAGGGTTCTTTTTAGGCATTTGATAGGGGATGGGGATTCAGGGCTTCTGAGACTGTTTCTCCAGCTTGGCTGTTGCATCATTCATCACAGAATTTAAAGCCAGGTCCCTGCTCACTCTCCTGCCTGTAAAATTGGTCCAACAGTATGGCTCAACATGAGGAGTTTAGGACTAATTGATTTGTTAGTGCTTAGAGCCATTAAGGAGTCTTAAATGAATTTTGGATCTGACACTATGATTGGAAGCAGTGAGTGATGGATATTAAGAGAGAAAATTCCTAGCCAAGGTCTGGATTTTAGAAAGACTGGTGATAGATTCTTTTAAAGTCTGAAAGTCTACACATGAAGTAGAAAGTGAATTCTTAGATTAGGCAGTGGTGATAGACCAGTGAGGGAGGCCTGGGGGATTTAGAATAAATATAAACACTTCTGTACCTTTTCTGGAAGACTTACCATGGATATTTCCAGCTCGTTTGTTTTCACTGAAGGGATAACTGGATGTGGTGTGAAGTTCCATGCGTGTTTCTACTGCATAATGGAGGGAGAGCCAAACATGCATTCCTAGGTCATGGGCAAACCCTCTTGACTAGATGTAGCTCTAATGAGGTGGGTACTGCATATTTTTATTTGGTTGGGGGAAGAACATGCTCTCCACAAAACTTCCTGTGGACTGAGAGAATGGGTGGATCATCACATATGCCCACAATACTCATAAATTGGGTTTGATAGTTTTGACAGTCTTGCTGAATATGACAGGAAATCTACCTACTCTTAAGTGTGTCCCTGAGGTCTGGCATGATATCATCTGCTAGCTTAAATTACTGATTAATGAGATCACTGATTTTATAGTCTTATTGACTTAGGATTTCTCTTTAACACATTGATAGATTGAATCTTTTATGTTCTTTAAGTTTCTTTTGATACAATATTGTGAAAGAGGTGGTCAGCCTATTTTTTAAAAAACCTTCATGGAAGTGACTCACATAAATCTATTGACTTCCCTAAAGAAAATTGTTTAGATTTTTGCTAAGATTTTCATAATTCATTTATTTTTACTTCTTTTGGAACTTGATATATAGTCATAGACATGACTGTTTACTAAACATACTACATTTGTACTGAAAGATGAAAGAGAAATATTTGAATGAGACCAAGACCCAAAGGGTGAATTACAGAAATATAGCTAACAAGGATTCTCTACCTGAAATCAGATCTTTGATGAGATGCACATAGACCAATCGTTCAGATCTTAAAAGTCTGAAACAAGACAATGACGTTCTAGTGGCAACTAGTGTGGACCACCAGGAGCTTATCAGAGAATCTTGCAGAGCTTTAGATGAAAGAAGAGAAGTAACACTGAATGAGGAAGGAGACAATTCCCTTATATTTGCTTCTCTTAGGGTTGTCTAAGTAGAAAATACAGGAAATGAGTAATAAGCTTTCTTGTATTTGTGTGGTACTTTATGATTAGATATGAGAGGGAAGAACAACATTCATCGAGATTAGGAGAGTTATTATGAATACTATATTTAAGCAGTCTGTATAAAAGTTTCTCTCTGGCATTTCCCCCCTATTGTCCTCACAAATTAGGAAATACAGGTTTCTGTGATCTTGAACTTCTTTATTTATCAAAAGTATAAATCTGGTAGAAATATAATATACTTTAAAATAACATGATTGTATGAATTGAATGATATTATATATATTTTAGATTACTATAATATGTACGGGATTTTATATATAATCTTATTTTATTCATACACACATTTATGTGTAAATTGCTTAGGCAGTATCACCAGGGGGCGCCAAGATAAGTACTTCTTAATAATTGTGAAAGATCACAATGGAATGCTACTTCTCCCCTTCTCCCAAGGAGTTAAAGTGATAGTAAAAGGCTGAAGTTAGATGATGGTTGGGAAATATCCAAGGAACAAGATTATTTTGGTTGTTTGTTACTTTTTTATTTATATAATTTTTGTTAAGAAATTGAAATTGGGATGCAGGCAGGAGATATTCATGTTCTAACTTCTATGATGTCCAGCAACACAGAATATCAATAAAACCCCTGACATTCAGTGAGACAAACTGCTCTTTTATTTTAAATTTCTCTGAGTTCCAAAGAGTCATCACTACTGAAAAGATATTGTAGATTCATTTTCAAGTCAACTATTTGTTGTGTTCTACATATCTCTCCTTACATCTTGTGGGGAGGTTATTCACTCATTTGTCTTTTAAAACATATTTATCAACTGTCCACTGTGTGTCAGGTACTGTTGTAGCACAGGGCATACTGGCAAAGTTCATGCCCTCCTGGCAATAATAGTCAATGGGGGTGGACATATATAAATGAATGTATAAGTAAATTTATAGTATATCAGAGAGTATTAAGCACTAAAAGGGAAACAAAGTAGAGTAAGAGGGAAAGGAAATGAAATTACACTGAGTGAAAGATCTGAGGACTTCTATATTAAGGTGGCAGAAGTTGAGCAGAAGTTCATAGAAGTGAAGGAGCAAGCCACATGGAAGTCTAGAAGAATATTTCAGATAGAGGGAATAGGAAGTGCAGAGGTCCAGAAACAAGAATACACTCAATATGTTCAACTTGTGACAATATGGGTGAAATTGGATGACATGATGTTAAGTGAAATAAACCAGGAATAGATAGACAAATAATTCATGTTATCATTTTTATAGTGGAATCTAAAAATGTTGAACTCATAGAAGCACAGAATACAATGGTGTTTTCCAAGGGTTGAGAGGTGGGCGTGGAGCTTGAATAAATATTAGTCAAAGGATATGAAATTTAGGTTAAGAGGAATAAGTTCAAGAGATTTATTATACAACATGGCTGCTAGTTAATAACAATGTGTTATATATTTTGAAGTTACCAAAAGAGTAAATTTTAAGTATTCTTACCACAAAAAAGTAACATATATGTTAGTTAGCTTGATTTAGCCATTTCAAAATGTATGAATATTTTAAAACATCATGTTGTACCCCATGATCTACTACTAAGCAGTTAGTAGCAAAAGATGAAGTGGAGGACCAGATTAATGTAGGACCTTATAGGATAATGTAGGGACTTGGGCTTTTAATCTGAGTGATGTGGGGAGCCAATGAAGTTTTAGGAAAGGAGCAATGTAATCTGAAGGTTAAAAAGAACCACTCTGATCTTGGTGTTGAGTGTAGATTGTAGGCAGCAAGGATAGGCCCAGGGTAGGTAGCAGGGTTAGGGAAGGTAGATATTGCAACAGTGCTTATGGAATGTAATGATGGCTTGGACCATGTTCCAGTTACTGTGACATGTAACCACATATCTCAAATATACTGTCTAAAACCCATCATTTTATTATGTACCTGGATTCTGTGAGTTAGGAATTTGGAATCTGAATAAAACAAAAACCACAGCAATCCTGGTTCTGGAATATCTGAGGATCCTGAAAACCCAAAACCTAGGGGTGATTAAACAGCTAGCAGCAAATACTTTGTCCCTTAAGAAAGGTCAGAGAAAAAAAATTGTTGAGAAGGGAAGCCAATAAATGAAGTGGTATCTGGAGGCAGATAAGGAATCAAGATGGTAGAGACCAGACATATTGTTGAAAGAAGAGTGAGACAAGGTGTGTTATTATTAATGACAAGGATCCTATAGTTAGATTTAATTGAAGACATGAGATAGGGAGGGCAAATTGTGGAAGACAAGGCAAAAGGGATGGAATTCAGAGGCCAAATGGAAGAATTGGACTGT